>NC_067419.1:25840221-26440221 GCF_009764475.1 Pristis pectinata | reverse complement strand
GTTGTTACTGGAGCACAGGAGGCTAAGGGGTGGACTTAGAGATTTATATTAAAATTATGAAGGCCATAGTTAGGGTGGATAGTCAGTCTTTTTTTTCAAGGGCGGGGGGGGGTCTAAAACTAGAGAACATATATTTAAGGTAAGCGGGGAAATATTTAAATGAGACCTGAATTTTTCCACGCAGAGGGTGGTGGGTATGTGGAACAAACTGCCAGAAGAGGTGGTAGAGGCAGGTATAACTGCAGCATTTTCAAAGCATTTGAACAGGTACATGGAAAGGAGACAAATCAAGAGATATGGGCCAAATGCAGGAAAACAGGATTAGCATAGACAGGCATCAGAGTGAGCACGGATAAGGTGGGCCAAGAGCACCTGTTTCTGAGCTGTGTGTTCCTGTGATTCTATGTTTCATATTCCAGCATCTGCAGTTTTGTTTTCCAGGAATGAATATGATACCTTGATACTAGTAGCATTACATTTAATTGTTTCTGCAAAATATGATCAAGTGAAGTACCAGCCAATCCTATCAGAAAAACAGAAACCAGTTACACACAGTACCTGGGTTTCAGTGTTAGTGACACACAAGAGGACAACTGGGACCTTTTGTTACAGCTTAGAGATAAATAGAAAGACTGACTTTCAAAATCACAAAGGTTAAGAAGGTCAGAAGACACTTCAACTCCTCAAAGTAAATCTGTTAAGTTCTTACAAATGTGTGTTATATTTCTGAAGCTGCTTTAATCTATTTCTTTTTAAAGAGGACTGGGACAATTTCCTGTCACACGTCAATTGGGTATGTCAATCAATGGGTGTAGCTAAAACAATTTGCATTTAACCTTTGGGGGAGGGGTGGGTGGCAGCATTCATTAAGGTCAGACTGAAAGCTATAAAAATTAAATGGTGAACAACTTAATTGGGCTGCTGGCTGGATTTTTACAGTGAGAGCAAAATATTACCAGTTAAGGCATTATTAACCTAAGCTATGTGTTTCCTCCCTTGACAGAGTTCCACAACACAGCGCAGTGCTATTTGAAACACACTGATTTTTATTCAGCACTCTTTTTGATAGCCCAAGTAAAAGGGAGTGATTTTCACGATTTTCCTGCTTCTGCTTAACAGTCTGTTGCTGCTCATTTGAGTTGTATCCCACTTACCAGATTTGCAGAATTAGTTTGGAGCAATCTATTAGAAAGACTAGAAAGGAAAATAGAGTTGATTCCCTCAAGGACTGCAAACGGAAAAATACCAGCTTGACAGTAAAAAGGCAATTTGTTACCTAATACACAAGGTATTACACAGCTTTGGGTGAATTAGGACACAAATTGTACTGGACTGTGCTATTTTGAGCAGCAAACTTTTGCTCGATTTCATTCAAAATTATTTGGGTAACGAAAAATGTAACAAACTCCAAGAACTGTAAGGGTCAGACAGGATCATGGAATATAACTTCTATAAATATTTATTGCATTAAAATACTCCTTGATATAATTAAGAACAGTAATCACTTGCAGTTTAAGTAATACAGTTAAAAAATGTATTTGTTACATTAAGAGGATTGCTCAGCCCTCTAAGTCAGTAGAATAAGTGAAAATTACTTTTAAAAGGAGAGAATGGTTTAGAATGATTAACCAATAGAAGGAAGAGAGTTGGGATAAAGGGGTGTTTCTCTAGTTGGCAATCAGTGGTAAGCGGGGTGCCCCAGGGGTCGGTGCTGGGCTCGCAACTGTTCACAGTATATATTAATGATTTGGAAGAGCGGACCAAGCGTAGAATATCTAGGTTTGCTGGTGACACTAAATTGAGTGGAAAAGCAAATTGTGTGGAGGATGCGGGAAGTCTGCAGAGAGATATAGATAGGTTAAGTGAGTGGACGAGGGTCTGGAGTACAACGCTGGTAAGTGCGAGGTCATCCACTTTGGAAGGAAAAATAGAAGATCAGAGTATTATTTAAATGGTGAAATATTGCAGCATGCTGTTGTGCAGAAGGACTTGGGAGTGCTGGTGCATGAATTGCAAAAGGTTGGTTTGCAGGTGCATTGGAACATTGGAACATTGGCCTTCATTGCTAGAGGGATTGAATTTAAGAGAAGGGGGGTTATGCTGCAACTGTACAGGATACTGGTGAGGCCACATCTGGAGTACTGCGTGCACTTCTGGTCTCTCTCCTTACTTGAGAAAAGATATACTGACTTTGGAGGCAGTGCAGAGGAGGTTCACCAGGTTGATTCCAGAGATGAGGGGGTTAGCCTATGAGGAGAAATTGAGTCGCCTGGGACTATACTCGCTGGAATTCAGAAGAATGAGTGGGGATCTCGTAGAAACACATAAAATTATGATAGGGATAGATAAGATAGAGGCAAGAAGGTTGTTTCCACTGGTAGGTGAGACTAGAACTAGGGGACATAGCCTCAAGATTCGGGGGAGTAGATTTAGGATGGAGATGAGGAGGAACTGCTTTTCCCAGAGAGTAGTGAATCTGTGGAATTCTCTGCCCGGGGAAGCAGTAGAGGCTACCTCATTAAGAATACTTAAGACACAGTTAGATTTTTGCATAGTAGGGGAATTAAGGGTTGTGGGGAAAAGGCAGGTTGGTGAAGCTGAGTCCACGGCCAGATCAGCCATGATCTTTTTGAATGGCAGAGCAGTTTCAATGGGCCAGAGGGCCTACTCCTGCTCCTATTTCTTATGTTATGTTCTGCGTTGAATTTTGAAATGTTTTTTATATTTAAGTTTTAAAATGTATCCATTAGTTTCCTTTTGTGAAAAAGCAAGTTTAATTTTGGTAACTTCAGCAATCCACCAGCTGATGCAATCAATAGAAACTCTTCCTGGTGATTAATTCAGTCTGGAAATACATCCAGTTTTATGGTTGGGTCAGGTGTCCAGTGTTCTAGTGCAAACTTGTTTGATGCTGTAACTTGTGCTCAAAAGTTAATATTCTGCAATTGTTTGGTCAACTTCAGACACTGCAGTGAATATGAAAAGGCAGTGTAGGAATTTGGAAGTCTCCTGAAAATAACATTTGATGGTCAGTTAACTGTTAATTCTCATTCTGAGATAAACTGAGGTTTTTACACAAATATATTGAACAAGAAGTAAAAGCAGAAAATGCTGAAAACACTCAGCAGGTCAGACAACATTTGTGGAAAGACAAAGAGCTAACACTTCAAGTTGAAGAAAATCAGAATATTTCAGTTCTGAGGAATGGTCTTGGACCTGATTCTGTCCGCAGATGTTTCCTGACATGCAGACAGTTGGTGTTTATTTCAGATTCCCTGGATCAGCAGTTTTTGATTTTCATTTCTATTTGAACAAGAACGTTGGGCTAGATCATCTGACCCACTGAGGGCCAGTTACTGGGGTAACCATGGGAAATTACCTTTGTTTCGGTCAGATGGTGGATGTATTATCTTGCCAATGAAGCCTGTCCCATCTGTGTGCTACCCAGTTTTGTTGAGGATTTGTGTTACAACTAGATGGCTGAACAGCAAGAGAACTCCAGCTGAGTGAGACCCCAGCCTTTCCCAGTTTTTGGGCGCAGTCTGTGAATCTAGGATTAGGGGGCAAAATTAATTCTGTGGGCATTGTCAATATAATTAAAAAGCAAATACCTTCAGATACTGGAAATCTGTAATATAAATAGAAAATATTGGGGTGCTTGGTGGATCAGGCAGCATCTGCTGAAGGGTAATGGACCTGAAACATTTTTCTCACTCTGTTCACAGATGCTGTCTGACCTGCTGAGTATCCCATGCATTTACAGAGACGCAAGAGATTCTGCAGATGCTGGAATCTGGAGCAACACACAAAATGGTGGAGGAACTCAGCAGGTCAGGCAGCATCTACAGAGGGAAGTAAACAGTCGACTCTTTGGGTTGAGACCCTTCATCTCAACCCGAAACACTAACTGTTTATTTCCCTCTGTAGATGCTGCCTGACCTGCTGAGTTCCTCCACCATTTTGCGTGTGTTAGCCCATGCATTTAATGGTTTTATTACCCATATCATTGTTTGCCCAAATATCAGTCAACTAAGCAGAAGTATTTTGGGCAAACAATTGGAGGCTGAAACTGACCCTAATATTTTCCAAATTTTAAGAAGTATTTTCACACATCCTACCTCCCAATGGTTAGGCGTCATGGGAACTCCAGTTACATTTCATGGGTTTAATTGGTCTTCTCCTGTTCCTGTATTCTAATATTCTATGAAATACTCCCATCTTCACCTTCATCAGCTGTTAGTGAGAATGCAGTACCATTTGAAAACCTTTTGTAATGTCATGTTTTCAATAACACTAGAAAGTTAATCCAGATTTCTGTTTCAGCGTTAATCCACTCTGCAAGGCCACAAATATTCTGTGCTTTTGTTTTGCAGCAGTGGATATTGGAGTGTTCAAGTGTCCCAAATTTGGGTAGAGAAATTTAATTAACATATTTAAATTGGGGTCTCATACTTAACATGTACTATTATTGTGCACATTTCCCTGTTGTCAGGTACCCAGTGTAAGGAAACACCTTTTTCAATGTCTCTACTGGGCTAGGAGGAATAGGACAACTCACCAGAGTTGTTCAAGGAAGGCCCCATAGTTTGCAGTGGGTTCCAATAGATTCTTCTGGTCCCTGCTGAGGCCACTGACCTATACTCCTTGTGTATGCCAGGGGCCCAGTACAAGGATCGGCAAAGGCATTATATTGGCTTCCTGTCACCTACATATTCACACTGTTACTTTAACCAGCTGTTGGGCAAAAAGTTGATAATGAGATTCTGCCATTAATTCTGAAATGGGAGACAAACCAGAAGCAGAATATTTTCATGATGAAGTTATTACTCACAGATTATGATGATTCATTACTTAAGGATTGCCAATAATGTCTTGTGGTCTGTACGGCAGGTTGCTAGGTTCTCTCTCCTAGAAAACACCTCCTTAGAAAGTGACTATTGCGTTATTTACTTTTCCTTTAACTTTTTCTTTTCTATGCAACAGCAGTGAGATGTGAGGCAGAGAGGTTGCACATGATGGGAATGGTAACAGAGTGGTGGAGACTGCAAGGAGCAAGCCTGCTTACTAGTTTACACAAGCCACTGCCTATATGTCTCAAAATTGATCTTGGAACTGGGTTGTAAACAAATTGGTTTTGTTGATGTTAAACTGCAATGTTCAGGTGACAATAATCTCAAAATAAATTCAAAGTTCAGGATGAATGAACTTTAGCCAGTGTAGCCAAATGAACAGATTTCTTCATTTTTATTTGATAATTTCAGTCCCTGTGAACCTTATTCCTACACTGTTGCCTGTGAAGCAACAGCAGCGATGTTTTTTCCTGTCGTTCAACTTATGTGATGACAGATTCTGTCAGAGTATGCAAATATTAATTCTTTAATTTACTTTAATGTTTACTATTATGAAAGTGATCCAAGACGTAGCAGGATAGAGAGATGTATGACTCAATAATGTCTTGTCCTAATTAATCTAAATTTCATTTGTAAAATAAATGGATTAATATGCTGAAATGATTTACAGTGGTGAAGAATAAAGGACAGGCTAATGAAATAAAGTCCTTATGAAGAGTTTATTCTTAAATTGCTTTCCTTGACTCCTAACAAAAATACATATGTATGATAGCAATTAGTATTTGAAGGATCATGAAAGAAATGGCAACTTTGAACAAAGTGAGACGTTGATATATGATAATGGTACTAAATCGTTCTGTTCCATATTGAATGACTAATAAATGTGAGGTGATCATTTATGTTGTTTTGAAATTTAAAATTGTTATAGCATGACTTCCTATTACAGAGAATAATAAATTGAAGTTATTTGGGACAAATTATTTGCATAGCTTCTAGCAACTTGGCCTAGCTTTCAAGCTATTATCTTTCTTTTGAAAGTCATCTAAAATATCAAACGTATTAACAGAGTCTGCGCAGAGATTAACGTGAAGGCACGAGGTGCTGGTATTAGCAGGTACATAACTGACCAGTAAAGGTTCAATTAGTACCTACTGGCAGTGTCCCAGCCATTAAGATGAGGTGTAATGACTTGATATAAGAACTCTGAGTGACCACTGTTGAGGAGAAGCAAGGGTTTTCCTTTTAGAATAAGATCAGTGAGCAGGCCTGGCTGACTTATTGCCAAGCATCTGGCTCCTCAGGCAATTGGGAAATCTAGTGCCTGTTCCGCAGCTTGACTGGAATTGAGTCCTTTAATACAGTCAATCCTTGTCTGACTTGGGAATCAGACCGGAGCTGGGACCAGCACTCAAGTCTTGTAAGACTGCTTGTCTGACAAATGAATGGAAGTTATTCAGGCCCTCTGACCTGATCCACCACTCAATTAACCTCCAATTCTATTACAACCTTCACCCTCGTCATTCCACCTTGAAATTCCCATTCCTCAAACACATGCATTATCTCCCCATTTGCCCCACCATCCACCCAGGTCTCACTCTGTACAATTTCCTCACTAAATCATTTCCACCTCTCCATCTCCTTGTTCTCGCCTAAGGGCTGCCTTAAATCATAAATTTAACTTTTTGCAAGGCAGGGGACAAGAAGAAAAATGGTAAGACCATAAGATAAAGGAGCAGAAGTCGGCCATTCAGCCCATCGAGTCTGCTCCACCATTCTATCATGAGCTGATCCATTCTCCCATTTAGCCCTACTCCTCCGCCTTCTCACCATAACCTTTGATGCCCTGGCTACTCAGATACCTATCGATCTCTGCCTTAAATACATCCAATGACTTTGCCTCCACAGCCGCCCGTGGCAACAAATTCCACAAATTCACCACTCTCTGGCTAAAGAAATTTCTCCACATCTCTGTTCTGAATGGGCGCCCTTCGATCCTGAAGTCGTGCCCTCTTGCACTAGACTCCCCTACCATGGGAAACAACTTTGCCACAGTTAAGTAGATATTGCCTCAATAGGGGAAGGTTTTAGTCAGACCACCCCTGAAGTATGGTGTACAGTTTTGGAACTGTATATTTCCTTTTAGCATTTGGAGGTCATCTGCTGCCTATTTTACTCAGTTCTACAGTTTTACTCAGTAGAAACAGCTGTTGTTCTGGGAACAACCAATGTACACAAAATTCTCCCCTTGCTGCTAGTCTTGAAGGCGTTCTGTGGGTTTGTTGTATCTTACTGGAGTCTGTTACAGTTACAGGCAGTGAGCATCCAAGTGCACAGAAACCATTTTGATGCTCTAGAGTTGCTCATCTTCCACCCTCACACTCTGTGAGTCATTAACACTCAGTGATTCACTCTTCTAACAGTTTAATTATTTATGACTGGATATACCTGTGCACATTCTCAGAGAGGAATAATGCAGACGATAACATTACTGCAACTATGAATCTGGGTTGTTAACTAGGCTTCCATGGAGACAATCCCTCTTGTGTGAAGTTCTGAGGACTTTCCTTGCTTGTGCAGACAGAGATTTCACCTTCAACCATATTGTGAACATCCGGCAGCCTATCCCAGCCAAACACCATTGTCATTGGACCTATCCAGAATGAGATGACGGACTGCAAGGAATGAACCAATAATCTTGAAGGCAACAGTGATTGTGAATTCACAGACATAGCCTATAGTCACGCATGGAATGGCAAGTTTAACCCTTGCCCCAACACCAACCGTGCCCAAGAACAACCCTTCCCCCCTCTAGGCATTCTGGAAGGAAACCTGACAAAAGGAGAATCAGACTGCCATGGAGCTGGCCGTAAGAGGAAGGCATCTAGTGTGCCAGGAGAAGTGCTGAGGGGAGGGTGTGGCTTGTTCATGGAGGAATTCAAGACTGAAATGAAATTGATAGCAAGAGATAAGAAAGAAAGGAGATGAGCTGGGGGAGGGATTGATGGGAACAACAAAGTGATGAATGGACAGCTGGATGAAAGGAAGGGGAAGAGAGAAAAGGACCAGCCTTGACTCGGGTAACTAAAGAATATTCAGATCAGCAGTGGAAGAACACAAGGAGGTATTCAGGTTGTATAAATCGGGCGGATTAGTACATGCTTGTCCTGTCACTAAACAGAGAAACTTCCAGTCATTCCAGGTGCAATGAAGAAAGATGATCATGGATGGTTACACTTAGAACATTTAGTCCCTGAATCAAATGTTACAATATCTACTTAACTAACTGCCAGCCCAGGTGCCAGACTTCACTGGATTAATGACCTTACAAAACACAACCAAGCACAGAGCACAGTCCACAAATCCTGGGAAACTTGTATACTTAATTTATTCAGTATCTCAGTGTCTGGTCCTTCAGTGTTTCTCAACCTCTAGTTACTCTCTGTGTCTCCTTCAGTTGCAATGTTGCTCTGACCCTTCCGTGACCATCCCTGTGTTCAAACCTTGTGTCCCTCTCTATTTCTCTGACCCTTCTGTGACCTTCCCACCCTCTCTCTTTCTCCCTCCACATCTGTCTCTCTCCCCCTCCCTCAGGTCATTCAATGCCACGTCATTCATAATTTCAGCTTCACATCCTTACTTAAAAAGGTATCACAATATGTTCACCAATACGGCCAGCTCCATGGCAGTCTGATTCTCCTTTTGTCAGGTTTCCTTCCAGAATGCCTAGAGGGGGGAAGGGTTGTTCTTGGGCACGGTTGGTGTTGGGGCAAGGGTTAAACTTGCTATTCCATGCGTGACTATAGGCTATGTCTGTGAATTCACAATCACTGTTGCCTTCAAGATTATTGGTTCATTTCTTGCAGTCCGTCATCTCATTCTGGATAGGTCCAATGACAATGGTGTTTGGCTGGGATAGGCTGCCGGATGTTAGCAGCTTGTCTTACCGCAGCCTCTCTGCTGAGCCACTCTCTTTGCCCACAAAGCAGCAGTGTGCCACATGGTAACAAGCCATACCTTGGCAGTTTCTCCAAAACTTCTCCCCCTCTTTTAAAATTATTGTTTTTATTTCTTTTCCCTCCTCCGTAACCCATCTCAAGTTTCTCACTGGGATTTCCTCCTGAATTTCCCTCACAGCTACTGTTCGCCAATCGACCCTCAAGTTCTACAAGTTACAGCTACTCATGGCATGATAAAACTAAGCCATGAATATTACTGCGAAAAAGACAGAATATTAGTATTCTACATAAATACAAGCTGACCTTTTCTCCATTAGCTTGTGATTGTAGAAGTTTATACCTGTAGAGGGCAGTATGTTCCAGACAGGACTGATATTGGTAGCAATGTATTCTAACTTTTTGAGATCCCAGCCAACTGCTGAGAGCACACTATGGACAGCAGTGAGTTATTTGAGAAAACAGTGATCTGGATGTTGGAGATGAAAATCTGGTTTCAGGCACCCTTTTTAGCAGAGCCAAGGTTTATTTCTTGGCAAACATTGCAAAATAACTGCTTGCATTGCTTTGTGTTTCCTGTAAAAAAAATCATCTACAATTAAACAGCCTTTACTAAACATACAATATCAGTCAGCAATGTTGATGAGTCCTTCAAATTTATAATCACATTGGGGTGGGGGGACGGGGAGGGGAGGGAGAGGGAGGAAGTCAAGAGAATTAAATACAAACTTTCATCAACATGACTTTAAAAGATTGACAAAATTTAACACCTGTCTTAATTAAAAATGAACTTAAATAACATGAATGAAATGCCCATGTAATTAGAACTATATTGTTTTAGATGATTTTCTAGCACTGATGTAAAAATAAGTTGCTGGCTATTTCACAAAAACATCAGAAATGTGCATTTAATCCCTGGGGTGCCCCTGGATCACCTTCCCTGGTGCCTTCAAATTGTGGAAAAGCTACTGCAGCTTGGCATTCAGGCTGCAAGGTCAAAATTTCGTTGAAGTCCTAATGGAGCATGCATTGGTATAAAAGGTCCCATTCAACATAGACTGGGACCCTTGTCACCTGCTCAGTACTGCAAGCTAAAATGTGCCAGCAGATCAAAACCACAGGGAAGTTTAAAGGTCCATCTGCCAAGTTTTCCTATTAAGTGCATTAACTTTTAATCTCCATTTATCTGCAGAACTTTATTCCATGCTGCACGTCCTTCACAGCTTGAAAATGTACACATTTTCAAACCTTTCCACTTCAGTCATAATTTTCCCACTGCTGATTTATTATCCTGTTTACCTTAGCTAATATATTTAGCTAATTTATCTGCATCCCTTCTTACCTCATGGGACTTTGCATTTCTAGGTTTCCCATTCTTTGACTTTTCACTGTCCTTTACTCTTCATACTTTGAATATTTCTATTGTCACCATTATTCTTCCAGCATAATAGTCCTTTGGTCATTATTTTCCAATGGTATCAGTTGTTTGCCCCAATATTTTTTATATGACTTGCATGCAGTGGTTCCTGTTATATTTTTCAACACTCCATTGTCTTTTTCATTTACTACTTTGGTTGAAATAAAAATAGGATTTTTTTTAAATACTCAGAATGTCAGGCAGCATCTGCAGAGAGAGAACCAGAGTTAAGGAAGAAATATGTCCTCGATATACAGCAGCAGCTGTGGGTTGTTGTACTCTTCTGAAATTTGATTCCATTGAAGTTGTTGGATTCAATTTTCAGAAGTAGCATACTCTACTCTTGACATAAATTAGCAGTACCAAGCAAGACTATCAGATCATTAACTTTCCCCTGCTTGGATGTGTCCATTCAATTGGATATCCCAGACACTGAGTCCAGTGCAACACTTAGATCCTGTTCCACTTTATTCTCAGTGACCTCAACACCAGTTGCTGAATTCATGTTACTTTCTTTCCTGTGTGCTCTACTTTGTGTAAAATTTGACCTGCCAGCTTCTTTTGTGCAACAAACTTTGCCCTTTTGAATAGCGTCCTTAGATTCTATGACCTTCCAAGTTGATATTGTGAGCAAATCTCACCACATTATGTGATGTTCCTGAGTCAAAGTTATTTACTTTAGTGACAAATAATGCTGCTCCCAACACTCAATCTTGAAGCATCTCGCTATGTACTTCTTCCCACTCCAACATACGATGAGTATTTGTAGATTTCACTCCTTAAGTCAGTTGCTATCTATTCTGGAGACTTAACAAGAAACCACACGACATAGGGATAGATGAAAGTTTGGCAATGGTTGACAGATAGCATTTCACAAGGGACCTTATTCACTAGCCTTAGCCTTGCTCTTTCAGTCAGATCCATCACCACTTATTCAATCTCTCCTACTCTCCGCCTCACTACTGGCCTTCCCTTATCTTTTCCCTGCCCTGTCCCTTATTTCTCTGCAACTGAAAACATTTCTTATCCCTATCTCTTGTTTATGATGGAAGATTGTCAGCCTGAAACATCAACTGTTTCTCTCTGCATTGACGCTTCCTTGACCTGCTAAGAATTTCCAGCATTGGTCTGTTTTTATTTCAAATTCCTAGCAACTGCAGTATTTTGCTTTAACATTATTGTTGCTCCACAGTTATGTGGAATGAAGGCAAGATGGGTGGGTCTATATTTGCCTGCACCTGTTACAACCATCTTTTTGATTATGGGAGATGCATTGGTCTGTTTCTAATTAGTTGGGACTTCCACAGTACACTTAAGAAATACTCAATTCTTTCACATACTTTCCCTGCAAAGAATCAAATATTGCCATCGATATCTCCATGACCTTAAATCTTCTTTGGAAACAATAATCAGTCTTGCACCCTTTGATCTCTCAGCTGAACTGGAATCACATTCTCCATGCTTCTGTTCCATAATATTAGGGTTTATTTAAACTCGAGAAACAATTTGTGAACTATGCGTGTTGGCTTTTTTTAAAATATGGAAGTATAAGATACTTTGCTGGAGCAAAAACCAATCCTTGTCTGCTAAGCTGAGCATTTCTTAAGTAGCAAAACTAAAAGCAATTCCCATATTTAGGAGAATCCTGTAACTTGCCATTGAAAACAATTAACCTAAACTCGTGGGTTCATTGGTATTCCAGTAAGTGGTTGATGGTAACATTTTGGCTGTGTAGTAAGCCTCTCAATTTATATTATTCACATTGGTATATAATCCCTTCGGAATCTCTCCTTCTAATGGTTAATTGTGGCCAGGGAAATCATTCACTAGAAAAAATTCTATGGAAAGAAATAAACTCAAGTCCTGATGAAGGGTTTCGACCTGAAACATTGACTGTTTATTTCTCTCCATAGATGCTGCCTGACCTGCTGAGTTCCTCCAGCACTTTTTGTGTATGTTGCTGGACTTCTAATGGCCATTCACAACCCTATTGAACACACTTTACATTCTCAATTTTGCGAGAACTTATTAGTGCAATTTTAAGATTGTTCAGCAAACTTGTGAAAAGCCAGCCCTTGTAATGTCAGATTTAATGAAGAGGTAATGTGGTCATTGATTAATATAATGGTAGCTTATTGTGTGAGCATCTTTTCTGCTTGTGCTGTGATTAATTAATCAATCAATTAGTAAAGCACTATGATTGGCCCAGATGAATCTGTGCAATTCAACAAACATATCTGGTGACAAAAAGATTACAACAATAAAAAAAATCAAACAAATTGAAGATACTGAAAATCTGAAATAAAAACACTATGTTGGAAACACTCAGCAAGTCAAGCAATACCTGTGGAAAGAAAACCGGTGTTACCATTTCAGGCTGAAAACCTTTCATCTGGTTGTTTCCTTCCAGAAATACATCTCAGTCAGAGGTTCCTCTTGCTGTGATCAATTTGCAATGAACTAAAGAAGTATGAGGTAGACAAGAAATTATCTGGACTTTGAAGAACAAGTTAGCTTATCATCCAGGCCTCTCTCAAGGTGCTAGAAAGAAATGATTCGTTGGGATTTCTCTTTGAGCTTCCAAACTATTGTCTAGCAAAGTCAAAAGGAATTAACACAAGTACACAGTACAGGTGGGAAGCTATTCCCATTTCATTAGTGCTGTATCACAGGTTACTAGTAAAAATATGGGCAGAGTAGTATATTGAGAAAATGGTGGTGGGTGTGTGTCTGGGTTATCCCTGTGCTTATTATCTAAAGGGTGCCTTGCCTAAAATATCTTTCATTAACTACAAATTATTGAATAAGATGTCTGTTAAAGAAGGTTAGTTTACATCTGCTGTTTAGTCTTTGTCAGAAAAACAAGCATATTACCACTCTGAGCTCCCAACCAAGGCAAATGACTATATATCCCAACCCCATAATAGCCTCTTCTAGCCAGACATTGATCTAGGTATCTAGGTTGTGCAAGGGCCATTAAATTCCAGTGTCTTAAGACAAGCTGCTGTCCTGTGTTCAATCAGGCTGTGAACTGTCATTATAAATCTAGCAGTCAAATATGGAAATCTATTTGTCAAGTCATCATTTCTCTGAAAGTATGGAATAAATTTGAATTATTGTAGTTGACTCATACCTGTCGGCATTTTTGTGCTGGACTTCTCTCCACACAGGCAATGTGTGGGGTGTCAGTGTGGTATTGTAATTTTTAGAACTGGATTATTGTGTGGAGATTTGATGTGTTACATTCTGATTAAATATCAGCAGGAACATAGCATTTCAAAGCAGCTGGATCGTAGAAAGGGGAAAAGCAATGAGGAAGAGACAAGACAAGACCCAAATGCTGCTTGCAGAGGAGGCAGGGAGAAAAATTAAATGAAAGTTTTTCTATTTTCTTGAATCATAGCGAATTTATGACACAGAAGGAGGCCATTTGACCCATCGTGTCTGTGTCTGTGTCTGTGTCGGTTGAAAAGGAGCTACGTAACCTAATCCCATTTTCTAGCAATTGGCCCAGAGCTCTGCAGGTCATGATTTTTCAAGTATATATCCAAATATTTTTTTAAATGTGAGGAGGGTGTCTGCTTTTACCACCCTTCCAGACAGTGTCCCAACCCCCTACTGTTCCTCTCCATAGAAGAACCTTCCTCTTCTCCCCTCTAACCTTTCTACCAACTACCTTGAATTTATGCCCCCTGACTTTGACCCCTTGCCTAACGAAAATAAGTCTTTCCAATTTATCTAGGCCCCTCATAATTAGATACATCTCAGTAAAGTCTATCCTCGGCCTTCTCTGTTGCAAAGAGAATGCCAGCTTCTCCTCCAATCTTTCCTCATAGCTATAATTTTCCAAATCTCTCAACATGCTCATAAATCTCCTCTCCAGTGCAATCACTTCTCTTCAGGCCAGAACTGCATGCAATGCTCATAATTTGGCTTACCTAGTGCTGCATACACTTCCAGCAAAACCTCCCTGCTTTTATATTTTAGAGAGTGCCACAGATACTGCCAATCAGTGAATACTTTGCAACACAAACAGTTATGGTTTGAGTGTTGTTCTGATAAATTAGACTCTTATTCATGCTGTGTGTAGATCTTTGTAACTGCAGTGTTATCATCCACTAGTTCAAGATTGTGTTGATATAGAAATTTACTCTGGAATAGTCTAATCAATCAACATGGAAATAAGTTACATTAGAATGCACTTTTCAGCTTTAACAACTGTCCATGTTACAGTTTTGAGAATTGTAGCATGAAGAATTACCAACATTATGACTTGTGTATATGCTTCATTCCTGACATGATTTAAATTTAAAAAATGGAAATAAATTCTTTAGATCACCATGAATCAATTTTTTTGGCTGAGGAATTGAATCACACGGTACCTACTTTCAAGTGCAGGATCACAGGGAAGGATCTAACATGACATCGAGTTATATTGCACAGAAAGAGCATTCGGCCCAACTCCTACATGCTGACCAAGGAGTCTTCCTGAGCTAATCCTATTTGTCTGCATTTGGTCCATATCCCTCTTAACCTTTCCTATCCGTTTACCTAAATGTCTCTTAAACGTTGTAATTATATCTGCCTCCACCACATCCTCTGGCAGCACATTCCATTTACCCACCGTTTTGTGACATGTGATAAGACTCTGCTCAGTCCAATATCAAAAGAAATTACCAAATTGCTTCAGTTGATCAAGGTGATGCTTGTCTGCCACATGCCCACTCTGTGGTAAAATCCCCTTCACGATGCCAAATGTTATGGAGCAAGGAAATCAGTAACGCCGTATGTTCTCCAGTCAAACAGAAATGTATTTGATTGATCTTTCACCTCAAGGGAGAGAAGCAGGTTTCCAGGGCAGTGCATGAATTCTCTCTCCAAAAACACGGCACTTTTATACATTTAAAGATGGGTACAGTATCTCCACTCGTACAGAGAATTTAAGCTACCGCTTGACAACTCGGATAAAGATGGCTCTGCCTTCATTCACTGGAGAAGAAGCTAGTGAAAGTGGAACAAGGCTTGGCTCTTTCAATTTACGTGCATTAAAATATTTTTATTATAACTCAAATTTCCTCTAGTGCCAAGATTGCAGACTTAGACTGTCATGTAACATATGGGTGTCTCACCATTGAAAAGTTTTCGGGAATGTTCAACTTTGATAATTAAGCTGAGGATGATGCCAGTAGCCAATATTTACACTGTGATTCCCTTTCTGTTCCCTAGAACAGAAGCCACTGATCACACACGTTTTGTGTTAGCTAGCAGATGATAGCTGTATGAGTAGAGATATTGAACCTCTCTAAATGTATATAAAGTGCCATGCTTTTGGGGAGAGAATCCATGCACTGCCCTGGGAACGTGCCTCTCTCCTTCCTTAAGGTGAAAGACCAACCAAATAAATACATTTCTGTTTGACTGGAGGACATGCAGTGTTAGCGATTTCCTTGCTCCATAACATTTGGCATCATGAGGAGAAATGTACCATTGTGTGGGCATGTGGCAGACTAGGAGCATAACTTGGGTGACTAAAGCTTAAATGTCATCTGCAAATTTGGTGTATGATGACTGACTATTGCTCACTTGTTGGAAGATCATACCTGAGAGGTCCATAAGGTAAAACTGATTTGACTTGGTCCAGAAAGTAAGCAAGGTGCTTGTGTTATATAAGTGTGCCAGAGATTCCTGAATTGCACCTGAGGTGAAAGCTGGGATTTAACAAGTGTCCAGTGAAGTGCATCAAAAGTTAATAGACCAAATGAAGGACGGGTGAGACCTGAGCTGTGTCCCGGAATACTAGAGACCGATGGGGGAAAAGCAGCATAAAAATAAGGAAGAGAAGGAAGGAGTTAGGTACATGATGTATGTAGACAGAACAAAACCTTTGCTAAAGGACTTGCCTACCTTGAAATAAAATCATAAGCCCGAAGAAATTATGGACATTGATCATATTGAAGTATTTCATACCAGTTTGCTGGATAGTGAGATTCAGTTTATGTGAGCGTGTTTGAATATTTGCCTGGTCAATACTTTGTGCAAAAGCAGGTCTTTTAAAAAAAATGTTTCCAACCTTTCTTCAGAGTCAATCACCTACACTGAGAGCTGGAAGCTACTAACCCTTTATAGTCTTGTCTGTAAATTATTTGATTTCTCTAAGTTCGTAAATCAAGCCTCAGAAAACTTTTGAACTAAAGATTAAGATTAAAGGTTTAATTGCAGATATTGGTATGTTTGTTTTTTAACTAATGGAATTTGTGATCACTATAGGGAATTAGAGATTGAAAATGGCCTTGAAGTTGAAGTGGCTTATTCTAAATCAATGGAGTTTTTAAAAAATGATGTTTTAATGTAGTTATAATAAGAAATTGTTTTCTGCTATGTCCAGTTTAAATAGACTTGGTGTGAGTTTTTAAAAGTCAGAGGCAGAGTAAAAGAATTAATTTATTGTAATATCAGACTCCACTACTTGAAATGCTGCCAATGTAGTTAAGTGCAGTGAAGCTAATCCCTTCCACTGACAACTACTTTGTTCTATATACCAGAGAATGGAATTTTAATTGGGGAAACTGAGATGAACTTTGTCGAAACCTGCCAGTCCTCCAATAGGGTTTGTTTTCAGCCTAGAAAAGGAAAAAGAACAAAGTCACAATAAACCTGGACATCTCTGGGATTAAATACACCAATGGATGTTAGTCTTATTTCAAAGTTAAAGACAAGAAAAATGTAGTTAAGAATAAATAATTAATTACTCTGTAGAAGTTTGTGTAAGAGAAGGCTGGCTTCCATTAAATGGTGCCTGTGGTGTGGTGCTGGGATGCTGCAGTGGGTGTCCAGGTGTGATTGATTACAAGGGAGACAACAAGTGTATAGTGAGCTTGTACAGAGGGACAGGTCTCAGATATGCACAGATACTTAACAACAGCATATAGCAAAATGATTAATCTGACTCTAGAGAAACCGACCTTGAAGTAGTCAGATTAGAGGCAAACCATATAGGTAAATCAAAACAGAACAGCATTGGGATTAAAGAGGTGCAGAGTTGCAGCAAGTGGAACCACTGCCTCAGGGCACCAGAATTCCTCTGATCACATGGGTTTCCTCTGGGCGCTTCGTTTTCCTCCCACATCCCAGAATTATGTGGGCTGGTAGGTTAGCTGCCCCTGGCCTGCAGGTGAGTGGTAGAATCTGGGGGGAATGTTTGAGAATAAAATTGGGATTAATGCAGGATTAGTGGAACTGGGTGACTGATGTTCAGTGCAGACTCAGTGGGCCAAAGGGCTTGTTTCCAGGTTGTATGATGTTATGATTCCAGGAATTTTGTTTTTGGATAGAGACAGGTGAGGACTGAGGAGGCATAATAATTGATCATCAATGGAATGGAGAAGTTAGAAGTATCACTGGAAACCCTTATGGCTATTTTGTTTTGCAACATGTTATTTATCGTCATGAAAGTCATGATAACCATGGCCAAGGAAGTCTTAGTCCAACAGGGAGTCTTGACACAGCTGGACGTGGACCAGGGGAATCACTTCGCTGGCAGAAGTGTGAAGACAGTGTATAAATTAATGGGAATTAAACTGAAATTCCACATTGCTAGACTTGAGGAATGGTGGAGAGAATGAATCAGATTTTAAAAATAGCCTTAACAAAGGCCACTCAGGAAACGGGCAAGTCATTGGTTAAAAACTATTCCCGAAGATTCTAGTGAGAATGAGGGCAACACTCAACCAAACTACAGGATGAATGACCTGAAGGCAGGATGGGCAATGAGGGGAAGGAAACGTACAACTTCCAGAGGATAGGATCAAGAGGTACATGCTAGATCTGTGCAACCATCTGAAGGATGGTAGTGTGGGAAAGTTGAGGACAAGGAGGGAGGTTTAGACTCCCAGGCAATTCTATCCGAGGGAGGCCAAAGGATTAGTGGCAAAAGCAACCTCTGGATGAGTTGGATTCACACCTGAGAGATGGTATTGGTTTATTATTGTCACTTGTACCGAGGTACAGTGAAAAGCTTGTCTTACAAACTGACCGTACAGAGTTAGTACAGAGTGCATTGATGTAGTACAGGTAAAAACAGTAACAGTACAAAGTAAAGTGTCACAGCTACAGAGAAAGTGCAGTGCAATAAGGTGCAAGGTCACAACAAGGTGAGGTCATAGTCCATCTTATTGTATAAAGGAACCATTCAATAGTCTTATCACAGTGGGGTAGAAGCTGTCCTTAAGTTGGTGCTACGTTCCCTCAGGCACCTGTATCTTCCACCTGATGGAAGAGGAGAGAAGAGAGAATGTCCTGGGTGGGTGGGGTCTTTGATTATGCTGGCGGCTACACCAAAACAACGAGAGGTAAAGACAGAGTCCAAAGAGGGGAGGCTGGTGTCCGTGATGCGCAGGGCTGTGTCCACAACTCTCTGCAGCTTCTTGTGGTCCTGGGCAGAGCAGTTGCCGTACCAAACCGTGATACATCCAGATAGGATGCTTTCTATGGTGCATCGGTAGAAGTTGGTGAGAGTCATCAGTGATACATGTGTGTGGACATGAAAGCAAAGGGAGTATGGAAGTACTGGTCACTCATCTACATTGAGGGAGCTATAACCACCACTTCCGCCTCCGCCTCCCCCCACCTCACCAGCCCAATAGTTACATATATTCTTTAACAGGGCCGTGAGCAGATTGATGAAGACAGTGCCGTGTTTCTACTGGTGATGACTTGGAGGTTCATTAGGATTGTCAAGCAGTGGACATCACGTAAGGGGATAATTGGATTGAACAGGTCTACAAAAAGGACTGGAGTCTGGATATTCAGTGATGGTAGTGGCAGAATCTGATGCCTTCTGTCACTCATGCATTATGACTTCGGGAAGAGTAACCTGAGATGATGATGGGAGAACAGATATATCCATTGAAATCAGTAGAGTGTCCTGCGGGGGGGAGGTGGGAGTGGAGGGTAGAACAGAGTCATTAATGTTCCAGTGAGAACCTCTGCTTACCCTGGCAAGTGGGGTAAAATAGCAGGATGAGGGATTGCAAGTATAGGAAAATGTGAATCTCTAAATTGTACCTGCAGTTGTGAACCTAATATATTTAGGACTACCCACATAGCTCTACGAAGAGATAATCATAATGTACCAAAGTCTATCATGTATACTCCTCCAGGGGCCAGTGAATGTTGCAGGGGTGAGTAATTATCGGTACTACCACCAATGTAAGTGCAGTTTGATAAATCATATAGTGACTGGAGCAAATACCAGGATATCCCCAGGATAAACCTCCAATGGATTTGGATAGGAATAGATTCCCTGAGATGGGAATTACAAGAGTTAACGGGCAGAGGTACTGACCTAACCTGAGAAGGAGCAGGACCAGAGGGATCGTGGCTCGAAGCAACCAGTCGGTTGATTACGGTGATGGAAGGATGCGCAAGCTCATCAGTTATCTAGTCAACCTGGAATGCGAGGATGTGACCCAAGAAACCCAAGCCAGCACCTGTCAGGCTCATGGGAGATGGACAATTGACCAATTGAGACAGGACCTTGGACAGATCCATAGAGGCGAAGACCAGGAGTGAATGAGTATATGTCTGCTGAAGCACCTAACCTGTCGATACACAGCTATGTGACTCATGACATACAATGTATTGGGATGGTTTCTCTCATCCCAGCAATGAGTAAGGACATCTCACAATAGGAATATAGCTCTACAGAGGAGATTAGCAGGCAACACTATAAAGGAGCAATGTGTGACCATTGTAATGACAAAGTTATTACCACAAAGATAAGTGGAGGAAGGAACAAAAATATCCATATTTTAAGGCAAAGTTAGGAAACCTTAAATTACTTTGGCAGCCAATCGCAGAACCTAATGTTTTTGATGCAACCATCAGGCCACAACAATTAGTTGCTTTATAATTTATGACAACTTGTACATTTTTTTGATTATTATTGGGTTAACAAGCTGAGCTCTCTGGCACCTAGCAGAAACTAAAAATAGCAACAAATATTAAAATAAATGAATCCAAAACTTATTGAAATAAAAGTAGGATCAAATAAGAATAGTTGTTGCTGTAAGTTAATCAGTCTGAGGACCTTCCGGGCCTAACTGTCTTTCACTGCTCCATTTATAACCTTCCTTCGATCTTAAGGTCAGTTTTGGGCTGTTGCTGATGATTGCAGTGTACAGCTCCTGTCGCTATTACTGGTATAATGAACCAGTCTGCATCTGCATTCAACAAGATCTGGACAACGTCCAAGTTTGAACTGATAAGTGGCCAGTAACAACCACACCACACTAATTCCAGGAAATGACTATCTCCAACAAAAGAGTCTAGCTATCTCTCTTTACTATTTAATTCATCATTGTCAAATTCGCCACTTTAGCATCCTGGAGATTGTCAATGACCAAAGGCAAAAAAAAAGATTTGCTTTTTTAAGATACCTGTACCTTTCACAGCATTAGAATATTCCAAAGTGTTAAACAGTCAGTCAATATAAATAAATGACTAATGTTTTTGCCAGCAGGAATAGTGGCCAATGATGCAGGAGAGTGTTTAATGCTCACTAACCAATCTTTTCCTAGCAATAGCAAAATTGCTGTAAATTTGGAATCACCACATTGATTTTATTTTGAGAAACTGATGAACAAGTATCAGTTCATTAATGTAAAATGGCAACTGGAAGCTGTAAAACAGAAAATGGCCAAGATTCCAGGGTCCGTTTCCCATGACCATGAGTGGAAGAGTAGGACTTCTAGTTGCCTACAGTCATGGACTTGAACCCCATCCCAAATCATTGAATTGGTAGACACCTGTTCAGAGTGCTTTTAACTAAATAGAACTGATTAGCTTAGTGGGCATGAAGGGTGGACGACACCAGTTAAATTATCCTGAAGTGGTTATTGACCTAAGTGTTTAAAAACTTGTCTATTTTCAGTTAGTTCCTTTTATACATGTGGTAAATTTACCAGTGTTGATAGGTTTAATGTAAACAATAAGGATGGTGGTGGTGGGGTGGGGGGGAGTGCGGGGTGTAACTCTCCTCAATCAGTAACCCAGAAGTAAGGGAATAGGTAAATACTAAGGGTGATCTTACTAGTTGTCTATTTTAAAGTTGCTAATTGAGTCAGGAGATCAGGCTCCCTCTTGTTCGACCTGATAGGAACTTCTTCACCAAATGGAAATGATATTGAATGGTATCTCAACCTGCTCAGAGTGACTACTAATGTTGGCCCTTCTATTATTATTACAGCTAATGAGTCATTTATTGCAGTAAAGCATACTTGTTATTGGGATGAGAGTAAGTGGGAATTTCCTTGGGACTCCATGAGAAAGTTTGAGTATGTTGCTGCTTTGGTCACTCCATCCACATGCACAAAACCCTCATTACACATCCTCTCCTGGCATAGCCTGCTCCAGGCAGCTATTATTGGATGCCAACCAATCTCTTCAGAGCCACCCAGTGTTCACCTTCACATCCCTGAAAGGTGTCACTTCATTCCCCAACAGGTAAGTGGCTTTGATCAAATGAGACCCAACAATTAAGATCTGGCAGAATGCAACACTGCATTTCTTCTTGATCCCACAACCCTGTCAGTGGCAATTAAAATCATCCCTGATGTCGCAAGCTTTTCCAAGACTTCCAGTTGCGTATGCCCAGAGAATGTAGTCAACAAAAGTAGAGGATTCAGAAAAACAAACCACTTTAGTAGTGGTGATTTGTGTTATGGCAACAAGGGAGACTGATAATCTGTCACAAGTTCAAATCATTCCTTCGTGCTACACTGCTCCCATGGAACTGATGACCTGCAATATATTGAAGTCATGTTATTTATAACCAGAGTAGTGAGAAAGAATGAGTTTGAGGCATGTTTTTAACCTGGCTGCCTTCTATGGCATTCAAAATTATAAAAGTGTGAAATAAACAAGTGCGCCCAACAAAAAAAACACAGCAGGATTCGGGCACTAATATGAAATAAAAACAGAAAATATTAGGGTTATTCAGCAAATCAGGCAGGAGGTATGGTGAAAGAAATAGGGTTATCATTTCAGATGAATGACCCGATGAAAGATTATTGGTCTGAAGATGCCTGACCTGTTCTTTTCTTATTTCAGATTTCCAGCATCTGCAGCTTTTTGCTTTCCAGACACCAGTCAGTTGTATTATAATTTCTTATTAATATGCACAAAACATGACTTATGACATTAATATAGTACATGAATTTCATTTTCTGTGACTCTCATCCATGATAGCCCCTGTATGTATTAGAATTAATTTGATTCAGAAATATGTTTCCAGAGAAGTCTGTGGTATGATGCACATTTGTTCTGAATGAAGTATAAATGTGTTGAACAAGTTTTCCAATCAGCACAAAGTTTTCTGAAAAAATGTATTCAGATTGAATTATTGGAAGGATTACTAGTTATATTTTCCACTATGTACTGCATATGATGGGGAAAGGATATGTGTTTGAAACTTATCCTGGCAGGATGTATTGTCGTGAGATTTGCAGATGTTTTTATCAATAATGGAAGAAATTTCTGCATTGGGCCACAAATCTATTGATTAAACAAATTATAGCCACAGGACAACAGCAGTAATGATTGTTCTTCTGTCTCCTTATCACTGTGGGGAAAAAAATTATGTACTTAACTCAGTTAAAAAAAATATTTTATTGACAGACTGTCTTGAATTAAATATAACCAGAAATGGTAAAAGAAAATGTCAGGTTGAGTCACAATGTTGCCAAGTTTTATTGTATTTTCAGAACCTGAATGTATAATCCAGACTGATGCTGAATTTTTGGATGTGTTCTCCTTTTACCTATAGCTTCATCAATGTGTTCCAGTGAACATTAAGAATCCTGTTGCATTATTTGAATGACAGAAAATTTCCTTGTAGCTCTACTGATATCCCTCCTTTAGCTAACACTATGGAAAAGTGCACACCCACAGAATGGTTACAGTACAGAGGAGGTTGCTCTGTCCATTATGTTTGTAATGGCTTTATATAAGAACAAGCCAGCTAGTCACACCCCCTGCCCTCTCCCCATAACCCTGCCCTCTCCCCATACCCCTACCAATTATTTTCTTTCAGATACTTATCCAGATCCCTTTTGTATTTTATAACTGAATTTTACTCCACCACCATTCTTACTACATTAGATAATCGTTTATCTTCTTGCTTCTTATGTGGAGAATGACTACAGCAATAACTGACTGCGCACTTCACACAATGTGAAGCAATCTCAGGTAATTATTGCTCTAATTATACTAAAAAATAAATACAAGTTCATCCACTTGAAATATTTAGTCCTGTTTATAGAACCATCTATAAAGTTTATTGACCACATCTTACATTCAAAATTATATTGCACAGGTACAAACTGCTTTGATACTTTGCACTAATTTAAGATAAGTAATACTCTAATTTGGAAGGAGTACTTATCATGAGGATTTTTTTTACGACTGGGGCTAGTAATTACTTTATTAACTTTATTAACTTAAAGGATGCGGGCTTCATTGACAGGGCCACTATGTATTGGTTGCCCATAAATGCCCTTGAGAAGGTGGTGGTGAGTCATCTTCTTGAATCACTGCAATCCTTCTGAGGAAGGTACTCCCACAGTTCTATTGTACAGGATTAAACCCAATGATAATGAAGGATGACATGTAACTTGGTGCAGGGAGTGAATGTTTAGAGTGGTGGAAAGGATTCTGATTGTGCAGGCTACTTAGTCTTGAATGGTGTTGTTTCTTTAGTGTTGGAGCTCTACTCAGCCATGCATTACACTCCTGCCTTGTGCTTTAAAGGTGAAATAAATACTTTGAGGAATTGTGTGTGTGTGTGTGTGTTATGTATAGTAAGATACCCCATCTGTAATCACCTATTGATGCCATTGTATTTATGAAGCTGGGTCCAAATAAATTTCTGGTCAATGGCGATTCACAGATATTTGATAGTAGGGAACTCAGTGAAGGTATTGAAGTGGATTGTCAAGGGTTGGTGCTTGGACCCTCCCTTGTTGGGGATGAGCATTGCCTGGGACTTGTGTGGTGCATATGTTACTTACCCAAGCCTAGATCTTGTCCAGCTCTTGTTACCTCCAGGCATGTCTGCTTTATTTTCTGAGGAGTTGCAAATAGAATTGAACATTACACACTTGTGACAATATAAAGCTGATGAAGCAGTTGAAGAATGGTAGGCTTGGGGCACTGGCATGAGGAACACCTGCAGGGATTTTCCAGGCTGAAATAACTGACCTTCAACAACCAGAACCATCTTATTTTGTGAAGGGTTTGACTCCAGCCTGAGGAGAATTTTCCCCTTGATTACTTTTAAGTTCAGTTTCTCTTGTTCACTGATGCCACACTCATTTAAGAGTAGTCACTCTCACTTTGCTACTAGAACCCAGCTCGCTTATCCAGGTTTGGAGAAAAAAATTAATGAAGCCAACAGTGGATCTGACAAAACCCAAAATGAGTGTTAGTAAGTAGGTTATTGATGAGGAATTGTTGCTTGATCTCATTGCTGAGAACTCCTTCCATCACTTTTCTAATTAATGATTGATGATGGTCTAAGAGGAAAGTAATTAGCCAGATTGGATTTATCCTGCTTTTTTTTTGTCAGGGCTTGTCTGGGCATTGTGCCACATTGTCAGGTAGATGCCAGTGTTTTAACTGTACCAGAACAACCTGGCCAGTTCCTCAGCACTGTGGCCAGGATGTTGACTAGGCCCACGTCTTTTGTTGTGTAGAGTGCTTTCATTTTTAATATGCCCCTTTAGACTCTTCATTGAACCAGAATTAATACTCTGACTTGATTTTAATGGTGGAGTGAGGGATATGGCAGGTCAGCAGATTATCAATTATGCTGGAATAAATTCTGAAGTTACGGATGGGTCATAGTGCCTCATGATGCCCAGATATGTTCTGGATTTATCTCTTTTAGTATGTTTGAGGTGCTGCATGAAATTATTTACAGTATGTTCTTTGTATGAAAGTGTGACTTCTCTGCAGAGACAGTGCAGTGGTTCTGGTTGCTATGTCCTTCAGGACTTAGCCAACTCAGTCAGTGGTTGTGCTACATTGAAATCCTCCACTCAAAGTGCATCCTGTGGCCTTGCTGTGTCCTGTGTCCTCAGTGTTTCTTCAAAGTGTTCAACATTAAAAAGTTCTAATACAGCAGCTAAGGAAGTTAGGTGGGTATCAGCAGGGTATTTTCTTCCCCTTGTTTGATCTGTTGCCAGGAGACTTCATGGGGCTTGGCGTCAATATAGAGACATCAAAGGCAGATCCCTCCTGTCTGTACACTCATGGGTCATGACATTCTCAAGAAATGTGATGAAGGAGCTGGTATTTGGCTATGTGGTTTGCTTCTATGAATACACTATATTAGTCTGTTGCTTGATGAGACAGCTCTCCAGATTTAAACACTGGTCCCATGTGTTTATAAAGTCTTTACAAGGTCACCTGCGCTGACTGCAACATTACTATGTGCAAATCTAATGCCTAGATTAGAGCCTGACTGAACGCCTGCTGGCTTTTTACTGAGCAGTTAAGTCTCGACCACAAGGATGTGCATCTAGTGTTACATAAAGATCAGACAGGTTAAGGACACAAGTGGCATCAATTTGACCTCAGACAAGATGCAGTAGATCTACAATTATTGTAAAGCTAAATTTTAATATTTCATCCAATGAACACATTCATAGTTCATAAAATTTACAGAAAAGAGCTTGATAGTTAGTTGTTAATGGTGCCGTAATATAGTAATTAATTTACTAGACTAGCCAAAATTCTGGATCATTTATCTAAAGACTTGAGTTCAAATTCCACTACAACACTTGGGGAAATTGAATTCATATTATTGTATAAATATAGAATTTGAAAAGAAAGATACACTCTGTAACAATAATCATGAAACTACTACATTGTCGTAAAAACCTATCTGATTCACCAAAGTCCTTCAGGGAGTAAATCTGCCATCCTTACTGGTCTGGCCATGTGTGATTCCAGATGTACCAATGTGCTGGGCTCTTAACTGCCTCAGTTCTGGTCCCTTGGATGTGTGCCTGCATTCCAAGGATATTCACATAATGTGAACAAATAAATAAAGGGCATAATTTCCAATCATTTTTGCTGTCTGGTAGGGCAGAAACTGGATATTTAAGCACACATACATTGTTCAGGTTTACTTGAATCAAGAATTGTTTGTACCTTACAGCAAACATGGTAGAAGTGTAAAGAAAGGAGCCAGATGTCATAAATCATTTCATACTTCACTGCGGTATAGCTGTGGATAATTTATAATAATGTCCAAAGATGTTACCATTATTGAATTTTACACAGATTAATTAGCTTCAAAGCTAAATGTCTGAATTAATTTTGTGATCCCTTTGAACCTGCTGTAGCCCTAACATAGCTAAATTGCTTTGAGAAGGCTGAATGATTGTGCAAAATTACCTTTTGTTTCCAAATTATGAAGTAGCTCACTTCATTTGTAAACCATTCATTGTTTTAAGTTTGAATGAAGGAGCCTTTCAATCTAGTATGAACCGTCTACCCAATGGCACTTCACTAACAAATCCAGGTCATTGTGTACTCAATACAGTAACCATTTCCTACAATGTATCTAGATCAGAGTGCAATGCTTTACTGGAGGAGTATGAGCCTTTGCCCTTGCTCCACAGGTATAAGGTTCTATCTGTTTGTATTAATGAGGGAAATGACTGCAGGATGGATAAGCAGCTTGATCAATGCACGATGAAGCTGGTGTCCATTCAAGTGGGAGAAATGAAAAGAAATGCATCTGTGGTGGGTGATAATACTGTCAGACGAATAGATTCTATTCTCTGCAGACAATCCCAGGGGAAAGAGTATTGGAGAAATGAATGGGACCAAAAGCCCACAACCTGATGAGCTTAATTACAAGGTTTTGAAAGAGGTGGGTCTAGGCATGGAGGTACTAGCTGTCATCTTCTAAAATTCCATTGATTTTAGAATGGTTCGCACAAATTAGAAAATAACAAATGTAAGTCCACTAGTTAGCAAAGGAGGCAGAGAGAACACAAGGAACTGCAGACCAATTAACCCTATGTCAGTAAAAGGGAAAATGCTAGAATCTATTATTAAGGAAGTGGTAATTTCCTTAGAAAATAGTAATAGGATTGGCAGAGTCAAGGTGGATTTATGTAGAGGAAGTCATGTTCGATAAATCTGTTGGAGTTTTCTGAGGTTGTAACCCTCAAATTAAATAAAGGGAACTAGTGAATGTGATGTATTTGGACTTTCAGAAGGCCTTTGATAAGGTGATACACAAGAGATTATTTAAAAAAAATTAGACTGGATTGAGGATTGGTTAATGGACAGAAAAAGGAAGAACAAAGGTTGGGAGGCTATGACAAATGGGATGCTGCAGGAATCAGTGCTGAAGTCCCAACTGTTCACTATCTGTAGCAATGATTTAGATGAGGGGATCAAATGTAATATATCAAAGTTTACTGATAATACAAAACTAGGTGGCAGTGTAAGTTGCAAGGAAGATGTGGAGAAGTTCAAAGGGGGTTTGGACAGGCTAATTGAATGAGCAACAGTATGGTGGGTGGAATATTAAATGGAAACTTGTGAATTCATCCCTTTGGTAGAAAGGTGGAGAAAAGTGGAGTATTTTGTACGGTGAGTGGTTGAAAAGTGTTGTCCAGGGGACCCAAGTCTCCTTGTGTGTGAATCACTGAGAGGGAACATGCAGATACAGCAAGCAACTAGGAAGGCAAATGGTGTGCTGAAATGTATTGCTTGAGAATTTGGGTAGAAGAGTAAAGACATTTTACTGCAACTGCATAAACTCCGACTGGGACCACACCTGGAAAATTGTTTACAAGTCTGCTTTCTCTACCCAAGGAAACACACAACTGTGATAAAGGGAGTACAATGAAGGTTCACCAGATTGATTCATGGGATGGCAGGTTTATCCTGTGAGGAGAGATTAAGCAGTCCAGGCCTATGCTCTCAAGAACAAGAGGTGATCGCATTGAAACATACATTATCCTTGCAGCATCTTGCAATTTGTGATCTGCTTCTCAATGTTGTCTTTTTTTTTGTTCTGTGTTATAATGTAACGATACTCAACAAGTTGGTATGCTGGAATAATCTGACTTTTTGGAAATTAATCTAATACTGGATGCCTTTTGCTTCCATTTTCATACTACATGTATGTATCCATTATACACAACCTATTCAGTGTTCTGTTTATCTGGATACATAGCACAGACTTAGTTATTTGGCTGGATTCCTATTAACCAATGAAAAGAACATGGGTCCAGTAAGTCAGTTACAAATATTTCCCTGTTACTGGTTCAGTAATATGAGGATTTTCTTTGAATGCATTTGTTGTGTACCATTTTTAAGCCATTCTAAGCCAAAACAAATGATGTTATATAGGTACAGTTTTTGACTTTGTTGCTGATAAAGTTCTAAAATGTTGCTGCATTCATAGGTGTGAAAGGAAAACTATGCCTTATGTTTTCTAGACATTCATTTTATTAGCTGTTTTCAGAAATTCATCTTTGATAACCAAACAAACAGGGTGTCTATGAATTAAGTGAGAAAGGGGAATGTTGACTTCTATGAACTACACATTTTAGTACCAGCGGCAGTAATTGAACAGTTTTTTTTCTTGTATAACTAGCACATTTACAGAATGCAACGTAACAATTAAGGGGGTTCAGTCACTCAGCAGTGGTTAAATTCATTTCTGAAATTGCTTTACTTCCCAGGGCACACATTAGCTTCTCAATAATAGGGCTGTAAAGATGCTTTTTTTTTGCCAGGGAGGCATTCCTCAATGTCATTGAGTGCTATTGACTGTTTGCACATACTTTCATGCTGAGAGGATAGGAAGCTACTTTAACTACAAAGGCTTCTGACTGTGCTGAACAGAGATGTTGGTTGATTTTAGTATCCGCACTCACACTTCCTTCTGGTTTCTCTTGAAGATTTGCAGAAGAAGGATTGACTATTCGCCAGGGGATTAATCTATGGATGCCTGTAACTCCCTTCTACATTCGTGTTCCTGTATGTGATTGCATTCCCCCTTTGGCAAGTTGAAGCTGTAGCCTGATAATGTGTTACAACATCAGGAATATGATGCGACAGACAATCTGGCAAATTGCCAGAACAGAACCCTTAGAAGCCACAGTCACACATACTATAAGGGTGACTGGGTACAACTGTGACATGCTCTCATATGGTCCACTGTTACTGTTAACAGATAAGGAGTGGATGTACAGTATGTATGGCATTATTTTACCAATAGAAAATTGCAGAGACAAGCAAGCACTAATCTGAAGGTCTGTTACAAACTTAAGGCTTGTACTTTCTTTGCATTCACAGTCAATGACTGAAGTGGCTGAAGGACCATAACATTAACTGTTTTTACACATGAAGTGAGCCATGCTTTTGAACAAAGAAACTGCTATAACATTGCTTTTGCCAATCCATTACAGCTAAGTAAACCATTTCACTACTGTAGAGTAATTCACTTTTGGCTTAACATTAGGAGGCCTACAAAGATTCCCCTTTTGTTATTTGGGCAGTCTGACCTAGAACATTTGGTTTAATGTTAATGCCTTAAATGGCGCTGAGCTAGACATTGAGGACAATGCAAGTGACATTGGTTGCTAGATTATGGAATGAACCAACATTCTTATTTTCTTCCCTGCTTCTAACCTCTCTCTGTTTTCTACACAACTTCTCCCTCATTTCAATTACATTTCTTTAATAACAGTTATTAAATCTCAAAGTTTCCAGATAACACTGGGATAAGATCCAAGTTCAGTAGTGGATTGACTAACAGTTACAAATTTTCTTTCTATTGATCTAGTAATTGGAAAAATTATGCAGGGTGTATAATGCCTGACTGATGCTATGACTTGCTTTAAAAACCCTGCAAAACTGGATTTTAAATACAGTTATCCTATTATATGTGTTGATAGATGGATGGCTAGCTGGTTGCAGGACTGGTGTTACTTATCCTCTTTCTTCTGTATAAGAAGTCATCACTCCTTGCGTAATGGTAAGATTGATATAAACAAAAACAAACCAATATATCAACAGACTACTGTGGTGATATATTTTTAATGATTAAAAAAAGTTGTTGTATTTGTTTATTTTGTTGATTTTAAGACAGCCAAACTTAAAAAAGAAGGGGTATTTACAGAAACATATACTTAGTGACTGAAAATGTAATCATATTTTCTCTGGAACTAGAATTGTCAATGGTTATTTCTAAACAGATGATTGCGATGTAGATAATTCCATAATTCTTTCACTGGAGAGTGAATATTAAATCTTATAATGAACTGTATCACTCCTCTGTTATCTCTACAAAGCATTTGCTGAATTTCCTTTTATTCCTTTATTAAATAAGCATGATTCAGTTGGGATTATAGAATACTTGTTGCCAAATCTGAGCCCATGGAGTGAATAACTCAGGCTGATAGTTGAGTCTTATTGCTGTGCAGCTGGGCACTTCATGCCAATCAATAATTAAGCTGACCTTGCACTACCTACTTGTTTTCGGAATAGTCCTGGAATAAATGTGCCAGATACAGCACAGTGGATGGAAGCTGAAATATCAGGTGAAAATAGTAATTGATGGGCCGCTGGCACCCCAAGTGTCTTTTTTTTATATTTTGCATGCAGTATTGACTTAATGTTCCTTGTAAAAAGCAGTTATTGAAAACTGATAAACAAAGTGTTGGGGGGGGGGGTGGTTTGCTGGGTAACACTTGCTGAAAATATAAAATGCATAATGTGCATTCACTTCTGTTCCTGAAAATGAGTGTTGTACCACTGGAGTTCAGTTTAGGCCCTTAATTTCTATTATGAGGAAGGTCCCAATCTGAAAAAGATTGAAAGATTTACCGAACTTTGCATAAATTTACAGAATGAAAATCAGAAATACAGAATAGCCAATTCACTCTGTGCTGGCATTTAGGTTCCATTTAAGCCGTTTCCTCACCCTGTCCCCATCCCTTCTATCCTTCATCTTCTGCCCCTATCAGGGTAAATCACAATTCACTTCTCCATTTTATACTTGTATAGCTTCCCTTTGATTGCATCTAGTCCATTCACTCCACCTACTCATAATGCTAATCTCAAACTGCATAAAGACAAGCCCCTGTGCTCTATGGGCCTGGATAAAGTATCATAATTGTTCCACAAGCTGCTGTGATTCTGCATGGTGATCAGATCCATTTGGGCATCCTGGTTTACTTAGTTACTTTGCAGAGTTTGGCTTCCATATCCTGTAAAACGGGGTACCTGTTACCACTTCATTGCAAAGTTTAACACTTAATAATAAGTTCACACTGTGTTGCGGTAGCCTGTTTCAGTTCATATCTACCTGAAATAAATTGTTTTGACTGCAAAGTTCACCATATCTTGTCTGGACTTAAAATTGTGAATGATTACCTCTAACATAGGAAACACTGAGGTGAAAAATTCTCTGAAGCTTTTATCTGGGGACTCATCATTAAATCCTATAATGAAGCTTATCACTCCTCTTTGAAGCTGCTATTAATGTGTTCTCAAGGCAAGATGCTCCCAAAACACAATATTACACATGTGATCACACCAGTGATCTGTTCAAGGTTAGAATAATGTTTCAATTTATAAGCCAATGCCCTTGAGATACAGTGTAGCACTCGATTAGCTGTGCTAACAGCTTCTTTTTGTCTGGATATTTTCAATGAATGCTCATTAATCACATCCAAATCATGTTTGTTTTTTGCCCTTGTTACATTCATTAAAATATTTTGCTGCATTATATAGCAACACATTTTGTTCCTGTACCCTTCCAAAATCAAGCTGACGTAATCTATGGTATTTTGTAATGGGATTTTAAAAAAATTTCTCCTGGTGAAATTCTGCAGGAATATGATGGTGGGAGACAATTGGGTTTGATTGTCTGGTATTGATCAAAACCCTCAGTGTTCACATTCTCTCACTGAAGCAACACAATATTTCATACATGGGATTTTACAACACAGTAGGAAGCCATTTGGCTCTTACCATCTATGAAAACTATTCCTTTAATCTCTCACTCCTGGACCTACTGCATGGCCCTGCAAATTTGCCTACTCAAATCTGCATCCAATTCCCATCTGAAAATTATTAGTGAAATTGAGCCCACCACCTATTCAGCCAGTTCATTCCTGGTTTTAAAAACAACTCACACCAAAGAGGGAGAAAAATCAAATCCTGTTTTTTAAACAATTCTCTTAAATTTGTCTTCAGATTTACCCCACCCACCAGTAACCATAACAATTGCTATTGCGATACATGAAAATCAAAGATACCTGTTTCAAATGTAAGGGAAAAGCCCAGCATAGACCTGGATAAAGTATCATAATTGTTCCAAGCAGTCCCTCCATGACACAAAAAAGGTACAACAGGTGCACCTTTTCATATCAAAAATGTATTCTGTAACTGAAAATGAAAAAATTACTTCATTTGAAGCCACTGTGTTTGTATGACATTATTTAAAAGAATTGGCCAGGAGATATTGACTCAGATTTTTGTACAGAAACAAGATAGTGACACACACTGTAAGGTGAGCACATTGATTTTTACCTTATTGGAGTTCATACATATTTTTAAAAGGCATGTTTTTGAGGTATTCATTCAGAAGGTGTTGATGTCATTAGAAAAGCTGGCCAGCATTGCTCCATTCCAAATTGCCCACTAAACTAAACAGGTCCTGAGGACAAAGGGTAGGCTGAGAGTCACATTAACTCAGACCAGTGAAGGAAAGCGGATTCCCTTCTGTAAAGAGCATGTGTTTTTACAACAATGCAGTAGGTTTGTTACCCCAGTCCAGATGAAGGGTCTCAACCCGAAATGTCGACTGTCCATTTCCCTCCATAGATGTTGCCTGATCCATTGAGTTCCTCCAGCCTTTTGTTCATTGCTGCTGGTTTATTACTAGAACAAGCTTTTTAAATGTTACTAAGCTTTATTTAGTTACTTTAAATTTTGTATAAACTCTGTTGGGATTCAAACTCCACCTTGGGCCCATAGTCCAAATATCTGGGGGACTAGTCCATTAACTTAACCATGTCAGCTCTACACAAAATCTTAAAGCCAGCTTTGGTACAAGAAGGTATTTTCACTCGGCTGATATCTTCTCAGAAGAACCAGTCAGCTGCTTTTCTTTTGACCATATTTTAAAAACATATTAATTTGTGTGTGGAGATTCCATGTGCATGCTGAGTCTGCTCTAAAGCCTCAAACCCGCTCATGTTTAATTGTGAGAACAGATTATCAAAAAACAATCTATCAGCTGTAAATCACAGCGCTAGCAAGATGCTGGCATTACTCTTTCAAATTTTAAGTTGCAGCAGTGGGAAAATAATGAGGAGAAAAATCATAATTACTGGTGTTTTCCGTGGTGTGGAAGTGGATCTATGAAAATTACCCTCAGCTGGTTTCACCAGAGAGTCACTGACAAGCAACACAAGGAGCTTGAGGGAAACATCAGCTGTAAGTTATTATTTTGTAATTTCCTCTTCTGCATCATTGAAAGGTTCTGACAACTTGGTTACATAAGCAATCAGGAAAATCTAGAAAAATGAGACAAAGCATATGATTTGTTTTGCTTGGATGAAACTGAAGGCATATATTTTAGAAATAAATTCTTTTTGGTGGCCTGTAATGTGGAACCATTCTAAAAAGCTTCACAGAAGTGAAAACAAATATATGAATGTAGAGGTTTTGTCTTCTGGTGCTTGGTCAAAGAAATAGTTTCAAGGAATATCTTGAGGCACAAAATGTTGGAAGGAAATTAAAGTTATATGTGCTTAGACAGCTGAAGGAACGGTCACCAATAATGTGCAAATTGAGGAGAGTTTGTACAAAGATCAGAGAGGGGAGTACAGTGAACTTCGAGACATTGTAGACTGGAGCAAGTTACTGAAATAGGGAGGGCTGAGCACATGTTTTAAACATGGGAGATTGGGGGAACCAGGAGGCAGTCAGGTCAACATGGATAGCAATGATTAATAATGAGTCTTGCTGCAGGCAGGACACAGCTGGAGGAATTTTGAAATTAGTTGCAAAGAAATGCAAGGCAGCAGTAACCTTGATAGCACTATTCTTGTTTGGAAATAGACTTTTGGACTTCAGCTAGCAGCTGATAGAACTCCCCAGGAGCTTCTGGGTGCAGCCTTCTGAGGAATTGACTGCAGAAAATTTGGAGTAAAATATTTTCAGTCTGAAGCTCTAAGAGACTGGCTATAGAATGTATGAGATGAAGACATGAAAGAAGACAAAGGTCTTCCGTCATATCTTCATCCGTGTGTTGCCAGTCTAGCTTCATTCTCCCATACACATCCTTCTCAAAAAATGGGGTATTGACCCAAGAATATTCCTGTAGCAGTATATCTTGATCTCCCAGAGTACCAAGTGACTAGAATCAGCCAAGGTATAAGCAATCTTCAGCTGCTCCCTTCCCTCAGCATACATAGTCACTTATTATGGTGTCTATTGAAGAAAATGAAGAAGATGGATTAACCACATCAATAAATTTTTTTAGGAGAGTTGTCCAAAGGCAATACTATTATTTTAAGAAGATAGGTATGCCACAAACCTCTACTGCTACAGTTAAATCATTACCCTCCAAAATAAGCAAAAATCAAATAATAGGCTGTAAATCAAAGCCAAATGACCATCTTGTTCAGAAAAGAATTGAAACTTTTGTGAATAAATAAAAACTGAAACAGTTGCTTCATTATATTTGGGGTCCTTGTATGTTTCTCAGGAATGTTCCCTCATGAGACTAACCGGATGAAGTATAGTTTATTGGTGGGGTAGATAAAAAGCAGTAATAGATTTGCTCTGCTTTTTTTTTCAGCATTTTCTAGTTCTAGTCGTCTTGTATATAAATATTTTCATTTATATTTCACATCAATGTGACATCCAGTGTGGCAAAATTTGGGATTATTAGGTTTAACATAAGGTTAAGAACAAACCTTCTCTTTTTCTTTGAATTAGTCCCATCTCTAGATGTTTGGAGATGTGTAATGGCACTTGATACAACTCTTACATTGGAGGATTTTGTGCAGGACCTTAAAGGGACAGAAATACCCTTTAAATTAATGTTCTATTGAGGCCAGGTAAGTGTTGGGAATGGAACTGATTAAGAAGAGGCTGCTATAAGATCTGCTCCTTCCACTGTCTCCATGGTGGTCCCAGGTAGCGGTTGGAGGGAAACAGTAATGGGACTACTATCACAATGTTGTAGTTCATCATTTAAGTACATTGGCCTTAGACTGGATTTTACTGGTGAAATTATTGCTTCAGTGTCTCAAAATAAGAAGAAAACAACCGTATTGTTGAGTATACCACCTGTTTTAATTACCACTGACAGCCAGTTGAAAATGGTGGAACTTCTGGTTATAAGGCCATTCATCTTTGAGTGATCAGGCTGACCTATATTGCTACTCAGGCTAAGAATAACCTATTAAATCTTATTTACATGACTGTCCATAAACCCAAGGGATCTCCAAATTATGATGAAACATCTTTTTTAAGTAAGTTTCAATAGGTAAAGTTCATAGTCCTTTTTGAAACTGGCATCTCTTGGATCCTTTATGTCTGAATTGATCCTGGGAATGTGTTTCAAAGTTAAGGGTTAGAGCTGTAGTGATGCTATGTAATCTATTAAATCTGTCATGCCCTGTGCTTCACATGTCAGTATTTTATGTCAGCATGTTATTTGCTCATGGCATCCAAGATGACACAAGAAATAAAGAAATGTTAATCAAGAGGATAAGTGATTATAATTTGTAAACTTAGTTGTCTTAAGATTTGACAGGTTTTATATAATTTGAGAAAGAGAACTTAATTAGGCATTCTTTAACAATTATCTTTCTATCCAACAAAGAATAGCTTTAGAATATCTGTTCAGTGTTATGCTGTCATAATTAATTAGTTGCTGGAATTGCAAGGGAACTTTATGAACGATTCAGTTCTTGCACAGGTTTAAATTATATTCAGCACAACATACTAACATATCAGACAGAATAAGTTTCTTGCTCAGTTTAAATGGAAAACAGTAATTATGTACACTTGAATTAATACCATTACTTCAATTGTAATAAAGTTAATGGGATTTTTCCTCCAAAAGGATAATTTTCTCATGTATCAGTTGACTTCCCATTTCAGTTGAACAGCAAGTGGGGGTTGAATTGGCTCTTGGTGCAGCTCACCAGCTACAGTCAACATCTTGGTAGCAGCTCCCCAGCTACAATCAAATGAGAGCAGGCTGGTGCCTTATTTTTTTGATCGGAAACATCTCTCCATAATTTGAATAAGATTTTGGCACAAAAATAGCTTGTCTGCATATTCAGCCTGTAGCACATTTGGCTGAGATCGCAAAATCTGGTAAAGCAGCATCACTTGTCATTGAAACAGGACATTGTAATGTAAAAGGAAAACTGACTGAAATAACAGGAAAATATTTGGACAGAATTGATAGTTTCATTGATGAAAGACTGGACTCCTGTTAAAGGAGGTGTATCAAAGGAGGGCAGACTTATTTGAAGGTCATGTGGATATTTCAAACAGAACTTGGGATAGCGAAATCATGGGTTATTATTACAATCCTTATCCAGAGGCAGCAGCTTGACATAGATAAATTAACACAATCAGATTGAGAATTGATATGTGATTTTTTGTGGTGTTCTGTTGCTGAGCTAATTGCTGGATAAGGTTGCAAAATTATCAGGGTAACTCGTATTTGACTTACCAGATCGAGTTCTCTGGGAATGTATGCGGTACAATAGATAAGGGGGATTAGAGGATGCGGTATATTTAGATTTTCAGAAGGCTTTTGATAAGGTCTCACAGAGGAAATTGGTGAACAAGATTATGGCACACAGAGTTGAGAGGTGACATGAATTGAGAATTGGTTATTAGGCAGAAAGCAAAGAGTGGAAATGAACAGATCTATCCCAGGTCGACAAAATGTGACTAAAAGAGCATTACTGGGCCCCTCACAATTTGTATCAACAGTCTGGTTGAGGGGACCAACATAACATTTGCCAGCATGTCAATGATATAAAACAGATGGTATTATGAAAATGGAGGAAAATATAAAGAGACTTCAAGAAGATACCAACAAGCTAATTGAGTGGCAACAGCATGGTAAATGGGGCAAGATGTGGAAAACTGTGAAGATATACACTTAGGTACACAAAATAAAAATGCAGAGTATTTTTGAATGGTGAGAGATTGGATAGTGTTGATTTTCAAAGGGACGTAGCTGTGCACAAGTCACTGAAAGCCAACACATGAGTGAGTAGAAAGACAAATAGTATGTTGGTGTTTATTATAAGCAGATTTACAAACAAGAGTATAGACACCTTGCTGAAATTACATTCAGCCTTGGTGGGATCTCACCTAAGTGTACTGTGTACAGTCTTAGTCTCCTTGCCTAATAAAAATGATATGCTTGCCATGAAGAGAATGTATCAAAGATTCACTAGACTGGTTCCAGGGATGATGGGTTTGTCAAATGAGGAGAAATTGAGTAGACTTGCCCTGAGAGGAGATCTCATTGATCCTTACAAAATTCTCATGGAGGTTAACAGTCTGAAGGCAGGTAGAATGTTTCACCTGCCTGAGGAGCCCATACCCAGGGGTTACATTCCCATAGTTAGGTACAGGATGTTTGGGATGGGAATAAGGAGAATTTCTTCTCATTGCAGAGGACTGTGAATATTTGGAATTCCCTACTCTAGAGGGCTGTAGAGGCTGTTATTGAGTTCATTCAAAACTGAGATCAGTAGATTTCTGTACATTAAGGGAATCAACAGATATGGGGATAGTCCATGAAAATGGCACTGAGGTAGAAGATCAGACATGATCTTGATGAATGGCAGAGCAGACTCAAAGGGCCAAATGACCTACTGCTGCTCCTATTTCTATTGTTCTCAAGGCAGTCTAACACGACAGTGATGCCGAACACCTCAAGAGATTAAAATGAGTTACTCTTGTTCAGCTTTTCTGGTTCTATGCCCACTGTCTGCCAGAAGCTTGAAATGAAAGCAAAAGAGGCCAAGATAACCAGTGGGCTGGTCTGTTCAGCAGGATACAAGCCAAGTGAATTCGATGTCCTGCTCCCCTGAAAGCGGGCCTTACTTTGAACAATCCTCTTGTATGTGATCCTATTAAAAATTGGCAGAGCTGTAGCACTAAATGAGCTAAGTTGATAGGAAACCAAGTGGAGATTCCTGGCACAGAACCAGGCTCTGTAACTCTTAAGCAGCAGGAATGCTTGCTTGCAACATTTACTAATGACCCTTTGTTAGCTAGTTAAATGTTTCTAAGTAAGCGATCAGTTTCTTAAGTAATAGATTGTGTGGTCCATAGCCAAAGTGTTCCACATTTTTACTGGAGCACCTTAACTCTTGATCCATTGAAATTCATTCCATGGGTTCCTCAGACTATTTAAAACTTGCCTGTCAAAGCAAAGTGAGATCACAGTGGAAAATGAGGGAACTGAAGCCATGACAGGGAAATATGTCATTCAGAAATTAGTACTCACACCTGCTTCACAAACCAACAGTGGGAAAGTTTTTTTTTATATAGAACAGTACAGCACAATACAGGCCTTTCGGCCCACAATGTTGTGCTGACCTTTAAACCTTGCCTAAGACTATATAACCCCTTCCTCCCACATATCCCTCTATTTTAAATTCCTCCAAATGCTTATCTAGCAATCTCTTGATGAGGGTGTTCTCTTGAAGATGGGACTTTGTTTCCACAAGACTGTGCAGTTGCCCCTTCCACCAAAATGCCGTCATAGGCAGGTCCATCCACCATTGATGAAGGTTAAGTTGCTTACTACTACTTCAGACATAATCTGGTTGATACATCCTTCAGGACCTGCCCTTCTCGCTCAGTGGTGGTGTTACAAAGTCCCCATCTAAAGAACAGCTTGTGTCCTTTCTACTTTCAGTGCTGCTTCCAAGTGTTGTTCACCATCAGCTCAGGAAGGACAGCAGCTGGTCCTCAGGAGGAGGCTTTATTGCCCGTATTTGACTGCCTAGTCTATGAGACAGTTCTCTCAATTTAAACACCAGACGTCTGTGAGGACAACCTTGCTAAGTCACCTGGGCTGGGAGAAAATTTGCCCTGGAACCTGGGGTTTCTCAGCTTTTGTCCTTTTTTTGTTTTAATATTATGGTTTGACATTGAATTGTTTGTTAGGCCTGTTCAGAGGGTGGTTAAGAGTCAACCACATTGCTGCAGGCCCAGAGTCACATGTAGGCCAGAAAAGGTAAAGGTGGCAGACTTATTTCCCTGGAGGGCAATTGCGTACCTATGATGAAGCCAGTACGAATGAGTGGGCCCTTGGGATTGCCATCGTGGCTGACTTCCATAAGGAATGAGGTAACTTCAATGTAGACGTGCATCAGGCAAGGTACTCTCACATCAGGTGATTTTTTTTTCCACCTGTAGGGGCTTCCACTGGATCAACACACAGTGGGTGGGCAACCACCAAAAGATCTTTCTGAAGTGTGCGCATAATTCCCTGGTATCTCCTATGATGCATTAATTCTGTGACAGTCAAACTCCAAATGCCTTTGTGGTTGGAAGCAATTATAGAGGCACTGACATTATATTTCTCTGTTCAGTATCTCAGACCACTCCCACTGGTGAGCCTTTGGCCTGTAAAATCTTTGAATGTTTGCCTGTCTAATTCATTTCTAGTTTGTCCAGGGTTTTATTCTGAAATAGTTTATTATTGACTTCCCTTGGCCCATCTTTATCTCTGTGATACCATTGGCTACTCCCTCCTGCTTCTACACCACTGTACCTCCATCTCTGGTGAAAATGTGACGAGAACAGCAAAGGCTAAGATGCATCTTTTCAAAAATTGTCCAGAGTAAAGAAACTGAAAGATATGGGGCAATTTTAATGGACCACAAAAATGGTCAAAGATCACAATGTACAATGACAAAGTGTTGAGTACAAAGGCATCTTGGAGCCTTGGTGCATGAAACACAAAGGATTATCATGCAGGCACAACATGTAATTAGAAAAGCTAATGGAATATTGGCCTTTATTGCAAGGGATATGGAGTATAAAAGTAGGGAAGTTTTGAAGCAACTTCACAGGGCACTGATGAGACCACATCTGAAGTATTGTATACAGTTTTGGTCTTCATATTTAAGGAAGGATGTGTTTGTAAGGAAGGTTGACTAGGTTGATTCCTGGGAGGTAGGGGCTGATATATAAAGAGCAGGTTGAGCCTGTGCTCAATTGAGTTTAGAAGAATGAGAGGTGATCTTATCAAAACATGTAAGATTCTGAAGGGAATTAACAGGATGAATACTGAGAAGATGGTTCCCCAGTGGGAGTATCTCGATTTAGGGGTAGACAGTTTCAGAATAAGGGTGGCTCATTTCAGATGAAGATGAGGAGAACTTTTTTCTCTCAGATGGATTTTGGAATTCTGTACCCCAGAGAGCTGTGGAGGTGGAGTCATTGAATATATTCAAGATGGAGACTGAACAGACATTTAAACCACAAGGGAGTCAAGGAGTATGGGAAGAGAGGCAGAATATGATGGTGAAGCTGAGATTGAGTCAGTCATGATTTTAATGAATGGCAATGCAGATTCAAGGGGCCAATTGGCCTACTCCTGTTTCTTATATTGTATACAACCCACACCCAATGACCTCAATGGAGTCAGCATGCCAAATTTGTGTTTCTTATTTATTTCAGTGGTTCAGATTATCTGATCCACCATTGGTACTAGGATCCTGACCTCCACAGGAGCTCTATGTTGCAATGTGAGACTGCAAATCAATGTCAAGTGATTCAGCAGCATCAGTGTCAGAAGGTCAGTACTCGGTGAATTCGCCCACTGTTGATGTTGCTGATCTGTTACTGAAATCGGATGGAATCACCCAGTCCTTGAACCAGGAGCCAGTCTACTACAGATGACCCTGGCAGCACTGGTATGAGCTGGTGCCTCACTGCAATGCAAGAATTCAACAGAGCTCCAAGAAAAATGTGAAGACTAAATGTTTTATGACTGGAATCAAGGGCTAAAAACTTGATGGCCCACTGTGGATTGAGAAAAGTGTTTAAGTTGTGTAGTCTGTGGACGAGGAAACAGGACTGAAGCACTCACTCTTAGACAGTAAGTCTTTCTCTCAAGACCTCTTTTCTCCTTTCGCTCCTGAAGAAAGTTACTAATGCTCAAACTTTAATGAGGATTATAAGATTTCTTTATTAATCAAGTGTACATCGAAACACACAGTGAAATACATCTTTTGTGAAGAATGCTCTGGGGGCCACCATAGCATACCACGCTTCCGGCGCCAACATAGCATGCCTAAAACTTCCTAATCCATATGTCTTCGGAATGTAGGAGGAAACTGGAGCACCCAGAGGAAACCCACGCAGTCACTTGGAGAACGTACAAACTCCTTGCAGAGAGCAGCTGGAATTGAACCCAGGTCACTGGCGCTGTAATAGCGTTATGCCAACTGCTACACTATCGTGCCTGCCTTAGCTACCCTGTGCTGGCTATGGTCTTGTCTAAGGCACTATTTAGTCATGAGGAATAGCATATCTGGGTGGTATTTGTTCCCTTGTCACGTCTTCATAACTGAAAAGGAGAAGACTTTTGCTTTTAGAATAAGTAGAATAATCTGTTTGAGTTTGAATTTGCCTCTCCAGGTTCGTTATCTTCTATTTGATTGAAAAAGAAATATGGAAAAGTAACAATACACCTTCAGCGAGATAAGCCGTTATTTCTTGGTTTATCATGTCTCATGGAAAATAACTGTCTCACATTGCAATTAATTAAGGAGTAGTGGTGCTTTGGTGCAATAATCCCTGAAATAATGATTATTTTCTTATTCCATTGAAAAGTTTCAGCCAATCAGCAAAAAAACATACATTTTATATGGAACTGGAATCCAGTCAAACCTCATTCTTGGTGACTCAGACGAGACAATTCAAATAAAACTTAATTAGTAAAGATGCTGCCTGACCTGCTGGGTCTTTACAGCTTTTTTTATGTTTACTTCAAGAAGATCAATGTTTTGAAATCTGTCACAATTTTGGAAAACAAGAGAAGTTTTTCAAGAGGCTGCTGACAGTCATTCTACCATGCCTGTTTTGAAATATCTTTCCCTCAATTTTTTTATAAATTTAATATGAAACTTAAGTTTGTTTTATAAATATTTGCAATCTTCCTACTTTGCACCTTTCTCACAAGGCACAAGAATTCTCACTGTAAGATAATAATGGTTGATGGGATAAGGAAGATTAAAGGTAGTAACATCATAAGTAGGTTCAATGCTTACAATTGTTTTAACAGGGGACAGGGTTGTGGGAAGTGTGTGAGTTCATTAATGGACAATGCATCTTTGCAAGTCCCGCTAAATCATTAAGTGATACTTGTCAATCATTTACAAGGAAAGTTTAAATGTGTGAAAATCTATTCAGCTCCAAAGCATATTTAGCACATACATCATTCCCTTTTTGGACAAGCTTGACATCAGAATCTGTGATGACATCGTAGGCACTTCAATTGGCAACTGTAAACTCCATCCGATGTGAGACCACTTTTTTTGCGTGGGTCTATTGTATGTTACTGCGATAGGTCCATTGTAGACACTGAAGGAAAATGAAAAATGTTAGGGATCATCGGTGGATCAGGCAGCACCTGTGGAGAGAGAAAAAACATTATTATATTAATAAGCATACCATTGTTGCATTAGCATCATACAGAAAATGATTTGTGGTAGCATTGTGGTTTTGTCGATGGACTAGAAGGAGGATGTTAGGACACTTGATCCAGAGACGCGAGTTGGAACCCCACCACTGCAAGAGAGGATTTTGAATACATGTAATTAAATAAACTTGGATTGAAAAGTCATTATCAGTATTGATAACCTGAATCTACGGAATTGTCATTAAACACTGGTTCACGAATGCCCCTCGGGAGAAAATCTGTCATCTTCGCTCTGTCTGCCCTTTATTGTGTAAATCCAGACCCAGTAATGTGATTGAATCATAACTGCTCAGAGAAAGTGCTACTAAATTGAAAGGTCAGTTGGATAGGGGCAATAAATGCTGATCTTACCAGTGACATCCACATTGTGAACTAGACTAATCACATGGAGGTAGGAATTCATATCTGGCCGCAGCAGCTGTAAATGCAGATAATCAAGTAACTCTGGAATAGAAAAAGTATCAGTAGTGGTGACCACAAAACTTCTGGACTGTTGTAAAATTCTATCTGGTTTATAAAATATCCTTCAGGGAAAAAAAATCTCCCCTCTTTGACTCCAGACCCACAACAATATAGTTGACACTGTCTGAAATAGCATGGACTTACTTCGACTCCATTTAAGGGCAATTAGCAAATGGTAATAAATGTTGGCTTTGCCAGCATTAGTCACATCCTGTGAATGAATAAAAAATATTTACTATGTAACTCACCAGATCAATATAGTCATAGTAAAAGGATAACAGAACATTCAGCTTCATCTGAAGTGCAATAGTTTAATTTAAATGAACTCAAACTTCCATATAACTTCCTGCACTATCAAATAGAAACAGGGATGTGTTTCTCTATCTCAAACTGTTATGCCACTTAAAAAATAATACATTCCCCGATTCTACTTCAAATTACACCAAATTCTGCCTTGTAGTATTTGCAATCTAATTGCAGGAACTTTTCTAAACAGAAAACAGCTTAATCCCATTTTGGAATAACAATTTGTCTTTCAATAACTCACAACATTTTGTCAGTGAATAGCACAAGTTCATTGTAGCCTTGATTTGAAAGAAACATGTTTTCTCAATTGCTACAACACTTATTTAGTTCCAATACATCTTGCTTAATGAGACTTTGGATAACCTAAACCATCTCTGTTTATTTTGGTCCACTTTGATGTGTCGCTGTTGAGTGGAATTTCCGTGCTCAGTAATCCATCTGAAGAATGAGTGAGGTGTGTATGTCGAGTAGAGGAGAGTCTTCAGAGCCATGTGTAAAATCAATTTATTTATGGTGCTGAGTGACAAAAATGTCATTCAGTGACAACATGTTCTGATACTTCCATATGGAAGTATCCTTTAAAGTGCTGACTGTTTTAAGAACATTGTTTGGATCTTTTTCCTCAATATGGTCTGGATCTTTTTCTTCATTTTATTGGACCTTCTGTGCTTGACCCTCAAGATAATTTCCCTTCAGGCACAATCCTTTTCTGTCCTACACATATCCAATCTCAGCACTTTCCTTTGGCTCTATTCCTATTTAATTTTCTGGCAGAAAGCTATTTTTAACTATGCTGAAATCAGTCTGACTGTAATTTATAGCAGATTATTGATGTTAAGCTCCATGTTAAAACTGATTCATCAACAATCAATTGAATTGTTTATCCAAAATCATTTAAATTTACTCTAATTTTTCATCAAATCAATTTGAACTAATGTTGCAAGTCAATGTTTTTGTCTTAATACAGGAATACAAATACGATTTTCACCAGTGTGAGTCTGTTTTCCCGTAGGTTAATTGATACCATCTAATATTTAGTATTTTCCATGTGAATCCGATACATTCTCTGACTGCAGCTGTATTGGGTCAGAATGCTTACTGTTCTTTTTGCAAAGCCCCTTCAGCAGTGACATCAGTTAATGGTTTGTTTTAATGGAAAACACACCATATAGAGCTACATTAATGTGCTACCTTGAAGAAGCAAAGTGGGTCATAAAAATAGAGGTAAAAGACTGACTAAAAGTTAAATTTCCTTCAATGTGACTCATCATGTCCACACAGTAAAATTTCAGCCTGCTTTCAAAAAGTCACTTAATATCTAGAAACACTGTAACTGGGTGTTGAAGCTTTTCTGCTGTGGCAGAATGCCAACCCCATTTTTCATATTGGGATTTCTAGCAGTTCCAATTGCTTGCCAGTGACTGTGGTCACTTTGTAGGGTCCAGAAAAATCTATTACAGGCTCAATTGATTGATGTCCTGTGGCTTCAGGGTTGCTTGAACAAAACAAAAACAGATTGAGGAAGAAATAGGATCCCACTGGAACACACACTGGAATAACGATCCACAAGTAACCTGCCCCATTAGACTGATTGCAAATTGCAGGTGAAATTCACCTGTGCATCCTAATGTACCAATTGCAGCATGGAACTGTACTATTTAGCATATTCATTGGGTGTGTTTGGGAGATTAAGGTAACTGCTGCTGATTAAAGCCACCAGAATACAATTTAAACTTCCTCCAACCACAGTTGGACGTTATTCCATACCTTTGAGAAAGTTGCAGCATACTAATACAAACAAGGAATCACAATGCACACCCAATTTTTGAATGAATCTCTGGATGGGGCACTGTTGCTGGAAGGAAAGTTATTGTCCTCACATTCAAGGTCAAGGTTAGTGAAGGTGTAATTTAATATCATGCCTCACAGAGAAACAAAGGACCACAGATGCTGGAATCTAGATGAAAAACACTATGAAGCTGGAGGAACTCAGCAGGCCAGGCAGCATCCGTGGAGAAAACATGCCTCTTCCCTTTCCTAGCTTATCTCTCCTTTTTTTTCTCTCCTTACCTTTAACCCATCCCCCAGTGGATCTACTCTCCCCTCCTCCCCTGCACCTCCTATCACCATCTCTTACCTGTATCTACGTATCACCACTTTGTGCCCACCCCGCCTCCCCTCTTTTGTCCACCTATCACTGCTCTGCTTTTCCCTCCTATACATTGGGCTTCCCCTTTTCCTATCTTCAGTCCTGAAGAAGGGTCCTGACCTGAAACATTGACCGCCTGCTTTTCTCCACGGATGCTGCCTGGCCTGCTGAGTTCCTCCAGCATCATCGTGTTTTTCATGCCTCACAGATCCAGAAACCAAGGATTGATCCTGACCTTCCACAATGCTTGCGTTAAGTTTCAAGGTTTTCTCTGTAACCATGCGAGTTTTCTCCTGGTGCTCCAGTTTCCTTCCACATCCCAAAGATTTGCTGGCTGTAAATTAATTGGCTACTGTAAATTGCCCCTAGTGTAAGTGAGTGAAAGGAGAATCAAGGGGAGTTACTGAGCACATGAGAGAGAATAGATTACAGGGAAATACATGGGGGAATGGGATTGGAGGGACTGCTCTGACAACTGGCATCGCCTCAATGGACTGAATGGCCTCCTTCTGTGTCATAAGGAAATATGTGAGAAACCGCACCACCTGGCCTGCATGTCACTCCCTGCATTACATCTACACCATTCCATCAACACATCTCAATCAATAACCTCCATGAGTACTGAGCCTCTGTGCCATTCAGGAACACACTGACCTTCTCTGGCAGAGGAAGAGTGACCCAGAAGAATCTCAGCAGCAGATCTCAGTGGCCACCTCCTTGTAGAACCTTAGTTTCATAACATTTTTGCTCCTGGGCCAGGTGGATGTCGGGCAGATATTTTGGAAAGACTCTTCGAGAATAAGTCCTCCTACCCAGAGCTCTTTTCACTCTCCTCCCTATGCCTCTTCTGGCAATCCAACAATTTCTTTAGGCCACTTTTCCTCTTTGTGGTATGCTGGGAGCCCAGTGAACAGCCCTTCACTTCAAATTTCCCACCTGAGGAAATGTTACACAACATGGAACTGTCATAGAAACTCAGCTTCTATTCAACACCCAATAGTTAATAATGATGAGTTCCTTGCTGTTTAATGTATGTTTCCCATGTGGGGATCACGCTTGGCAATAGAGGGATGGATGTAGCCCTACTTAGCAGGCAAGTCCCAAATCAGTGCCTGAACCAGCTAATCAGATGAGATCAGTAACAATTTTTAAACCAATACCAATACAGAGAAAATAATCCCAAAGCATTCAGAGGAACATTACCAAATAAGATAAAATTTACAGTAGTTTTCATATCGTTATGGATCAGGATAAGACTGGGCCTTGTATAAGAAGGGCAGTAGAGACAAACCAGGAAATTACAGGCAGGGATGTCTCACCTTGCAGAGTCGAGAGTTGGCGTGAGATTTGGAGCGGGAGCTTTGAAAAGAGGTGAGTCTCTGTGCTTGTGCTTATGAGTTTCACCTTGCAAGAGTCTGAAAGAGGCACATTTGCAGATTGCTGCTAATTGATTGGCTAATAAACAGCAGCGAATAAAAGGAAGGTAGGTATAAGCGGAGAAGCCATTGTTGGGGTGGACCAGGGTTAGAGTGGAGCACTTGAGGCTTTGGCTCAAAAGGCTTCGGTGAGAGGAGGCTAAGGTAAGTCTCTGGTAAGTTTCCTTCTTTCTTTCTTTGACTTTTCCTTTAGTGCCAGGTTAGTTAGAATGGCTCCATGGTCAGCGGTGTGTTCATCTTGTAAGATGTGGGAGTTCTGGGAGACCTCCAGTCTCCCTGATAGCTACATCTGCACAAGGTGCATCCAACTGCAACCCCTTACAGACCGTGTTAGGGAACTGGAGCTGCAGCTGGATGACCTTTGGCTCCTATGGGAGAATGAGAAGTTCATGGATAAGAGCAACAGGGAGGCAGACATTCCTAAGCTGCAGCAGGCAGGTAGCTGGGTGACTGTCAGGAGAAGGAAGGAGAATAGGCAGGTAGTGCAGTGTACCCCTGTGGCCATTCCTCTCAATAACAGGTATACCGCTTTGGATACTGTTGGGGGGCGGGAGGGGAGGGAACGACCTACCAGGGGAAAGCCACAGTAACCAGGTCTCTGGCACTGAGCCTGGTCGTGTGGTGCAGAAGGGAAGGGGGGAGAAGAGGAGAGCGGTAGTGATAGGGGATTCCATAGTAAGGGGGGCAGACAGGAGATTCTGTGGATGTGAATGAGATTCCTGCATGGTATGTTGCTTCCCGGGTGCCAGGGTCAGGGACATCTCGGACCGGGTCCATAGCATTCTGAAGGGGGAGGGCAAATACCAGAGGTCGTGGTACATATTGGTACCAATGACATAGGTAGGAAAAGAGATAAGGTCCTGAAGAGGGAATATAGGGAGTTAGGTAGGAAGCTGAAAAGCAGGACCATAAAAGTTCTAATCTCTGGATTGCCGCCTGTGCCATGTGCCAGTGAGGCTAAGAATAGGTTGATTTGGCAGATGAATGCGTGGCTGAGGAGTTGGTGCAGGGGGCAGGGTTTCAGATTTGTTGATCATTGGGATCTCTTTTGGGAAAGGTATGCCCTGTACAAAAGGGACAGGTTACACCTGAACTGGAGGAGGACCAATATTCTTGTGGGCTGGTTTGCTAGAGCTGTTGGGGAGGGTTTAACTAGATTGGCAGGGGGATTGGAACCCCAGTGATAGGTCAGAGGTTGGTGCATTTAGTGTACAAGTAGTTGAAGCATGTGGAAAGACTGTGAGGAAGGAGAGGCATTTGAAAGGGCAAAATTGCAGTCAGTTGGATGGGCTGAAGTGTGTCTACTTTAATGCGAGAAGTATCAAGAACAAGGGTGATGAACTTAGAGCGTGGGTAAGTACATGGAACTATGACATGGTGGCCACTACAGAGACTTGGCTGTCACAAGGGCAGGAATGGCTGCTGGATATTCCGGGCTTTAGATATTTCAAAAGGGACAGGTACAAAAGTAAAAGAGGTGGGGGAGTGGCTTTGCTGATCAGGGACAGTATCACAGCTGTAGAAAGGGAGGACATCCTGGATGAATTGTCTACTGAGTCAGTGTGGGTGGAAGTCAGAAACAGAAAGGGAGCAACAACTCTACTGGTAGTATTCTACAGACCCCCCATTAGCAGCGGAGACTATTAGGCAGGAACTTGGGAGCATAAATTGGGAACGGATATTCTTGGGGAAATGCACAATGGAAATGTGGAGGTTATTTGGGGAGTACTTGCATGGGGTTCTGGATAGGTTTGTCCCAGTGAGGCAGGGTAAGGATGGTAGAGTGAAGGAACCATAGTTGACAAGGGACACAGAATATCTTGTCAAGAGGAAGAAAGAAGCTTACCTAAGGTTTAGAAAGCAAGGATCAGACAGGGCTCGAGAGTTACAAGGTAGCCAGGAGGGAGCTTAAGGAGAGCTAGAAGGGGGCATGAGAAGACCTTGGTGAGTAGGATTAAGGAAAACCTCAAGGCATTCTACACATATGTGAAGAATAGGAGGATGATTAGAATGAGAGTAGGACTGATCAGGGATAAAAGAGGAAATGTGCCTGGAGTTGTGGAGGTAGGAGAGGTCTTAATAAATACTTTGTTTCAGTATTCTCCAGTGATAGAGACCTTGATGTTTGTGAGGATGGTGCACAACATGCTAGGGCATGTCCACGTGAGGAAAGAGGATGTGCTGGAACTTTCGAAAAACATTAGGATAGATAAGTCATCAGGGCCGGACGGGATATATCCAAGGTTATTACGGGAAATAAGGGAAGAGATTGCTGCGTCTTTGGCGATGATCTTTGCATCCTCACTGGCCACAGGAGTAGTGCCAGATGATTGGAGGGTGGCAAATGTTGTTCCTTTGTTTAAGAAAGGGAGTAGGGATAACCCTGGGAATTACAGACCAGTGAGTCTTACTTCAGTGGTGAGCAAATTACTGGAGAAGATTCTCAGATACAAGATTTATGGGCATTTGGAGAAGCATAGGTTGATTAGGAACAGTCAGTATGGCTTTGTGAGGGGCAGGTTGTGCCTCACGAGACTGATTGAATTCTTTGAGGATGTGACTAAGCACATTGATGAAGGTAGAGCAGTGGATGTGGTGTACATGGATTTTAGTAAGGCGTTTGATAAGGTTCCTCATGGAAGACTCAGTCAGAAAGTCAGGAGGCATGGGATCCAGGGAAACTTGGCTGCGTGTATTCAGAATTGGCTTGCCAATAGAAGATAGAGGATGGTTGTAGATGAAGTGTATTCTGCCTGGAGGTCGGTGACCAGTGGTGTTCTGCAGGGATCTGTTTTGGGACACCTGCTCTTTGTGACTTTTATAAGTGACTTGGATGAGGATGAGGATGTGGAAGGGTGGGTTAGTAAGTTTGCAGATGACAGGAATATTGGTGATGTTGTGGATAGTGTAGAAGGTTGCTGTAGGTTACAACAGGATATCGATAGAATGCAGAGCTGGGCCGAGAAGTGGCAGATAGCACTCAACCCAGAAAAGTGTGAAGTGATACACTTCAGGAGATTGAATTTGAAGGCAGAATACAAGGTTAATGGCAGGATTCTGAGCAGTGTGGAGGAACAGAGGGATCTTGGGGTCCACGTCCATAGATCCCTCAAGGTTGCCACGTAGGTTGATAGGGTTGTTAAGAAGGCATATGGTGTGTTGGCCTTCATTAGTCGGGGTATTGAGTTCAAGAGCCGCGAGGTAATGTTGCAGCTCTATAAAACTCTGGTTAGCCCACACTTGGAGTATTGTGTTCGGTTCTGGTCACCTCATTACCGGAAGGATGTGGAAGCTTTGGAGCCAATCTGCTTATTTTATAGCCACCATTACTGACACTAGCTCTTTATTTCAGACATTTGCGTACAATTGACTTTAACATTCCCCAGCTGCTGTGCTGGGTTTTGAACACAGGTCTGATCTGCACATGTTTCTGAATTACTAGTCCAGTACATAGCCACCAAGTAACTGAACCCAAAATAATGAAGAGGGCATTGATACCTCACACTCCAAATCTTAAGATACAATTTTTCAATTTTCCACGTTAGTTCATCACATCCCCAGTAAATTCAAATATATACCTGTACACTGCATGTAAAACTAACATTTAAGAACTGCAAAAATGAAAATTAAAAGATGCTTGAGGCAGGTACAATAATAACACTTAAAAGATATTTGGACAGGTACATGGATAGGAAAGGTTTAGAGCAATATTGTCAAACATGGGTGAATGGGACTAGTTTAGATGGGCATCATGGATGAGTTGGGCTGAAGGGCCTGCTTCTGTGCTGTATGACTCTATTACTCTTATGACTCTATGTGGTTTCAAGCAATTGTTTGGCAATATTTGCAATGTAAATATTCCAATGATTAATAGTCATATCTTACAGAAATTATATAAATATTTCATAATATGCCATCATTTCAATAATTTAGTTAAACTAACGGAAAGAATGATGTGCACTCATTTAAGCACCAGGATGTCCCAAAGTGCTTTGAAGCCAATTGAGTACTTTTGGATGAAGTCACTGTAATGTAGGGTGCTGTCAAATTCCATCAATATAACTTAAAGGTTATGCTAGGTCAAGGTAAGTGATAAAGTGTCCAAACTTAAGGCTAAGTCACATTACATGAGAAAAAGAAACAGCAGTGTGCCAGACAGCCCCTTGAACCTACTCCAAGATAAGCTGGTATCATTATTAGGACTCATGGCTCTGAAATACCTTGAGTTAGAAATTGCACTTTTTCTAAAGTGCCACACAACGTAAACCATCAAGCAAATGTGATTAAATAGCACATGTTGCACATCATGCTAAAGTCTTCCTGTTCCTCTGCACATGTGGTGAACAGATAAGCAGTGTCCTGAATACAGAGACTGATGTAAATCACTGTGTAGTGCTCTTTTGGAGACACACTGATAACATTCCACCTCATATTTGTGAAGAAACTGTATGAACTGCACACAGGAAATTAGTTTTCCAGTGGCACCTTGCACAGTACCTGTGCTGTTTAAAGAGATAATCAACCAACCAGAGATTTGTTCTGGAGCCAACTACAGTTCCAGAGTAGGCAAGAGTGTTGCAACAACTATTATCAGGGGTCTTGGTGAGCACTGAGTAAGATTTAAACTGTGGTGGAGGTCCCAATAACTCTGCAGCAACACCCGGAGCAGCAAAGGAGGGCTTGAGTTCTGCCTCTCTAACAGACTTTTACAGATGTATTGTTGAAAATATCCTGACTGGCTGCATCATGGTCTAGTACAGCAATCCAAATACACAGGAACATAAGAAGCTGTAGAGAGTAGTGGACTCTGCCCAATACATCACAGGAACCTCCCTCCCCACCATTGCCACTTTGATCACTTTGCACTAAAATGAACTTTGTTTTTTTTTGTTCTAGTTGTGTCCTTTCTTGTAAAAATTGTGTATAATTTATGTTTAATTTATATTTTTGTTATTGCTGCTTATATGATGCTACATTCTTGTGATGCTGCTTCAAGTACAGTAAGTTTTTCATTGCACCTGTGCATTCATGTACTTGTACAAATGGCAATAAACTTGAATTTTTTCTTTAAACTTTTGCCAGAGGGCCTTAAAGCAGAAGGCAAAGAAAACCTTTTGACTTAGGAGGCTACTCTTCAATGTATGAAGCTATGGATTTTTTTAGCAGTAGTGAGAGAGAGCTCTCACGTCCTGCAGGCAGAGACAGCCATTAACCCATGTTTGGAGTGCCCTGCCTTTAAGTTCGAGGCCATCTGAATACCTTAACCTTCAGATCATTCCAAGTGATAGCAGCTACTCTGGCCCAATTTCCTAGTTTCCAGGATACCACTGTTTTAAGCATATTACTGGTGCTTTCTCCTTGAGGAGAGCTGACATCATCTCCACCAGCAAGCAGTGCAAGCTCTCCAAAGATTCAAAGAATGCTCTGAGCCCCCATGTGGGCTACAAAAATCATGAGGGCTATCACCAGCACCCTCAAAGCCCAGCACATGCAGTTCACTAACAAACAAATGGAAATGCTTATGGTCAATAACAGGTATCTAGGGAGCATGTGTGACTCCTTCATCCTCAAGTGATCAGTGGTGAATTCTTAGCCCAGTTTTTGTTGACTTGATCCCTCAGCCTGCACTCAATGTTCAGGTACACAATTGTCCCACACTTACCAGAGGTGCATCAAGAAAGAACAACTTTCTGGATGAAAGCCTTCTGGTCCTGATCAGCAACACCTTGCACGACCTCAGGGCCTCGCATGATGTAATCAAGTCATGAAGATGGTTCAAGCCATTATTAAAGTTGTAGGGTCATAGAAAGATACAGCACAGAAAGAAGCCTTTTGGTACACTGAGTCTGCACCGACCATTAACCATCCAATTACAGTTACACCCATTTCTCTAACTTCTGGTAACCCCACCCCTTCTTTTTCTTCCCCCCCCCCCCCCTTATTCCTGTGGCTGCCTTCCCCTGCTTTGATGACCTGCCCATCTCCTCTCCTCCCTTCCTCCATCCTTTATTCCATGGTCCACTGCCCTCTCCTACTGGATTCCTCCTTCTTCAGCCCTTTGCCTCTATTACCTATCACCTCTCAGCTTCTTACATCTCCCCCCGTCCCCACCACCCACCTACCTTCCCCCTCTCCCCTGGACTCGCCTATCACCTGAACTCACCTATCACCTGCCTGCGTGTGCTCCTCCCCCTCCCCGACCTTCTTATTTTGGCTTCTACCCTCTTCCTTTCCAGTCCTGATGAAGGGTCTCGGCCCAAAAAGTTGACTGTTTATTTCCCTCCATAGATGCTGCCTGACCTGCTGAGTTCCTCCAGTACTCTTTGTGTATTACACTGATCTTACATTAGTCCCTTTTTTTAAATTATGCTCTCCACTTTCCCATCAACATCCCCCCAGATTCTACCACTCACTTGCATACAAAGGGCAATATACAGTGGCTAATTAACCTACTAATTCTCAAGTTTCTGGGAGGTGGGAAGTAACTGGAGTACCAGAGGAAACTCGTGCAGTCAGAGGGAGAACAGGCAAACTCCACACAGGCAGTAGCTGAGGATTGAACATGGGTCTCCGGTGCTATGAGGTAGTGACTCTACTAGCTGAGCCGTTGTGTAAAATCATATCTTTTAGGGTAGGAAGCCTGATGGCCACATGTGGTGAGGCTTCTATTTGACACCATTCCCAAAGCATTGTGTTGTCTTTTGTTTTGATCACCCTCTTAAATGGCCTGGTAAGCCAATCATTGTCCGAATCATGCTATGTGCGGTTCAGGAAGACAACTCAACACTGCCTTCTTTGCAAATGCCATCTATATCTAAATTAGAATTAAATTAGATCTTAAGTTATAGTATCATCACTTCTTTAAAAGAACAAATACAAGGTTAAAAAGTTACAGCTTTAGTTTACAAATGGAAGTTAAATATAATCCATTCAGAGTTCTCTGAATTTGCTACGATACTAAGACCTTAGTAAAACATTTGCAGCCTTTCACTAATGTTGTGCAGTGGAAAGTGTCAACAGTACTAATGACAGAAAGGAAATTCATTGACAACCCTTAAAAAAACAAGTGCAATCTAGTTTACTTTAGGTTCGATAAGGCAGAAAGAAAAATAATAAGCAAGGGAATGACTTTACTAGAATGCAAGTATTAAGTACGTGAAGGCATCATTGTTTAAGTGCTTCTGCACTGTCAACAGCACAGTTTACGGCCTGAAGGTAAACTGTGTAGAACTCGAGTCAAATCAAGTGATGATAATATCAAATGGTGCTGGGAGTGCCAACATGGAGCAGCTTTTTCCAAAATAAATTGTTCAATTTTGATAAAATCTAAATTAAACACAATTTGGATATAAGGACTCAATTCAAATGGTGGCATTTTAGTCAAATAGGAGCAAATGCCAATTCAATCTGCTTTTCAAAAAATCCTTAATAAATTATGAAGCTCGATGTTAATTGCAAATGTAAATTCAGATTTGGAGAAGATTGTGTTTTCCATGTTCTATGCCATTTGTATGTTGCTTTCAGCAGATAACAGTAAGAAAATGCTGCCATACTTAAAACTTGACCTAATTAACATTGTTTTTCCAAACTTTTCTGGGTAGAAGTCAACCTGCAATTATTGATACATTCTTTGGAACTCACTGTACTGTAGTATTTCTAAAAACTAGTTCCAGCTACTCAAAGGAAAACAAGTATATCATTGCAGAAAACAGTTTACTTAGTTTATATTTGCACCCAAAATAAATTATCAAAAGTCATAAAATGCATAGCGTGGAAAATTTATAAGCTTCTTTCCCTGATCCCAGACTCAATTAAATTTGAGAATCTTGTGACACCCTATCCCCAAAGTTTGAAAACCAGGCCAAATCTGCAGACCATCCTGTATTTTATGGTTAATTTACCAGTAAACAGCAAAGCAGAAAATAGCATATGTTATTTGCACGGAGAAAACAGATTTTCAATACAGAAGGCCAATTGACAAAAAGGAGTTTTGTGACTGAGTGATAGAAACTATTTTTCATTACGAGTTTACCAAATAAATGATGCAATCATTCACTATTTCTTGACTTTCCTTGGAGCATTTTCATCAATGCAAACATGCAAGAAAATAATTAGCAGAAGTGGATAGGCAACAGGACAAGTCCAATCATGATCTGGGAGCAATGTCACACAACCTAGTCAATGCTCAGAGAAGTTTCTATTTGTACTGTTTCAAAGTTGCAACATTTCTCATTGGTTAACTCATTGAACTTCAATCATTACAGAATGTACTACCATCAGCACATCCTGTAACCTTTGGATTAATTAAAGCAATATGGATAATTTTTATGGTTTCAAAGAATTTGCAGTCTGAACACCTGAATTTTAAAATATCATTTGACCACAAGACAGCAATATTTTCAGAGGAAACATGGCTTTTTCCAGTGGAGGCTTTTCTTCCAAAGCCTTCAATTTCTTAGCAGTTATTTTATAGGCTTTTATGAACTGGCCAATGTTGGCCAATAAAGTTTCCCTTTTCCTAATTTGGAGACTGTGATATAAATGTATTGATTTGAAAGGAAAAAGATTGGAATATTTCAAAACATTTTACAATGAATGAATTATAGTGGCTTCAAAATTCTTGCAAATTCTAATCCAAATCAATTACCCTGATATTAACTGCATGATTAAACATTAAATTTGACATAATACCCTCGACAAATTTCATGAAACAGTGTGAATTCTATCCAGTAAAAATATACATGAAATCCAACCACATTTGTAATCTAAATTGAAACAGAAGGAATAAGAGTAGTAATTTTAATAAGACATAAACTAAGGTATTTAAAATTGTAAAACTATCAAAAAATTCACTCCAGAATACTAGTTTAAATTGGACGTAGGGCACACAGAGTGAAAAAGGCAAAAAGCAGAGAAAGTTAACTCGGATTCACAAACCTCAAACTTTTTACCAGCTCAGGTCACTCGCTTTACTCTTTGGGTCAGACTTGCCTCCAGACCAAATCAAAATTATTCAGACCTGCTGACAGTGATCACAGCAAAGCAGTAAGATTGAGTGCCAACGGTTAGAGTATAGCCTGCAGTGGCCAATGGAAACTACTTAGTTGTGCAGATGAAGGCCGGATAAAGCTAGTTTTATAAGGAATAATGTGGAGGCAGGCCTAATTCTGCTGCTGATCTTTGAATCCTTGCCCTGGGGGAATATGAGCTATATTCAGGTATAAAATGCAGCTACTTCTTGCTAAGGCTTGCGGGTGGTTAACCATTCTGAGCTCTATTTCACAGCTGCTCTCTGAAGTCAAATTACTAACAGACAGACCCTCAGTGGTACGTCTAATTCCTGATGACTGATGTGTTCTATCCCCAGCAGCACGTTTCCAGCTGATATCAAACCAAGGTTACAAGGAAGTGGGAAATAAACATCATGGAGCTCTTGGCAGAAATGAAACAGATAGAAGAAAGAATTTGCATTCATTTTATATCTTTGCCATTCTCAGAACCTCTCCAAGTTATGCTCAACCAATAACTTATTTCATCTTTCATATTTCCCTGCAACATGGAAGGAAGCCATGAAGCCCATCGAATCTGTGCCTGCTCCCAGAGCAACCTCATCAATCCCATTATCCCATTTATTATCCTGTAACCTATTCGCTCACACATGTCCATCAGAGGGAGGGAAGGGTTAGATAGATCTCAGGATAAAATGTCGGCACAACATTGTGGGCTGAAGGGCCTGTACTGTGCTGTAATGTTCTATGTTCAAACACCCAACCCCACCCCCGTTTCTCCCACCAGTCCATTACATTCACATTAATTTACAGTAGCCAATGAACCTAACAACCCAGGATGTCTTTGTGGTGTGGGAGGAAAGCGGAGCACTCAGAGGAAACCACAGGCTTACAGGGAGAATGTACACACAGGCAGCAAATTGTTAGGATTGCACCTGCATCCTGGGAGCTGTAGGTTATTGCAGCACCAGTCTCTCCATCAATGCTGCCTGACTTGCTGGGTACTTCCAGCTTTTTCGATTGAGATTTCATATTTTCAGCATTTAGCCATACTTTGCTTTAGTAAGCTTGTCATACAGATTTCCCCTGCCTGTACCAAACCTTCAAAGTTACTTACACCTTTATCTTTTGTTCAAACATGGAACTGTCACTGGTTAACCTGGAGATTTGTTTTTAAAATGGGGCTAAACTTCAGGAGATGTAATTCCCCATGAGACCAAGTGTTTCCATGGCCCCATTCATTACGATGATCAAACTCATGAGGCAATCTTTAGCACAGGAGACATCAGCCGCACTGTGTTGTTATTTCATGGCATTCGCTCAAAGTTTAACAGGGGAATTATCATAAACATCCTGGCCAATAAACACAAAAACTAATGTTCTGGTCATTATCACAATGCTGATCATAATAGCTTGCTGTGTGCAAATTGGCTACTGCACATTTTATGAGATAAGATTTCTTTATTAGTCACATGTACAGCGAAACACAGAGTGAAATGCATCTTTGCATAGAGTGTTCTGGGGGTAGCCCGAAAGTGTCGCCACGCTTCCAGCGCCAACATAGCATGCCCACAACTTCCTAACCCGTACGTCTTTGGAATGTGGGGGGAAACCGGAGCACCCGGAGGAAACCCACACAGGCACAGGGAGAATGTACAAATTTCTACAGTTCAAAAATAGGTAAAGGATGCTGTATGAATAAAAGACTGTGTTTCAGCTAACTATTGTGGTGTATCAAAAAGCAAGACCTGCAGATGCTAACAATCTGAAGAAAGCACTCAGCAGGTCAGGTAGTACCTGTAGAGAGAGAAACAGAATTAACGTTTCAGGTATATATAAGGTCGTCAACCTGAAACGTTAACTTTGTTTCTTTCTCCATAGATGCTGCCTAACCTGTTGAATGTTTCCAGTCTTTCTGTTATGGTGCATTATTCACCAGAACAGATTGGTTGCCTAGCTTCACTGTTTGAAAAAATCACAAAAGCCAACTTTTACAAATTAGCCTTGAATGAGGACAAATTACCACACAGGCCACAGCCTATTCTGTCCTTGCTATGATATCATGCTTGACATATGTTTCTCAAATTTAATTTTATTGGGGTAAGGGAATTTAATACATGTTCCACAGACCATTGATCTTTTATAGTATTCATAATCAGGAAAATAATTGGACCAGGAACTTTCCTTTCTTTGATGCAACTCCCCATTGAATCTTTTGGAAGTCCTGTAAGTAAATATATCTCAGTATAAAACTGCCCAGCTGCTACACAGTCACCATCTGAAAATTTTGGTAAAATAATATAACAAAAAAAAATCAGTATACCTATTCATTTCTGTGGTTAACCACCTGCAGTTGAATTTCAGGAAATATGAATCTCTGAATTGCACAATCTTAAAATACCGGATTAGTGAAGTTTTTTTTATGACTTTTGAGTAAAACAGGCATGCTACAATTTTTATCCTGCAAAGGTTCACCACTAATGTTGCTAATACCCTGGAATGACAGGTACAAATTAATGTTAACACCAATGTAGCTCTGAAATTCCTTTGCAGCATTATTTTTCATTCAATTGTTTACTTTGATATGTCACCACTATTCCCACTGCTCCTGTCACCCAGGTCAACATACTGAAAAATGTTCGACTAGAAATTCTTCACCATCCAGAACGCAAGGCCTGCTTCTGCAGTTGACATCTCCACCATTCATGAACTGTGTACTTGTGGTAAAAAATTGCAACAGTGATGTGAATTGCACATCACTGATTCATGCCTCTGTGCATACCTATGCTACGCGTTAGAAGTTTCTTGGCTGCAATTTGCATTCAATTACAAATTTCAGCACATATTTTCTGAAAGCAAGGAGTTCTTTTTCTAAATATAGAAACATGCTGCGATGACAGCAAATAGAAATTCTGATTTGATAAATGGGTACATATTTAACATGAATACAAAATAACATTGCTACTTCCATCCCAATCATTTTTGAAAGCAAATATAATCATCAAGCACAACCCTGCAAAAAAAAACTCATTCACACATTAATGATCTTTCTTTGAACTTGCAACTAGAAATATAAGGACCTGCCCCAGCATTAAAGATTGTTGCTGGCTATTCAAAAGGACAAGTGCCAGTTGACAAAAGCCTGACCATTCAGCTTGCTTACCTTGAACTATTGTTAAAGTCTATTCATTGTCCTGAAACATTAACACTTTCGTCTCTCTATAAATATTGTCTAAGCTGCTGAGTATTTCCAATATTTGCAGTTTTTTTTTCAGTATTTGTAGCTTTTTGATTTTGTATTATACTTGGAAAAAAATGAATATAAAAACTGAGAGGACATTGATTTAGAAATTATCATTGTTGGGAGATCTAGAAGGGAGATATGAAGAAATATTTTCACCCATAGAGTTGTCAGGTCTGAAATGCTCTACCTTAGAAGGTGGTGGAAGCAGAATCCATGGGAAATTTTAAAATGGCTTTGGACAGGTACTTGAAGATGAGGAAATTGCACAGACAAAAATTAGGAATTTGATACTAAGCATAATTGCTTTTTCAACAAGGGAGCAAACAAAGAATGAAAAGGCTACTTTTATAAGTTTCCATGAATTTGTGAAGATAGGGAAGTACTGAGTTTGATTTAACTATTAATTAACAATTTTGTCAAATTACCTATGCTAATATACCTGATATATTTTACAACAAATGAATTTTGATGGAAGATAACCAAAGTGAGGAAATACAGCATTTTTCTGGCCTTTACATAAATTGAGTATTAAGTAGTTTAAAGTGAGGCTTGACATATTTAAAGCAATCCAACAACTCCTATATGGCCTTACTTTGGGAAAGTGATCCAGGCCATACAATATAATGCTGTGAAATGCCACTTATTGAAAGATAATTTACCATGAGTTTAATTGTGCATATGGCTTACTTTCCATGAGGTACGTTTTTAATTAAGACTAATTAAATTCCTTTCACCTGCATCACTGGAATTGAATCCCTTTGCAGTATTGCAGTTGATTTATACTGAGGATCTAGATTTCTATAATGTACTCTGGGAGAATGTAAATCTGTAATTTCTAACTACTATTCTATTAATTTAACAATAAAATAATTGACCTGTAAGACCAGATATATAATACAAGTGTATTCAAGCAAACTGATAAAATCATTACTATGCTGGTATTATAAGAAAATAAAATTGGAAAATAAAGCTTGGAAAAGAATGACAGATCAGTGTTATTTACACATTTAATCTCAATATTTCAAATCAATGTTTGTCTTCACATGGTTCAATTTTACTTCAATAAATTTTCATGATATTGCTCTTGAAAATAGAATCTTTACACATCAGCTCATTTTTCATACAACACATTGAAAACAAAATAGCAATAACATATGCATAGTTTTTTCAATTATCTGATTACATTTTAATTCTGTCAGACCATAATATATTATCTTTAAAGCACACGTGCATTTATTTTTCTGGTGAGTAATGTGGGTGCATGTTGCTGTAGAATGTGGGTGACTAACGTTATCTGTCTTTGTTTGAGTCATGACTTATTTCCACGTTATGAAGAAATATGACCTGCTTTAATCTGAAGCTGCATCACTTGGTCCAAACAATTCTATTTATTCTCAAGATGATAAAAATATATATGGCAGAAAAAGGCTTTGGTGCATTCCAACAAACCATTTGTCCATGCAGCCGCTCCCACTACCCATCCAGTCAACTGCAGAGTAAAAAGATCAAGTCATATCCAATGTAGATTCACACAATAACTCACTATTGATTAGCTTGCAATGGCAGAAAACAGAAGTTTGGAAGTCCCTTGAAATTAAGCAAAACTGAGGTTAAGTGTCAGACTCTGCCTTACTCCTGGATTACTGAACAGAGATAGCAGTCTTCAAACAAAGCAAACCCATAGAGACTAAAACTGAATTGTTGATGTTTACTTTTGAACTATACCATAAATTCTAATTTAGCCATGTTAGTCGTGTGAAGAAATAAAAAAAAACAAAACTTTCTTTTTGTAAAATAATTGTGTAAAAGAGGATTTTGATTGCCGACTCTTCAGTCTATCTTCTTCTGATAAATCTTAATAAAACAACTGCCAGCACGTTCATGTGTTGAGAACAACTAGAAATGTTGATGATGTGGTTTAAGTAAATATCCTGGTTCAACTTTTATAAAGAAGTATTTATATAAAAAGGAAATGCAGTCGCATTAATTTGGTTCAGTGCTGCTCTTTTAATCACCCAATATAAAGATACAGGATTTCCTTAAAGGCATCAACCCAATTAAAAAGAAAGATCTAACATAGTTGCACCCTTAGAGGTACAAACAACCCCCAGATCATTAGAAGGAAATAAGACATCAAATAAACTAAGTAATAATATTAGAGATTTTGTTCAATATGCCCTACAGTCCCTGTTCTCCCCAAGATTATGAAGGACCTCAGGTACCTCAGGTATCTCAAGACTAAAGAGATTGTGGTGGATTTCAGGAAGTCAAGGAAGGTAGATCTTGGTCCAGTGTTCACTGGTGGCGAGGCTGTGGAGAGAGTCTCCAGTTTTAAATTCCTGGGGGCATACATCACCGAGGACTTTTCCTGGGCAATACACACCTCAGCTGTCATTAAGAAGGCACAGCAACACCTCTATTTTTTGAGGAAATTGAGGAGAGCCAGACTGTCTCAGAACGTTCTGGTGAACTGTCTACTGGTGTGCGGGGAGAGCATCTGACATACAGCATTACTGCTTGGTATGCCAGCTGCACTAGGAAGGAGCAGAAGGCTCTGCAGAGGGTCATCAAGACGGTCCAGAACATCATTGGGACTCAGTTACCAGTGATGGAGGACATCTATCAGGCTCGATGTCGGAGCAGGGCTTTAAACATCATTCGAGAACCAGCTCCCCCTGCTCACTACCTTTTTAAATTACTCCCCTCTGGTAGGCGATACAGGACAATATATGCACAGGACAATATAGGCACACACTACAAGACTGAAACACAGCTTTTTTCCCCACAGCTGTTAAATTGTTGAACATGGACTGACACCTCCTATACATACATACATACACATACTATGTCTTCCCCCCCTTTACCGGCTGGACTCATCATGGTGTTACTTAGTATATTGATATTGATATGCTGCTGATTATCATTATTATTATTATCACGGTTCATTTGCACACTGCCTTTTTATATTTTTTTATACCTTATATTTGTGTAAGTATGTTTGTTTTATTTTATAGTTATAATTGCTCTTATTAATTTACTGTTTTGGTTTTTGTTAGGCAAGGGAGTGCCATCGTCATCTCGTTGTGTTGTTGTTGCAACAGTACAATGACAAATAAAGAATTCTTGAATCTTGAATCCCATGAGACACCATATAAACTTCTCAAGTATAGTCAAGAGCACGGTAGGGACAGGCAGTCAAAGTGAACACCCTCAACTGCTGTGAAAGTTTCAGTTTTAATTTTGTATTATGCTAGCTTTACACAACCAAAAAGGAAATTCTGAAGAAAACTGTTGTATTTGAAGATTGCTTAGAAGTTTGAACTGCTGGATTTCCCATTTGGGAGCACTCCTACTTCTCCATGACATGTAGAGCACACTAGTTTCTGATTTGCATTATTACCTTCCACCAAAACTTTTTTAGAAGAAAAATAAGTTTAGAAGGCACATTAAAAAAGATTAAGTCATGGACGAAAGACAGATTCAAAGAGATGTTTGTCGAGGTAGAAGCTACAGGTTTAAGAGCATTGAGAGTTTAGATAGAAGAAACATTTGATAGTTATCATGACGAGCAAATTCACTAAATAGAAAAATATAAGCAGATGCTTGTGATTGTAAATTCAAATTTATTGTGAAGTACTCACTAATAAAAGGAAGACACAATTCACATGAGAAAATCAGAGAAATTAATGAAGGTAACTACCAGTAGGTTTTTACATTTAAATAGACTGTGCTATTCTATTCTTAAAATTAGAGGTCATAAATCACTTTACTAGTAGTATATAGATGAATAGAAAAAAAAATGATTTCTATCAGTTATAGTGCTAACAATCTGCAAAGAATTACATGATACCAGGCATGTACACACACCAGTAAGGAGCTTCATCTGCTGGAATCCATGCACTGGAGGAAATTGTTTGGAGCACATAACAAGCACAACAAAATTTACATGGAGGCCCATATTCTGTGTTAAGGGAAATTACAGTATCAACAAAAATCATTTTCATAATACAATGAATCTGACAACTACTTCTGAAATTTGCATATGTGCTGTTATACACAGGAATCTAAAATTGATGGCCAAAGTTACTTTGCTCCTCCATGAGCCTTGCCATAACAGTACCTCCCCAATAAAGACGCTACTGAAATTAATGTAATGGCATACTGTTACATATTTACCCATGGTTTACCCATTAAGGAAGGCAGAAAAGGTAGGCTACAACATTGATGGTAGGCTGTCATAATAAATGCTCAATTGCCACTCTGAGAGTGAAAATTTTATTTTACAGGTGTGAAACTCATGCTTTTAAATTGTTTTTTTTTGCATCTTCTGGATATCTCTGTATTTCTCTCTGAATTCTGCCTTTATTTCCAATTCTTTATTTCTCTTTCTGTCCGTCATTAGAAACTTATGTCTAATTTCTGCTTTATACTTCCTGACTTAAACCCTGCCTCTCACTGGAGATTCTCACTGGAGAATCAGTTTTATGGAAGAAACTTGCTTCTGCGTGGCCTGTTCACATGCTATAAATCTGACACAGGCAACTGTCAGGGTAGTGAATGGTAGGTGGCAGCAAAATACTGCAGATGCTGGAAATTTGAAATGAAAACAGAAAATGCTGGAATACATCATCAAGAAAGACAGTACTTGTGAAGAGTAAAATAAGCAATGTTAATGTTTCAGGTTGATTACATTTCATATGAATGGTAATGCTCTTCCTTTGGTGTTGATCACAAAATCTAAAATAGCTCCCTTAACATAGAAGAATGCAGCTGATGGGTTAAGTAGCATAATGATCAAGTTACTGAACTAGTAATCCAGAGATCTGTTCTACTGATCCAGATACAAATTAAAATATCTAGATACAAGTTAACGAGAATAACATCTACAAGGCTGTGGAGAAAGGTGGGTGGAATTGGTGAGTTGCACTGGTAGAGAGCTGACTAAGACTTAATGGGCCAAATGGCCTCCTTCTGTGCTGTAACCACTCTATGAATCTATGAAAAAACTGGAATAATCAGTGATGGTGACTATGAAACTAGCAGATTGTCATAAAAGCATCTCTGGACCATTACGTCTTTTATCTCTCTTTGGTCAGAGTTACTTAGGGGTCTCTTAACTCGCCTCTGACAAGATGCAAGTTACTCAGTTCAAGAAAAATTAGGAATGGGCAATTAATATTGACCTTGCCATCAGCACCCACATCCCATGAACGAACCAAATATGAAGAATGTCTGAAGGCACATAATTAGACAGAAGTTGTCTCCAACCCAAAATAGTCTTGAATGCCTTCTAGTACAGAGGACTAAAATGATATATTTTAAATAGCCTTTTAAAGGGGAGATATTTGTGGTCCTTAGAGTCTGAGTGGGTGAAGGCATGGCATACATTTTCTGTGCAAATAATTTTGGGGAATGTATAGGACTTTTCACAGAATGGTAGAGCTGAAGAAGCTTAAAAAAGGGAGGGATAGGGCAATGGACTTTATACACAATGGATGGAAATGTTGGTGAATGATTGCCAATGTAAATCAGCGAGCACGAGGATAATGGATAAGCAACTTGATGCAGGTTAAGACATTATGCTCGATTAATTTTAATGGATGGGAAATTATAACAGAACACTCATTTCTCAAATAGATACAGTTAAGGTTACCCACCAGTAGTAACAATTAAAAAAGCTTGTGAAATCAAGAACATTGGGGCTATTAATCCTCAAAACCAAATTCTGAACAAAGCTATATAATGTTATAATTCCACCCTCCGCACAAGCAAGGATAACATGATTATCAGAGCGAGCATTGCAAAGAGCCCTCCATTAGTTTTGCAGAATGACATTACCTCGACATTATCTGCTTCAACATAATATGATGCCCGAGGCTCCCATACTGCAGCATCACAGATACAATTTTGTTTTACTGTTCATTTATTTCTGAAATCTGTAAGCAAAGAATTGAACAGTTCTTTACTCAGATTGTTAGCAGAATATGGCCTGGTAATTGCATCACGGGGTGCCAGTCTCTTCTGTCCTTTGTAATTCAATTTCATTTTAAAATAAAGCATAATTGTAAATCGAGGACTTTTAGTGAGTTGCACAAGGCCATGAATTTTATTTTATATTCTCTGTATGACTTACACACTCATACACATAGGACCCCAGATGTGTGCAGTGGTATCCAATACCATGTGTCATGTGCCTGGACAACACTTCCATAATACTCAATGGAGCAAGTGGGTCACATGTAGAAGACGGCTTTCAGTGCTTCTGTGAGGCCCCCTTTTGTGTTCCTTGAAGGATACCTGCCTGAGTTGGATCCAAGATAATGAAGACAAAAGACCCTGCAGATAGTGGAATCTGGAGCAAAAAACAGAACGTTTGAAGAACTCAGCAATTCAAGCAGCACTTGTGGATCAGAATCAGGTTTATTATCACTGACTTATATGACGTGAAATTTGTTGTTTTGCAGCAGCAGTACAGTGCAAAGGCATAAAAATTACTATAAATTATAAAATAAATAAATAGTGCATAAAAAAAGGAATAACAAGGTAGTGCTCATGGGTTCATGGACCATTCAGAAATCTGATGGCGGAGGGGAAGAAGCTGTTCTTAAATCATTGTGTGGGGTATCAGGCTCTTGTTACCTCTTCCCTGATGGTAGTAACAAGAAGAGGGATGCAACAAGGTGTAGGTTGATGTTTTTGGGTCGGCACCCTGCTTCCTCTCTAGGGTAAGTACTATCCATCATGCTATAAAATTTGCAATACTTGAAGGACCACTTTCCTCATAGAATTGTAGAATAGTACAGCAAGGAAATGGACCATTTGGGTCAACTTGTCTATGTCAATTCATGGGCACCCTTCCGTATTAACCCTATAGCCCAATACCTAAATGTCTAAGTGATTCAAGTGCTCATCTAAACACTTCTTAAATGCTGTCAATGGCCCAATTTCAACCACTCTCTCAGACAGTGCATTCTGCATAGTCTGGGTGAAGAAGATCCCCCTCATATCCCTTCTAAATCTCTTCCCCCTTACCCTAAACCTATGTCTTCTAGTTTTATCTACCTCTGATACGTAACAGATTCCTGCAGTCTACCCTATCTAGACACCTCATCATTTTATATCTCTTAATCATGCCCCCTTTTAACCTTCTCCACTTAAGCAAGAAAAGACCCAGCTCCTCCAATCTCTCTTTGTAACTGAACTGCTCCATCCCCTGCAACACTCTCCCCTAAGTGATTTGATTTTACCACCTCCAACATTTCCCACAAACATTTGTGGCCCCCCAACTATATTTCCAACTATGTTTCCTTATTTTCTTATGACATAGAAGGAGGCCATTTCAGTCCTTCGAGTTTATGCCAGTTTTCAGAGCAATCATACTCACCCACTAATTTTCTCTGTCATTTATTTTCCTCACATTCCTGTCAACTCCGATAAGAATCTATCACTCACCTACACACTAAGGGCAGCTTACAGTGGCCAATTAATACATTCTGGCTTTTTTCATTGCTTTTTAAATATGTCAGAGTGTCAGCAACATGCAGACTTAGTATAATATTTAAATGACTAAATCAGGTCCCAGAAATGTGCCAGTTCCCACCACTTCACTCCAGTGAAGGCATAACAGAGTTGCTTCTCAATTGAGCTGTTCAAAATTTTCACACCTTTGAGTCAAACACATAAAAAGGAGGGAAGTATCAATTGGATTAAGAGGGCATAAAAGAGACAGAATAAAAAAATTGTACCTTTGACATGTGTAAAATCTCCAGCATCAACTGAAGGCAGTAAAATGAAACTCCATGTTTGTACTTATTCCCTTCCAGTCTCCGCAAGGTTGGCTGGTAATGTCGAATACTTATCAAGAAAAGAAATACACGTATTGAAATGAACAAGACCTTTTGTGGCTAGTTCTGTTCATATCAATTAAATGCAGCAACTTCACCCACTCAATGTACTTTAATGGTGACCCAAGCTGCCAGATGAAATTTTCCTGAAGCTGACAGTGGAGCTTTATCTGAGAGAACAACTTATGGATTTCAAGCTCAGATTTGTCCTTGCTTTGGTTTCCTCCGTGTGCTCCAGTTTCCTCCCACATTCCAAAGATGTATGCGTTAGGATGTTGTGGGCATGCTATGTTGGTGCTGGAAGCGTGGCGACACTTGTGGGCTGCCCCCAGAACATTCTACTCAAAAGATATATTTCACTGCGTGTTTCGATGTACATGTGACTAATAAAGATATCTTATCTTATCTTAAGTTGCAGTTACATTTATGCATAAATAACAGTGAATGGTATTAGCCTTACTATTAATTTGACAGCGTATATTATAACCATTATAAAATTAGAGCTATGATTAACATCTCCCGTGTATTCAAGGGAGGAAATTGTTATCCATATGAAAATCAGCAGGATTAAAATTAGAAATCATAAACCATCATCAATATATTGCTTGGTTAAATAAATGTTACACTATAATTTATTTGCAGTTCATGGGCATTGGGGAAGTGTATTTGGTGGAGACACAAAAATCACTCATATGGAAAGCCTTATCATCAATTACAAAAGAGACGGTAAGACTAAGAAGAGCAGAATGGAGTCTTCGAGGCAAGCATGGTAGGAGGAAATGTAGTTGAGGTATTTGTGGAAGTTGGTGGGTTTATCATGTCTATTGGTAGCTGGCCTGCAATGAAAATGGAGATGACAAGAAAGAGACGGGACGTATGAAACTGAAAGTGAAAGTGGTTTGGAAATCAGCCACGAAGAAACTGGAACCTGTCAAAGAGGTGGAAGGTATAAGAGGTGTCATGAATAAAAGTGGAAAAGGACTGAACAAAGGTGGAAGAAGTAAAATCAAGATAGAAAGAAATAAGTTCTGCGAGGCAAGAACAGGCTGAATCAATGTGTCTACCTTGACAGTCCCACTTGTGGATCTTTTATTCCTATCAGTTGGTCGTCCACGGACAGCAAACAATGTCATGGAATATACCCATGTGATACATGCCCTGAAGGCTGTAACATCGCACCAACCTTATGGTAACACCTCCCTTAGCAGTTAACTGACATGTACCACTTTACAAAGAAAGTAATAAACAATACTATACAAACAGATAAACATATTTACACTTGTGGCTTACATGCACTGGCAAGTCAACACTGATTAATTGTAAACTTGTATGTTTTAAGATATCAACTTATGAATATGGTTGCATTCCAAGAACTCATGTACATAAGATCTACACAATAACACGTTGACATTACACTTTTTACATTCATGAACTTACTATGTATGATAAAACTTTGTGCATTCACAATTCCATTTAAATCTTGTAACAAATTTTATTCAATTTCTATACTTTGAATTCAACATATTTGACAAAAGTTAACTTTAAAAGTGTTAACCTTCAAATGTATACACACGATAGATTAAACAAAATTGACACAATGCTAGGATCTGGACAAACACATGGATTATCCTGAAAAAAACAGGTACATCCTTTGCTTGTGGGACCATCCTCTGCAGAGAAACCTTTATTCTTTACTCACATAAAATTCCAGACTTTCTATATCTGTGTTGCATTGTGCTCTGAATCCCACTGGTCTCTCCAGATGCTTTCTCTCTTCCCTACCTTCTCTCACTGAACTTTTACTGTGCTTTCTTCTCTTTCCTCTTTTTAGATTGCGGCTGTGGCCTTCACCTCAGTTAGAACATTCTGTAGATTATGCTGTCTTGCTCTAAACACATTGTACTGAAAACTGAGCAGATAGAGCAAATGCTATTAATACTACTCCCACTTCTATGTCATTAAGGGGATCAGACTCTGGCCCGGGACTTCAACATTGTCTCTGTCCTATTACAGACATTCCCTTTGTTTCCTCCACCCTCCCCCCTTTTTGCAATTTAAGACACACCTGTTTTCTCAATTAAATAAAAACAGAAAGTGCTGGAAACACTCAACAAGTAAGGCAGCATCTGTAAAAAGAGAATATTTTATGCTGCAGACCCTTCAGGAAAGAATACAAGTTTTAAGCTGCAGAGAAGCTGTGGGAGGCATGGATGAGACAAATGGAATACCTGTGATAGGTTGGTATGGGGATTGGTTTTGGGGGGGGGGGGGGTCCCCTGGTCAATGGATTAATGAGGGCAATTAGAGAGTGAGAATAGAAACAAAAAAGTGTAAGAAGTTAGAACATAGAACACTATAGCACTGTACAGGCCCTTCGGCCCACAATGTTGTGCCGACATTTTATCCTGCTCTAGGATCTATCTAACCCCTCACTCCCACATAGCCCCCTATTTTTCTATCATTCATGTGGCTATCTAAGAGTCTCTTAAATGTCTCTAATGTATCTGCCCCCATCACCTCTGCCAGCAGTGCGTTCCACGCACCCACCACTCTCTGTGTAAAAAACTTACCCCGACGTCCCCCTTATACCTTCAAAATTATGTCCCCTCGTGTAAGCCATTGTCGCCCTGGGAAAATGTCTCTGATTGTCCACTCGATCTATGCCTCTTATCATCTTGTACACCTCTTTCAAGTCACCTCTCATCCTCCTTCTCTCCAAAGAGAAAAGCCCGAGCTCACTCAACCTATCCTTTCCTATCCATGTACCTGTCTAAATGTCTTTTAAACACTATAATTGTACCCACCTCTACTACTTCCTCTGGCAGTTCGTTCTACACACCCACACCCTGTGCATGAAAAACCTGCCCCTCAGGTCCCCTTTAAATCTTTCCCCTCTCACCTTAAACCTGTGCCCTCTAGTTTTAGACTCCCCTACCCTGGGAAAAAGACTGTGCCCTCCACCTTATCTATGCCCCTCATGCTTTTATAAACCTCTATAAAAGAAGGAGGGAGGGAGAGAGGTTGGTAGGAAGTTGTGAAATGCAGGACTGCAGGTCATGCCCTGTGGGTCAAGTTGCATTCAATGAGAAAGGAAAACTGAGTCAATATCAGAAATGGATGACTTACCACAAAAATAGCCAGCTCTGATATAGCCAGAGAAGGTAAGTTATCTTAAGTTATGGAATTTGAAATTTGGTCCAGAAATCTGCAACTTGTCCAGAATGAAGATGAGAAGTTGTTCACTAACCTTACATTGGGTCTTGTTATATAACAGTGAAGGAGAACATGGATAGATAGGTCAAAGTGGGAGTGAGGTGAAGTATAAAAGCAGCAGACAACAGGGAGCTCTGAGTTGCACCTGGAGACTGAGTGGTCACCCAATCTCTATTTGACTTCTCCGATGCAGAGGAGACCTCCGATGGATTAATTAAAGAGTTGGAGCTTCAATGGATCTGCAGGCTGGATTATTATAGGGGTTGGAGGATCAAGGTGATTGGAGATTGGTGGGTTGGAATCATGAGAGAGTAAAGCTTAAGGAACATTTGGGGACTGGAGACTTGGAGACTGGAAAGGCAAGGTCATTGAGGACCAGAGGATCAGGTTCATTGGGGAATTGGTGGGGCAGAATCATCAGACACTGGGGTTAAGGAATATCCAGGATTGGAGGGTCACAGTCATAGGGATTGGAAAGACAGGGTCATTGAGAACCAGCAGGTCAGACTCATTGATGATTAGACTCATCAAAAGAATGATGTTGGGGCCATCAGGATCAGAGAATTGTTGCTTTCACAGCATAGGAGGGTTGTGCCATCAGGATAGCCATGAGTCCTTATCTCCTGATGACTCCAACACTCCACTTTCCAAGGGACAATGTGAGGAGGTGTAATCCTTTTGTGGATGGACGGGTCAGTTCTTTGGGGAAGTTACAAAATACATAGGTTTGCAAAAGATTTACCTTTGTGGAGTCCCCAGTTTGATCCGGTTTTAGTAAGAACCATTTGTTCTGAGACTGAAAATATTGGGTCTCTCCTAAAACAACATGAGCCTTAATCTTATCAGGTGTACAAGCTCAACTCAGGCAGGGAAATGCCCAGTCAAATTTGCAGAGTGCTTCAATTGATCTGGAAATTATTGTTAGCACATTTTACATGTGGAGTACTGGCATAAGCATCACTAGGCAACTGATTTTCTGGGCCAACGTTCCTAGAAGAAGCATCTTTCCACCATGCTTAAGACATTGACATTATAGATTTGAGCCAGGGTGGAATTGAGTTTGATCGTTTGGATTGCGTTCAATTCTTAATTCAAAAAATATGAGCATCAAATATTTTCAGATTTATGAAAATTATATCTATTAAGTGTATTAGATGTGCAGGTTAACATGGGTTTAAAATGGATGGCGGGGACTCATTGGGCCAGAAGGGCCTGTTACTGTGCTGTATAAATAAAGGTTAAGGTTAAAGTACTTAATACTTGAGCACAGTTGTTGCTGATAAATATTAATACCTAATCATCTTGATGAATTATGAGGAGCATTGCTGTTTCAAAATTACATTTTACTAAGATTTAGTAGTGTCATTGATTTTCACACCTTTATAAGCCACTACAGGTTAGAAGTTAATATGTGTTGCACCCATATTTTAAGGCATAAAATGAGCACGAGGCATGCCAGTTTAACAGTGGGACAGCCTGTGCTCAGATTCCAGGCTGGTGTTAAGACTCTTGAATAACTAAATTACGAGCACGGTGTCCATCAAATGACTCTGTTGATAATTGGTCACCTCATGCCCAGAATAGGCCTCAGACCTCTGCTGCTCAAGAATTTTCAATGGACATCCAATCAAAGACAGGAATTTGAATCTTTGTTTTCTGAAACCACCTTCTCATGAACGCGGTGGAACAAAGGTCTACCCTACAATTCTTGAAATGCTCCCACCATAGCTTGTTCTAAATTCTTTCTCTTCCCTGAGAGTTCTGAAAACAAGGCCAGGTTTGCCTTCTTGCTTGTAGCAAATTGCCAGTGCAGGTGTGAACCTTGTGGGCAGCTCTCTCCCAGCTATGCAGGCAAAGGCCGTGGACCAATTTCTATCGATGCTCAGGCTTCCTGATTTGGATGTGCAATCTGTAATATATTCAGTCTTTGTTATGCAAAACTTAGTGGGAGCTTTGTTCCATACTACAAAGGGTTTATTACATTCATAAAAGAAACTCCAAATCATAGGATATGATTACACCACACTTTGTAAGAAATTGAGGTCCAAATTCTAATGACAACAAGGTTTTGAAGTCATCAGGTTTGTTTAGCCTTGCAACCACTTGCGTGGGTTTTCTTTGTTCATTTTTCAGGATCCAGGCATCACTGACAATGCCTTATTTGTGACACATCTTTAATTTCTTGTGAACTAAACATGATTCCAGCCGATTTCAGGGAACATTGAAGAGTCAACCGCATGGGGTGGATTTGGAGTCCTATATGGACCACCCTGGGTTTGGGTGGCAGATTTCCTCTCTTGAAGGACCTCAGTGAATCAGATGGGTTTTTATAACAATCTGGAAGTCTTTGCAGTCATCATTACTAGGCAGAGTTGATGCATTTGTCCAAATTCCAGATTATTAACTTAATGTTAAATTCCACAGTTGCCATGACAAGATTTGACCTTGGGTCTCCGGATTCTTGGTCAAGGCCTCTGGTGACAAGTTCCAAACTTAGAATGTTTGTGCTGCCAGTTACATTCTATTAAGTTTATCAGTCATTTTATGTCATTGCCTTTAGTTCATTGTAGAATGCCATGAATATCAAAATGTCAGAGAAAGGGGTATGACAGCAATCTCTAAATATTCCAGATTTTGTAACATGGGTAATGTAATCCTAATTAATGCCACCTTGGTGTGATGCCGGGAGATTGCCTGAGGCTAAAAAAGTAATGTCTGTAGTTCTACTATCCTAATTTACAAAATGAAAAAAATGAGCAAAGACTCAAGCATGTAGCTTTTATTTGCAGTCATCTTCCATGCATTCTCTTGAGAGCATTCATTAATCAAACACACCCTTCACCTTCCACCAGATGGTAAATATCTGACAACATAAGCCTGAGATCATTTTGACTCCAGCCAAAAATGTATCGACTTTTTCCTGTAATGGATGGGGCTACCAGATGAGGTTAGTGGAATTCAGAACCTGCAGCTATCATTCATCACATGTAAAACTCTTCAGATGGAAAAGAGCTAAGTAATTGGATCGAGCTGTCGTTTGTCAATGTGCCATCGCAGATTTGAGAAATTCACAAATAGGTTAAACTGAGAGGATGTCCCATTCCACTAGAAAGAAATTACTTGGCCTTTGGTGTATTGATGCAATGGTGCATGAGCACAGACTGAGTTAGTGGCACTGAAAAACTGGGTATCTTTTGAATTGCTCTGGCTTCTTCATAAAGCATGGCTTTAGTACGTTAGAATGTGTCACAAATTACTTTTGAAGTATCCAGTAAAGAGAAGATTGAATTATGAAGTATCACTACCTTGACAAAAATTATTAACAGACCAAAACTGGGGTAATGTGATTGCCTGAACATTTCATTTCTAGTGATTCTAAATATGTGACAATAGGAACTATTTCTTTCTTTCATGTGAACAAACTTGCTTCTTGTTGGAGTAAACCAACTCAAGTCAGCATGTCTGGATTTTAGATTGGACCATTAATTTCTTTGTGTGGGTCATGAATTCTGCATCTGTTTGTGATTCTGCATATTAAGGACATATGGGGTCTCTCCAATACAGTGCACAATTTGTGGAAAATTATGAAGCAGTTTCACCAGCAGAACTGAAAATTCCATGCCTTAAGACACTTACATAGCCTGCAGCTAATATCGTTCACTGAAGGAGACAGTGTTGAGCTAGGGTACAGCTGAGGTCTCAATGGAAAAATTTCCAGTGTTTTAATAGTATACCATGCTATGGCTGAAAATAGAACGTTTATGCAGGAACATGTCAAAAGTTCGGTCCCATTTGCTTGAAAATAACTAAATGATGTATGACCCATTTTTTTTTAAGCTCAGACTCTTATTTTTTCCACATAACAAAATGTTTTTTTTGTATTAAAAAACAGATTAATTAAAAAGTAAGAAAAACCTCATGACAAGCTCCTATCCAGCTTAAATAAATGTTCTTCCCAGGGTGAAATTATATTATTTTGAACAGCATCCCTCAAATATTTCAAATATGATGATGATTGAATTAATATGTTACCAATTGGATTATGGAGGGTAATTTGATCCTCCAGTAAATTTACTAGGTTGATTTTCAACTGACTTTTGATTGTAGGATCTTTCTGCATACTTCTGTGCTGGACATCCAACCCCACTGATTCCTTCAGCATGGCACACTGTTATTTACCATACTGAGCTCCAGGCTCTATTTGGCCTGATACTGATGATTCACCAAAAGAGATGAGGAAGGAAATTGTTGGTGAAGACCTTCAAATGGTTGCTGGTAAAATTTAAATAGATTCATCCTCATAAATGTGAGTGAAGAAAGCTCAAGGTCCTATTCGTATGTTGTTCTTGTTATAACTTTTCTGATGAACTTACGTAAATGCTTTAATTACAAAGGTTTACACTGAATTTAATTAAGAGCATCTGATACTATGCTTATTACCATGTTTTAACTAACAAAAATAGTTGGCAAGAAGTAGGGGAAAAGAATTGCAAGTGCTTCCATCACTTTAAGAGCTCCTTTTACTTCTATTGCACTTTAGTAATTGGTGGGCTGAGCACTGTGGAGAATTGCATGCACTCTGGTTTGTACACACCAAGGTTAATTAAATTGAACAGAAAATTACATATGGAACACTATCAGTGTGGACTGGACAGTATTATAAGGCACGGGTTTCCTCCAGTTTCATGTGATGAGCCACGTCCACAGTAACAATCTTGACAGACTGAAAATGCCCCAATCTGAAATAATTATTATATACTAGTTATAAAATATATAATACTTCCTATTGTACATTAGGAAGGAGTTACATTGTTAGTTTGTTTTGACTTACATCACACCCTACGTTCTACATACTGAGTACAGATTTTTATCACTCAGCAAAACACATGGTATGAAGGCTGGAGAATGGATATATTGTTGAGCTCTAGATCTGAGTCTGGAAATCTCATCAACAAACCCTGCTCCAATAAACAAGATGTAACAGTTATCATTACAATTCCACTGCTTTCCTGGAATATCTTTTTGCGTTTTGCTGAAACTAGTGAATGGTTTTGAAGTTAATTGGATGGAACAGCATGTCAGAATTTAGCCATTTAATCCCTGGATCTAGTAAAAATATATTAGAGCCAGTGAAATGAGTTTATGCAGTCTTAATTTATCTCTTGGTAGGCTGTTGTTTAAATGACAAAAGAGGCTAGAAATTGCTATTTGCAATAAATTAACAATGCCAGAAATATTGGTTAGCTCATAAAAACATTGAAAATGTAGACAAACTCTCTTGGTAGTGCGGCTTTGCGAATCTGGATCTCAGAGTCCATTTGCTCTGAACAACAAGGAAAATCCCCTCTGTCAGGCCATCTCAATCTATTGCAACAAACAATCTACTGGAGGAACTGAGTGGCTCAAGCGGCATCAGTGGGGGGCACCTGAAGTCCTAATGCAGGGAAACAATGACAATGCCTTCCCCCCACAGATGCTGCATGACCCACTGAGTTCCTCCAGCACATTGTTTGTTGCTCCAGATTCCAGCATCTGCAGTCTCCTGTGTCTGATAACTTGATAATCTTATTCAGTAAAGTAGCTGGTGCAAGAAGTAGGGGAGAAAGGTCACAGTCACAAAGTAAGATATGGGGTACAGCTAAAGTTGGGACATGTTTTTGGGCTTCAGTCTCTGAACTTGGCTGACCCAGGACAGTATGTTTCTGTTGCCATATGATTGTATTATTAAGCATTCCATTCCCACCAACATGTTTCATCTTTATTGCTCATTTTATAAATACAATTTTTGTTTAAAAAAACATTCATCATACACTCAACTTACGTAGTTGAGTAGTGCATTGCAGGCAGAAATAGTTTGAGTAATTATTATTGCATAATAATTACAAAGCCAGGTAGAAAAATGAACTGTGGAGAGAAGATAAATTGCCTACAAAGGGCTGTGGAGAGATTAAACGAGTGGGCAAGAAGGGGACAGTTAATGTGGAAAAAGATGGGGCTATTCACCTTGAAGGAAGAATGGAAAACAGAACATTGTGAAATGGTGAGAAACTAGTAAATGTTAGTTTATAGAAGTATTTTGGTGCACAGTAAGTAAACACAAAGGTACGGCAAATAAATAGGAAAACAAATGGTATATTAGACTTTATTGTAAAGTGATTGGAGTACAAAAGGGAGAAAATCTTGCTGCAAAAGGCAATTATGGGACCACTCCTGGAGGAATGTGTGTGGTTCTAATGTCCATACAAAAAAAGTGTAACATGCCATTGAGTTAATTCACCAGCTTAGATTCAGTAGGTTGACTCCGGGATGTGGAGGATGTCCTATGGACAGGGATTAGATAATGTAGACATTTTAAAAGAATGCAAGCAGATCTCAGTGAAAAATAGAAGTTTCTCAGAAAGATCGATAGTGCCATGAGGCTGTTTCTTCCTGCCAAGCATCTAAAACTAAGGAACATAGTCTTGATGACAACAAAACCTCATCCCCAGTTGCTTATTGGAAAATCAGATAATGTAATTAGTTGATTGACATGGCTGGTTCAAATTCTGGAAAATCTGGGCATTGAGGATCTTGAATTTTGTGAATGTTGAAGCATTTGTAAGAACCACTGCTGGCCCACAGAGCTCGACAACAATGTGTTATATTTCAATTTACTATGGAGATGAAAATTTCCAGTTTACGCTTAACAACTTGGACCTCAGGCATAAAAGAAATTTGCTAATGGAGGGAGGAGTCTCATACAGAACTGGCACAGGTCCCTTGTGCAGCACTGGATAATTTTTCCAACAACCTCTTTTAGTAAACAATTGAGCATAGTTATTTCAAACTTCTGGACCACGTATTGATATCAGATGATGGCTAACAGCTTGGGAGTTAGTGTGATAATAGCCTGGCTGTTTGACAGCTTTGCTTATGATCCTATGTGCTATTCATTTACTTAGACAGTTACATCAAATTCAGCAAGGTTCTACATTTGATATTTGTTGATGATATAATTGTTCCTGGTGCTGGCACTTTGGGAAATGAAACAAAATCAATTGTGCTACTTTTCAATTCACTGACAAAATTACTGATATATAAGTGATAGAAGAGTTGCAACATGTGGAGCTGATGTCGACTTGTTATACCCTTGTGATACTGATACAGTTGTGTATGCCCTCTTAAAGCAAAGTACATAACATTTCCCAGCATAGATTCCAGTTAATGAGATAATTGTCCAATGACTACAAGTTGACCATGGGTAGCTGTTATTGTGCATTCAGTTTTTGGTTTATGTGCACCGCATTTCATCACTGCAACAAAGTCTTCAACTTGGTAAAGTCCTTGAAGAATAATAGAGAATTCGTGTATGTAGGTCTTCAAGGTTCGTGAGCATGTAGTATATTGTCATCAGAAAACTTTTAACTTTGAACAAACTTGAAGCTTTTGAAAAGATCTCAGCACATTCCATGTGATTTTACAGATGCTCAGGGACTGTTTTGGAGGGGAAATAAATGCCCACATTGTGCCAATGAATAAATAAAGTACTTCTGAAATGTAGACACTGATGTGATTTGCATTGACTAATTATGTTGTTCCTTGAAATGTTCTAAAAAGTTATTTAAAGCTGATAATTTATTTTATTCATTATCAAAATAATATTTTTATGACAAGAATGCACAGCTGCCTTTTCACAATGGAAACATTATTATAAACAGAATGGCCTAGATATTGCTCCATGCTTTTTTGGCATTAAAATAACATTATGGACACCCTAGTGTCATAGAGAACGTAAATAGGCCATTTTTCCCACCACATCCACACTGACCAGTGGGCACTCATCTCTATTCATACCATCTACCAGCACTTGGCCCATAGCCTTCTATGGTGAGGGAATTCAGATGCTTGTCCAGAAACTCTAGTGACTTTGCTTCCACCATTCTCTTAGGCTGCGCATTCCAGGTACTCACCACTCTATGGGTGAAAAAGGTCCCTGTCAGATTCCCTCAAAAGCTCTTACCCCTTGTGGTAAGAGCATACCCCATGCTGCCTGACCTTCTGAGTTCCTCCAGCGTTTTGTGTGTTGCTCCAGATCCCAGCAGTCTCTTGTGTCTGCGTGAAAACTTCAGTTGTTGGTTCACAGAACAACATTGTAAGGTGTCACTGTGTAACACCATGCATAAACTGACATTGTCATTTCAGTATGGTATTCTCTATTGATGTGTAGTGAGTCCCCGCTATTCTCAGCATATAACACATCAGATGCTATCTTAAAGGGACATACCACAATGCAAACAGCACGCTTCTTGCTGCTGAATTACAATGAGCACACCACAATGATGAAAGGATGTTGGCGAGTTCTCCCAGGGGATAAGAGGGACATGGACCAGCAGGTGAAGAGCAATGCTTCCGGGAGGGATGAAAGTAGGCCACAGAAACCTTTCATGGATACAGCCAACCATTCCTGGAAGGACAAAGCCAGACGTTTTCTGCAAAAACTTGAAATAAGTTTCTGAAAGCCTGCTTTAGAGTCTTGGAGTTGTACAGCACAGAAACGGGACATTGGCCCACCACTTCCTTGCTGACCTTTTTGCCCACCTACACGAACGCCATCTGCCCACATTAAGTCTGTATCCTTCTATGCCTTGCCGATTCAAGTATCTCCTAAATGTAGTGATTCCACCACCTCCTCTGGCAGCGAGTTCCAGATATCAACCACTCGAGCTGTAAAAAAAGCAGTCCCCTCAAACCTCCTTTAAATCTCCCTCCTCTCACCTTAAACCTATGCCCCCTTGTTTTGGATGCCCCTCCCAAGGGAAAAGGATTCTGATTATCTTCCCTGTTTATGCCTCTTATAATATTTATACCTCTAAACGTAATCCAGTGCCTGCTCCGTCTGCTCCTCTAGATTGAGGGAAAAGTAGATAGATTCTCTTCTGCTTGAGAATAAAGTTTGAAGAACCACCCCAATGTAGCAGTGAACAGCAAACTGTGAGATGTAGCAAAGATCAGCTGGAGCGGCAATGTGGAATGGTCCCAAGGTTTATAAACTGGGAGTGACCATGACCTTGACCTCCATTGGCAAAATGATCCAGGAACACATGTATGGCTGCACTTGGGGCTGTAGGAGGTCTCAGGTCTCAGTGAGGACAAAACACAGTTTGAGTTTTAGTCATTTAAAGAGCATGGTGCTCTGTGAATAAATACGAACTGTCAGAAACAAAAAGTGCTGGGGGACTAAAATCCCACTGGTGAATGTGGAGACAAACTTCACTGTTATCACTAAAGCACCCAAAATTTCCATTACTCACATCCTGTACTTAAAAAAGCTGAATGTGTTGTTTGCACTAGACCTGAAGATTAATAATACCACCATCTAGTTCAAACTGGGCCCTGGAGCTCAGAGTAACGTTTTATCATGATCAACATTACACTAAACATAAAATCCAGTGGGAAGGTGATATATTTTAACCATAACATTGAGCCAAGAGAAATTGTAACCTGACATGTTGCAATAGATAGATAACAAACACTGGAATTCCAACATGTGGAATGCTGACAGAATTGATTATAAGAATTGATGCAGCTCATTAACAATAAATGCCGAAACGTGTCCACAGGGAAATGTCCAGATGTAGTTAAAGGCTTGGAATACATAATGGAAAATCAGAGCATGTAACTGAAAACAGACATCTCAGTAAAGCCAGGTATCAGTGAGGATATGTGATACAATTTGTGTTGATCTAAACAGAATGGAGGAATTTGGTACTTTAACAAAAGCCAAGAAATCAAGCCAGGAAGTTAGCAGTACAATGGCGGTAGCCAATCTTAACAATCAGCAAGAATATTGGTTCAAAATATTTCTAAAAATTTAAAGACTGCAAAAAGAGAACATCCTCCAGAGTAAGAGGAAGTAGGCTCATCATAATCAAATGCAAGTTGTACCTATTGACAAGTTAAACTGGATAGAAAATGTCTTAAAATTGCGTCTAATTAAATAGTTCTTCTGGCAGGTGTATGGAGACCCTGCTTATGATCATCTGGAGCTGAAGATTCTGATGCATATAATGCACATATAATAGATAATGGTGAATAGACCTTGGAATGGCACAGTTACTTTAACAAGAAGAAGCTGAAGTCTCCATACCCTTCCCAAGCAGAACTCCCCTGACACTGAACTGAGCATGCACACATAAGTAAATTTCAAGGCCTTTTACTGAAAGCCCATTTCAAAACATCTTACCAGGACTTCTGAGTGGATTGTACAGTGTGCAAGCTTAGCCAATCTGTAGCAGGGCTTAGATGTACTGTTTTTAACAAGTTGGACCAGAACTATATTTATACTTTCCCAACTGGCAGGAACATGCGCATGTAGAGTTGGCAGGCACACAGGCCTCAGTAATCATTTTTAAAAAGCATGAGATTATGAACTGGTGTGCGCGCGCGCACGCACGCACACACACACACACACACACACACACACACACACACACACACACACACACACACACACACACACACACACACACACACACACACACACACACACACACACACACACTCTGTCTCTCGCAGGAGCTTTGCCAAAAGCCGCTAATTTAAATCCTGCATCCCACCCACCCCCATCATTTGGTGCCACAATGACAGAACTGCCTGCTGCAATAGTTTCTGATATGGCAAACAATGAGAGCCACATATAAAAATCAAGCAGGGATAAAACAGCCAGATCCCAAACACCACCAAGCACTCCCTTTCTTCCAGTGCTTTCCCATACAGCTGCAGGAAATGTAACACTTGTCCTTTTACTTCTCCTCTTTCCACCATCAGTCCTTCCAAGTGAAGGAGCGATTCACTTGTATTTCTTCCAATCTAGTGTGCTGCATTTGTTGTTCATGGTGTGGTCTCCCCTGCAGTGGAGAAACTGTCACGAACCAGCAACAAAAGAAACACTCTAAGCATGATTCAGTGTTAAAAACTATTTTATTAATCACTACTTATGATAATACGTAAAATAAAAGTAAAAATGTTAGTATGTTAGAATTCAAAAATGTTAAACCTTGAACGTTAACCCCAAAACTAAACTCGTCGTGTGTGTGTGTGACAAAGTCCAAAACTCCCAGTTCCGGAATGGTTCTTAAAGTTCAGTTCCGCAAGCCATAAGGTGAAACATGAGCAAGGGCTTCTTCAACAACCACCGTTGTCTGAAGATAAGATGTAGATGTAGAAAAACATAGAGAGAGTACATACGAAATCCAAATGTTCCACGATGGAACCCAAACGACACTTCAGTGTTTACTCGGTAGTGACTTCCTCACCCCGAAAAGCATCCGAACCGTGGTCGTCCACACACAAATACCTGTTTCCTTCTACAGGTCAGCAACAAAGTGAACTCCACCGGATTACTTCCAACTTCCATACATGGATTTCAGTGGCAAACACAGTTATTGTTTCTCATCCATCGATAGAGAAAACAAGCAGGCTGGTGTCTCTCTCCCTTCTCTCTCTCTCCTTCTTCTTCTGCCTTCTTCAACAACGTCATTACGTCCTTTATCTTCTATTGACGTAAGCACGCCCCACACACACATACACACACACTCTCTATCTTAAAGGGACTTTCACTGAGTCCGTAACAAAACCAAACATACATTGGGTGACTGCTTCATGGAGAACTTACATTCATGGGGTGACCCAGAGCTCCCTGTTGCCTGCCACTTTAATTCCCAATCCACTCCCACTCTATGTAGCCTCCTGCAATGTTATGATGAGGCCAGACATGAGCGTGAGGAACAGCACCTTGCTGTGGAGAAGGATTCTGACCATCTTTCCTGTTTATGTCTCCTGATATTTATACCTCTAAACGTAATCCAGTGCCTGCTCCGTCTGCTCCTCTAGATTGAGGGAAAAGTAGATGAATTCTCTTCTCCTTGAGAATAAAGTTTGAATAACCATCCCAATGTAGCAGTGAGCAGCAAATTGTGAGATGTAGCAAAGATCAGCATCTGGGCACATTGCAGCCTTCGGGACCCAAAGTCAAATTCTCCAACTTCAGGTAACTCACTTTCTATGTCAGTACCAGAACTGGTCATTCCCAATATAAGTCATCCATTTGTGATATTGGCTGAACTTTACTCTCTCCATTGGCAATAGACAAACCTGCTGGGCATGTCCTACATCCCCAACTTTTGTATCTTTTATGTTCCTTTGTTTGCGTTCTCACTCTTTAACCAGCATCATTTCATAGCTTTTGCACATCTTTTCTCTCTCTACTGGTCCCCATCTACCAGGTGACCTTAACAAGTCATCTCCATGCCAACCTTGACTTCACCCTATCATGGATTTCTCTAATCCCATCCATTTCTCCGCCACTCTCTCTGCAAATTGAAACTAACTTTTTTTTGTCTTTTCCCCAGTTCTAACAAAAAGAATTCAACCTGAAACATTAATTCTATTTCTTTTTCCATGGATGATTCCTGAACTGCTGAGTTTTTCCAGTATTTTCCGATTTTATTTCAGATTTCCAGAAGCTGCAGCTTTTCATTGCCATAAATGTACAAGTTTTGCTCATGAGCTTTATGACTGCCAATGAAATCTATTTAGTTGCTACGAGCATGAATAAGGAATGTTAGAGAAAGCCTGTGTCATAATTATTCAAGAGTAGGAACTCACTTAACAAAATTCTATTTAACACCCTGTTCAGGGAAATATTTCTTCGATAGTTATTCTATCACAAGGCTGTTTCTGCAGTTTGACTTATATACACAATAGTGTGATTAACTTTAAAGATTTTAAAGAACTCAGATAAGTAGTTCTTACTTTTGCATTGCCAAAGATCAAAATGGGGTTGGGGAAAAAGTAGTGAGTTATGTGACTGCCTTAAAAGTATTGCTACGAATAATTTATTGTTCAGAAAGCTGCTCATAAGGATCGAGCTGACTGTGACATGGACTTCCAATTTCTTGGCATTGCTTGTTGTCAGGTGTCAGCTGTTGGGGATTGCTGGCATCCAGAAACATCAATGTTTGCAAGCAATCTGAGTAGCTAATCAAAGAATGCTCATGGGAAGTATAAAACATGTATTTTAACATACATTTGAAACACTTCTTGGTGTGAAAAGTTTGTACAGTGTATGAGAATGAGGAAGAAGCTTAAATATCTGATGCAATGGCTACCACTGATTCTGTATGGCCAAGCTGATGTCTGAGCCATGTGAGTGTTTGAAGAAAGTGTGTTCAAATCACTGCTCTAAGCGTTAGGGCATTCACCCTGAAATATCTCGTCAGGTCATGTAATTTCTTGCATTGTCACTCCCAAAAGTATGGTGATTCACTCCAGGAGGACAACTCAGCTGCTATCTCCTCTTCATCTTTGCTCTGAGTGTCATCCTGGCAACCCTGTCATTAGTGACTTTGTCCCTGCTCTCCACCTCATCAGTAAGAATTTGATTAGACCATAGTTGCACATACATTTCCTGTCGTATTCTGAAGGTAGAGTCCCTTCCCGTGGCTGGAGACCCGACGTCAATTAGCCCTGGAATGAGTCAACAGGTGTGTTTACTGAGGTGGTTATTGTCAGAACCCACACCAATGGCTATAAAGGACAGTCTTAGAAGTCTTCAAAAACACTGACTCATTTGCATGAGGTTTGAGAGTAAATCCAGGCTGTGCTGGCATGGTGGGCTAACATTTATGACACTTACACTGCAGAAGAGGCTGTGGCTATGTAAAACTTCTCTGTGCTGATGAAGCGCATTCTCCCTGTAAGTTCCTGCTGCAGAAACTGTGGACGATCAATGACTCATTGCCAACTGCAAATTCTGGGCCAATGACCCATATATTATAACAACACAATATAACAATACTTTATTATAATGAGCCCTGCTTTATAATCACATTTACAGAATCACAGGAAATTTAGTGATGATGGAAGCCATTCAACCCATTGAATCAATGCTGGCTCTCTGTAGGACCAGTTTCGCCAGTCCCTCTCCCCATAGCCCTGCTATTCTTTTCCGTTTTGTTCAATATTTCAGCAGGCCTAATTTTACAAATGTCTTTACAATGACATGTTTTTCTACAAATTATTTGCAAATTGTTTCAGTACTTACATGAAATATTTAAAGGACATGTTGCATCAGAGCAATTAAGTAAAATATTTTGCATGTCATGGGATATTTAAGAAGATTCCACTGAGGCTGTCTGTCAGTAGCCTCCCACATGTTCCATCTCCAGTGTGTAAAGTTAGCTGGCTCAGTTTGAACAGTGGTTGGTGTAAGTAAGACAGAATCAACAGGATTAAGTATATTGTGTGTTTATTTAATTCCTTCAACGTTATCAGAGGCTCTTCACAAAGGAATATCCAATGAAACAAAAACTGAAACAAAAAGAGATCAGGAGGACATTCAAAGGTTTCAACACAGAAATGAGATTTAAGGAAGGTCTTAAAAAAGTGGGGCAGATAGGCTGAGAGTTTGAGCAAGATTGTTGCTTGTCTTTGTTTTGAACAATGAAATGGGCATTTAAGAGAAAACACACGGTGACAGTGAGTCCATTAAATGGGTTCAGAGTCCCAAGGCCCACATTTCATCAATCAAATCACACTCCAACTTGTAAAGATGGTAATGGTATTAATAGCATTATAGAGCCCTTTAATTCTTAGCTATGCAAAACATCATTAACTGGAAGTTAATTTTATAATATTTTTCCACATGTAATGGGTGGCACGGTAGTGTAGCGGTTAGCGTGACACTATTACAGCACCAACGATCGGGGTTCGATTCCCGTCGCTGCCTGTAAGGAGTTTGTACGTTCTCCCGTGTCTGCGTGGGTTTCCTCCGGGTGCTCCGGTTTCCTCCCACATTGCAAAGACGTACGGGTAGGTTAATTTGGGTTTAAAATGGGCGGCACGGACTCGTTGGGCCGAAAGGGCCTGTTACCACGCTGTAAATAAAAATAAAATTTAATTTAAATTTAAAAATATATTGCTATCTTTAATTATTCAACTATTAATACAATATATTTACATGTAGATCAAACAATATCTTAAACTTAAAATTAAGTTCTAATTTACTCCCTCTGGTGCCACTGTCTTGCTGGTAGGACTGCTTTACAGATGGTGATAACGTAGGTCTGGTGTGCTGGCGCATAGTATCAATTCCATGAGTATAACTATCTTATCCTGCAACTTGATTAGTCTGTGAGTCAACTAGTACTAGCTTTGGCATAGATTTCCAAATGTTAATGGGGAATATTTTTTCATATCAACTGAGCTGATTCAGTGCCTGGGAAACAACTCAATTTTACACCCAGTTTTATTTTTGCTGCTCTTTCCAGTGATTTGATGCAACTGAGTGGCTTCATGGGCCACCAGAGGGCAATCAGGAGTCAATTACCTTGGAGTCACACATTAACCAGAGTAGATAAGGTTGATGGGTCTCCTTCCTTAAAGGACAATAGTAAACTATTTGGTAGTTTGGGTTTTAGCTTCATGATCAGTTTAAGTGATCTTATTTTCATACTTCTAGGTTTGATTCCTGATATTATGCATGGGGACTTTGGCTATAAAACCATTCTTTAAGCCTCGAATGTAATATTCAATGTATTTCTTGGCATTCATTGATAGAAGGATTACTAGATCCATGGAAAGATGCCGTGAAGAATCACTAGAACTTTGTCATGAATGAGAGTTGATAGTTTTGAAGAAAAGCTGGAAGTATTTTTTTACTTGGATGGATAAGGTTAAGGGGCACCTCACAGTATTGCAAGAGATGCTGGAAAGGTCAATAACATATATAAACTTGGTTATGTCAACTGGATTGTCACTAAAAGAGTACGGATGAAGTTGAGATACTATTTTCTCCAGAGTAATTTAGAAAACATAATACTTTTTCAGAAGCTATTTTTCAGGCAAAGACTAGGAGGAGGGATATTACACTAGTTACCTCAGCGTAAAGTTAATATCATGAAATGCCATCCACCATAGTGTAGCGGTTGGCATAACGCTATTACAGTGCCAGCGACCTGGGTTCAATTCCGGCCACTGCCTGTAAGGAGTTTGTATGTTCTTCCTGTGTCTGCGTGGGTTTCCTCCGGGTGCTCCAGTTTCCTCCCACATTCCAAAGACGTACGGGTTAGGAAGTTGTGAGCATGCTATGTTGGTGCCTGAAGCGTGGCGACACTTGTGGGCTGCTTCCAGAATACTCTACGCAAAGATTCATTTCACTGTGTGTTTCGATGTACATATGACTAATAAAGATATCTTATCTTATTGAAATCACCTTAATGATACTTAAATTTCTGGAAATCAAGCTAAAAATCTACCCTCACATCATATAAAATGATTGCTAATTGATAGGCAAAACATACAAATCAATACAATGGGGTGGGAGGTGTATAGGAAAGAGGATTAAGTTGCTCTGACTAACATATATCTACACTATCACATGTAAGATAAACTATTTTTTTTCAGCCTGTGTTTCACTTGTCATGCCAATGTGTCTTTGACTAAATGCTGATGCAGGCAGACCAGCAGCTCACAATTCCGCAACGTATTCCTCAAGTGACAGAAAAATAATGGGAGTTCCATCAGGATGTTCACATTGTAAATTATAATTGTAGGTACAAATAATATTTCAACCTAAACTCTTGGTCCCAAATCTACAAAAATAACTTGGTAGGAAAAAGCCAATGAAAATAACCTGCAACATAGATCCACTTTAGAGTAACAGGTCTTATTTATAGTATCTCAAAATCAGCAGTCATATCCCACTGTTGACTTTTTAAAAAATCTTTGCAATTGGCCCCCGTGGACCCTTAATTTACGATGGCTCTACGAAAGGCTTTCAGGGTCACCAAAGTCTGTATTTTGCTCCTTGGTCATTACAAGTACAGCCAGGGTCAATCACTATTTCAGACCATTTCTAGTTACGCTACCAGTTATGAAACTAAGGTAAGGTAACTGCAATACATAATGAATAAGCTTCATCTTCAAAACTGTTGCAAGGCCAGGCCAGTGTACTTTCAGCAAACACCTGCTCATTGCTCAGATGTCCCAAGGTGACAGCATGGGGATTAGAAATATCTGCTACTGAAATAAATTGAGAAATAAATTCCAATATGAATTTTTACCCCAACTGCAGTTTAAAAAAATCCTTTACGCACTTTCACATGACTATTCAAATTTAAACTGTATTTAGGGGCTGAGAGTCAAGAATTATCTGACATCATTCTGATCAGTCCATTGCTACATATTCACAAGGCATTTTCACATTTTCAAATATCTAATCCAAAAAAGACAAATCTAACGTCATTAACAGATTTGTTCTTTTCCCCCAGAGCATTTGTTTTCATATAGATGTGTATGAAAAATGATTCTCAATAAGATCTCTACACCACTGGCTAAATGATGGATAGGTTAGTGTTACAAGGTAGTGATGTAAATAGAGGAAAGGATTCAAGTAATAGAAATGATTTATTTTGGTGCAGAAAATGAATTAAAATTGCTGATGGACAGATATTAGAGTCATAGAGAGATACAGCACAGAAACAGGTCCTTCAGCCTATCAAGTCCGCACCAACCATCAAGCACCCATTTATAGTAAACCTACACTGGTCCCATTTTATCCTCCCTACATTCCTATCTGCTCCCCCCAGGTTCTACCACTCACCTACACATCAGGAACGATTTACAGTGGCCAACTAACATTGAAAGTTTCAAGGATTTTTACAGTGACCAATTAACCTACTGATCCACACATTTTTGGGATGTGAGAGGAAACCAGAGCATTGGGAGGAAGTTCACACAGTCACAGGATGAATGTGCAAACTCCAAACAGACAGCGCTGAAGATCAGCATTGAACAGAGGTCGCTGGAGCTATGAGGCAGTGGTTCTACCATCTGTGCTGCCCCTATTAATACATTACATGTGGGAAACTCGGAAAGGCAACTCATGTCTCTCTGAACCTGGATGTTTTTGTTTGAGAAGGAATTCAACATGTTTTCACATAAGAGACAACCTGCTGGAGGAACTCAGCAGGTCAAGCAGCACTTGTAGGCGGAAAGGAATTGCCAATGTTTCAAGTTGAAACCCTGCATCAGGACCCAAACCATCGACAATTCCTTTATCCCTACAGATGCTGCTTGACCTGCTGAGTTCTTCAGCCGGTTGTTTGTTGTCTGGATTCCAATGTCTGCAGTCTCCTGTGTCTCCACATAAGAGTTGGTTAATAAAAAATAAGATTACTTAAAATTAGAGGCAATCTATTGGTTGGAAAAAAGAACTGGTTTGAAGTTAGGAAACAAAAAGTAGCTATGAAGAATACTTAAGTTGGCAGGTGTGACAAACACCATGCCTGAGGGGTCTGTACTGGGGTCTGAAGTTTTTCATCATATTGAAAAAATATTTGGATGATGGAACATGTCTATCTCAGTTTGTTAACAAATTTATAAATAGGATCATAAGATTGCAGAGACACTTGATAGCATTAGTGAGTGGGCAAAACTGTGACAGATGGAATTCAATGTAGGAAATTCTGGAGTTACCTCGGACAATACATGAGGGTATTTTCCAAGGAGGAAGAAACTCAAAACTGTGGATAACAAATAATATTTTAAGTCTGAAGTAAAGATATTTCTCTAAATGTTGGAAAGTGGGTAGTAACAAGAATTGAAAGCCAAATAGTATGATGGGTTTTCTCTTAAATGGGCTAGAACACAAAGAAGTAGAGGTTATACTAAAGCTGTGCACAACACTGGTTGGCACCATCTGACATAACACGTTCACATCTGGGCTCTGCACCTCAAGAAAAACATACTGGTCTTGAAGGGCAACACCAATAATATGTGAGCTATAAAGATTCAGTTAGAAGGACAAGTAATATAGACTTACCTTGTATTTCTATGAACATGGAAGGGTAAAGAGTGATCTAATTAAGCTATTTTATCAGACTAATAAATTAAGGGGATTGATAGGATGGATTGAGAGAGTATCTCCTCGAATAGGGAAGTCAGTAAAGGTGTCATAACCATCATTATTTCAGGTGTGAGATTAGGATACATCTCTTCACAGAAAATGTATGTAAAATATCCCACTGCAACTGCCCCCACCCCCAATAAAGTTGTGATGCTAATTCAAAAGAAAATGTCAACACTGGAATTTAATGAAGTTTTGTTGGCAAGGATATCACAAATTTGAAACAATGGTGAATGGACGGAATTAGAATCTGAGTAACCTATGTTCAATTGAGTAACATACCAGGTGCAAGATGGGTGAATAGCCTACTCAAGTCCTTCTGTTACGTTTTCTCAAGATTAATTATCCAGTATACTACCTAGTTATTTAATGCTTTTATGTAACCTAGCCAAACAGCGAGTAAAATGTATAGGTTACTTTTCTCTGTGCTTTCCATTCTGCCGTCCGAAAGGACAGCAGACCCAGTGAGGTGGCATCAAATAAATGCAGCAAGGGATTCATTGTGAGGATCTTCTTGGCTAGACGTCCAGCTGTAGAGGATGGGAGTTTAATTTACCAGAGTAACTGGAGGCACTGAGCCCAATAGGATATCTGTCTATGCTGGTTAAATTGTCACATTTCCCCTTCCATGATTACTAACCTTTAATGAGCTATTGCATTTTCAACTTCTCACCCTCAAAAACAGCTGAGACTTTCTCCACATGGGAAAATCATGCAAGCAGATTACATAAATGGTGTTAATTAGCATACCCATAGAAACCAAAAAGGTCAGGTTTCTATTTAACCAGCATGAGGACTATGATCTGAATTTGGAATTGGCCTTCATGTGTTACCTGCCATCAAAATAATATGCAGAAATTTTCTATAGTATTTGTACATACTTCACAATATTGAACCTGCAATTCAACTGCAGGAAAAATCGTGGTATTTAGTGAACAAAGTATAAAATAATTAAGTATGTCCAGTTTATGGTACGGTGTAATAGGGATACCACCATAGATTTAGTTGCGAAAATGTCTTGGATAAGTAACATCTAGTATTCTATTGGCTTATTTAACAAACTGTTACAAAAATGCTCTACCAATGCAAACGTGTGATTGAAATTGAAATGAATGCATATAGTTTCTCAGACTGCAATTCAATTGGCTTATGTCGACAACTGTGGAAATAAAACATTCAGAGACAGAAAGGCACTTCCTAGCTTTTCAGAAAATATTTCTTACATATCTCTGACACAATCTTGGCAATGCTTTGAAACACTGATTTCTTCACCTTGAGTATTCTATACTATCTGTTATGCAGTTACATATATTTTTTGTGGTTTTGAGCAATCTATTAAAATATTATAATTATATTCCTAATGGGATCAGTGATAATGGGATCAAACAATGATATACAGCTACATTGAAGTTACATCACTATTATTTTCATCAATAAAAATTGGTTGCAAGTATTTTTCATTGTGGGGTGTTAATTACATTCCAGGTTATTTGTTATTACATTAAGTATTCTCTTTACTTCTGTGAAGCACAGTAATTTCAGTAGAAAACCGGGACAGTCACCTCAAAAATAGTGCTGCTTCCACAGAAGTTCAGAGATTTCTTTTCCAAATTTTACTGGATCTTCCAAGATGCTTTCAGTTACAATCTGAATTCCTCCCATGAAATCTTATTTAAATTCTTCCAAAATTTTCAGCTTTCATAGGCGGACCTTTCTCTCTACGGTCCTGTACAGTGATCAGAGTAGAACACACCTGGAGCAGCACGCACTGTTTTGTTGTTAAAACAGAAGACAGATATTCTAACACTTGATGGTGGAAAAGTCAAACAGTTGATTCCAAAGGGCTGATTTTCCTCGGCAATGAACATGAAGGAGTTCAGTCCCCAGATGTGAAGGAGAGGAAAAATTGCAGGAGAACATGCTGCCTCGTATTCCCTTGTATTACATGTTGGTGTTTCTCCCATGACTGTGGTAGGAGTGGAGGAAGGTGGTGAAACAATAGTGTGGTAAATAACAGAATTACTGAACCACTAACAGGTGGTCCCTGTAAGGCAGAGGCTCACACTGTGGAAGAGATGAACCAAGAAAATGAGTTTAAATAAAATTGCCAAGGTAATCCAAGTTAAAGAAATGCTTTATTGATACAAAAGTGGTTAAAATTTGGAATGGACTTTGGGTAAAGCAACAGAAGTGAAAACCCTGAAATCATTTCAGGAGTAATGGTGCAGTAGTGACCTTCCAAATGGGTGCTCTGTCACCAGATTGTGGCTAAAGTTCCATTATGGCCCAGGGAATAGCTTGGCAATAGAATATCAGGCCCATACACATCCGAAAGAAATTTTTTCAGTTATATAATGTATTTTGCAGCCTCTTAACGTGCTTTACAAGTACTTTAATGTGTAGTTAATGATATATTTTAGGTAACCTGAAAGCCAAATTACGAAAAGCAAGCTCTCACAAACAGTAAGATAATAATAGTTGTATTACTTCCTTTCATTTTGCAGATTGAATGTTCAGTATTACCCAAGACAAAAAATAATTTCACAGCTCTTCTCCAAATGATTCCTTATATCCACCTGAGAACACAGACAAGAGCTCAGGTTACTGTCTCTTCCTCTGGCTCTCTCGATGCTGCACTGGAACAAACAGCTGTATTTTTGTGCTCAAATCACTGGAGTGGAAATTGACAATCTTCTGATTCGGAGACAAGAGTGCTACCAACTGAACCACAGTTCTATATCTATACATTTAGACTGGAGTGCACTGGGTGCTTCGAGGTTACTATCACTGCATTATTACCCTTGCAACATGTCCAGGTCCAGTTGCATACATAACTATAACTGAAAATCTGTAACTGTTCTCTTATAGTCTGCTCTCGCTTCAGCAAGAACCTGCCAAGATTGCTGAAACTGATGCCAAGCTCCAGATATGCAATTCGCAGTTTTCATCTGCAATTTCACTTTTGGCCTGATGTGATGGGATCTCCATCTGGTCCAACATTACTATAGTAGTGCAGAGGTCTGGGTGCAGGGACTCCACACACTGGATTTGTAATGTTATGACTGCTCTGAAAAATGTTGTCTCTGTGAATCAGTTGGTTGATCCAAGTATCTCTACAATGGCAGGTGTAGCTCTCTAGATTTGTCTCTGGGAGCATCTCTTTGCTTTTGACTGGTCTATCTTATCAAACTCCCAGATGAAGAGCCTGGATGTTAGTTTATCAATGTCCCCAGATGATTCCAGTCAGTTCTAACTGAACTTCATTCCACCATGGGGGACCGCTGACTCATACTCTTGCAGTTAAACACTGACAGCACATTAAACAACTGAGCAACAGAAACTGGTACTGATAATTATTAACCAGTCTAAATTGTGCATGTACCTGTCAAAAATAGCTGACAATAACTCACTTAATCTTGTGTGGTAAGAATTAAAAGATGTACAATAGATATAACCATGACCAGGTGACAAATCCAAGATAACTACCCCCCGTCACTGTACATGTCCTTCCTCTCAACATCACTAAAACCTTTGACTCTGTCAACTGAGAGGGATTATGAAGAATTCTTCTCAAACTTGGTAGTCTTTAGAACATTAGAACATTCTACATTTGCCGCATGGTAGAGTGCAAGTCATGTTCCTAACCAATGGAATATAAACCCAATCCCAATGTAGGCTGGGGTCAAGCAAGGCTGTGTCATTGCACCAACAGTGACCTTAATCTTCTTTGCTGTAATATTTCATGTCACCTTCAGCTAGTTTCCAGCTAGAACATTTATCTATATGATGAATGGGAAACTGTTCAATCTTTTCCATGTCCAGGATACCCTAATCTCAGTCATTGATTTACAGCATACGTGCATACGTACATATTCAGAGGTCAAGTTCTATGTCAACATTAATTCCTTCACTGAAGCATTTGGGAGGAAGAGCCTTACACTAAACGATCAGAAGACAACTTATCAAACTGCCCAGATCCACAAGACCCAAACCATGACAATCACGACGAGACCCTAGTAAACTTAGATGACTCACCATGTCTCCAGTGCCAAGCCTCAGCAAAGGCAATTCACCAGCACAACTTCAGGTCGATCAAGCAAAAGAGTGCTTGAAGATTAACACCAGGCTCACAGTCTACCAAATCACAATGATTCCATCTTAAATGACAATCTACAGTAAGCACCTCAGAGCACTGGGGAATAACCACCACAGTCTCTGCATTATCCTCCAAATCCCTGGCAGTATAGGCAAAGTAATGATCGTGTTCAACATCCTCAACAACTAGGCTCTGATCACGCACAATCAGGTCCAGGGGGCAGGCCCTGTCACATCAAGAGATTTCCAAAAGGACAAAGAAAATGCTTCAGGATGTCTTCAAAGTCTCCTTGAAAAATTGCAACTGCTCAAAATGGAGAATGAGCCTCCAAGAAGCCACTGCGTGCCCCGAGTCCCCAATGACAGGAACACCTACAGGCTATGCACAAACTGCAGAAGGAGTGCACAATATCCCAAACAACCCACCTACCCAACCATTCAAACTCCATCTAACCCACCTGAAGCAATGTCTATAGATCCTACACAGGACTCATCAGCCATCTCAGAGATGGAGTGGAAGTAAGTCATCCTCAAGCTGCTGCCTTGGCCAAACTGAATCTGAAGAAAAGAAATAATACATCTCCAACATTGACAAAAAGTGCTTATTTTTGTTTTGCTGAAGATCAGCTGCATCGAAGGATATTTTATCCTTCAGATGAAACGTTAGGCTCCTCGGGGCATCCACCTGTTCTGCTGGTGAGATGGGGAATGTAGATAAACCCCGGATTCCACCCCATCGCCAGGGCATCATCAGAATCACCGGGCGCCCCGGCTGGAGAATTGAAAGGATTAGCAACAAATACTCCTCCCAGCCTGTGGTAGGAGCTATTGTCCATTACTGATGACAGAAATTAACAACAGAAACAATGTCCTTAACATAGATAACTACACGGATTAACCGTTTCGTTAAAAAAAACTGAGACTTGTTCCTAGTTCCAAGGTTTATATAGGGAGGCAACAGGTTGGTCAAATTTGTAGTCTGCAGGAATGCAAACATTCCTGCATAAGAGGACAAAATATAAGACATAAGAGGACAAAATGAAAGTGTGCGTTTTACAAAGCAGCCTGAACATGTTGATAATGTAGCAAAGACGAGTTTACTGCTGCTGTTCCAACAACACTGCCGCCTTTAAATGAAAGCAACGCCCCGAAGTTGAAGGCGGAAGTTGGGCAGTGATCATCTGATAGAAGGAGATCAAGTGATCTGACTGTCACATGCAACATGGCTTCCTGGTGGGGATTGCAGTCGGTGTGCATGGTGCTGGTCCTGCTGTTGGCGTCGGTGCCGGGAGCCGAGGGTCTGGACGGAGGGGACGCGGTGGCGTTGCTGCTGGGACTGGCGATCAGCACGGTGGGGCTGTGCGCCTGCTTGGGCTGGTACGCCCGCAGGAGGAACGGGCAGCTGTGAGCCGAGCAGAGAGAGAGAGCGCCGAGCCTCAAAAAACATGCAAGTGCAACAGCGGCAGGGCCCCCAAAGCAACCGATTTATAGGAAACTCCGTGAGAGATGGAGGTCGCCAGCAATGCAGCGTTTCCTTTCCGGGACTCCTTGCACAGTCAGCCGCGGGCACGTCGCCCCATTCATTTCCCCGGCTTGTGCATTGCTGACCCGGCCACATGGGCGTCTGTGCAAGGCAACAACTTTTGCATCTTGCTGCAAGGCAACAACTTTTACATCTCTCTGCCTCTTCGACCTCCCCAGAGTCATGAGACCGTGCTTCAGATCAGGAGTGCTGGCTCGCAGCCCCTCAAATTGACGTTTAAAAGTTTCTCAAAGGCCGAATTGGAGCAGAAAACAAAATTACAACGCGGAAGTGCAAGTCCTTGCTTTGGTACCCCGACAGGCAAACGCACTGCTTTTGACGAGAAATTGGGACGTTTACCCCCAAGGGTGTTTGCGCTAAACGTTAAATAATTTATTTCGCCAGGGTAAAAGTTGGAGATATGTTTGAGTTGAAATGTTACGTTTCGGTTAGTGAAACCCCCACCCAGTTTGAATATTGCCACCTAGTGTCGCAAAAACCAACTAAATGTTTGCGATAACGTTTCATTTCTGTTCACTTGCAACCTTTTTGTTTCACGCTTGGTTTTTACATTACTACTCGTTGGTAAAAATAAACTGCGAGGTCTGTTTTGAACCAGTAGACTTGTTTAGTGACGAGAACATTTAATATTGTGCGATTTGTGTCAATTTGCGTTTTTCGTGAAGGTAGCACAATAAACCCCCAACTTCGGTGTGTTTCTTTTGTGAAGAATTGATTTAAAACGTGGTCATTAATCACTTAACCGGTTTGGCGGGCATCACATTATTACTACAGCTATCCTTCTATAACTACACTGCTATAATTTTGATTGTATTAATAAACATAGCTGTCATCTTTTATAGATGTGGTGATGGTGAACATTTTAAGCAGCAAAAGAGGAATCAAAACCAGATCCCCTGTGAATTTAAAACAAGCTGCTAGAGGAACTCAACCAGTCAGGCAGCATCTGTGGGGGCAAGGGGATATGCAACATTTTTGGGTCAAGACCCTGCATCAGGACCTGAAAAATTAAGTATCCCTTTGCCTCCATAGATACTGTCTGATCTGCTGAGTTCTTCCAGCAGTTAATTTTTGCTCCAGATTCCAGCATCTGCAATCTGTTGTCTCCCCTGTGAAGTTGATGGGGTCACCCTCTAAGTTTTGTGTAAAATCCCCTTAGTTGTAGTTACAGGCATCTGGCTGCAACACAAGTTCACTCATTTTCCCACACACCAACAGTGGTGAGTACAATGTACTCTACATCCAATAATCACTATTATATTGAAACATGACACCAAGCTGTGAGTACAGTCAGTGTTAACCTGCAACCAAAATTTGAAACCTACATCTTCCAAACCAACCTGAGCATCTCCTGCTTTGTTTACCAACCTACATTTTTTTTAAAGAAAACATGTCCTGTGAACCAGATTTTGAAGGGAGTCTGCTATGATTGCTCATTAAGGATGAGGCAGGTTGCAACAACACTACCATTTGGAGTTTGGTTATATGAAGAATGGTTACATAAATATTGGAATTTTATATTCCAATTTCCAAAATTAACATTTGCTGTACATTTGGAAATAGTATTTGTTTCAAGCTTTGCTCTCAGAATCTATTAAATGTGATATTTACAATAAAAATTGAAATTGTAGATGGGTAATTTGTAAAGATACAGATGTTTGAAAACTTTTTCATTAGCAGTATGAAGTTTTTTCTTATTGACCCCACTTTCTGTTAAACCTATTTACAGCTCGTAAATGTCATGTTCCTTAAAAGAAGAGTCAAGACACCTGTAATTATCAAGTTCATATTCTGAGTCATTTTCATGATATAGTCCATTAATTTTATGCATGATATGCACAACTAGATTTTTATGGACTATATACACAATCAAGTAATTTATGAAGTTATCAATGCATGTCTATACTAAAGCTGTAAACAAAATGGCATTGATAAAGTCATATATTTTGCATTTGCCAATCATTCATCCTTCAATAAGTACTCCATTTGATAGCAGCCACAATGAATATTTTGGTTCATTGCTGTGATACATTATTCTTCTATCAATGGAATAGAAATGTCCAACTAGGACAGTAAATACTGTAATAAAATGTAATTGGATGTACATTCAATGTAGTAATTTCTTTTGGTGTGCTTTGGCCTTTTGCACCTTCCTTTCTGGATTTATTTCATTCTCCTCTCATTAATTCCAAATAATCTCCTGGAGTCTGATGTTATTTACTAGAGATGAAATGCATTAGCTGAAGACCACAAAGAATACAATAAAATAAAAGCAGAAGTAGGTCTGTTATGCCTGCTCACCATTTAATAAAATCATGACTGAACTTTTGTAACATTTGTCTAGTCTAATGAGAAACTTCTGTAGCTCGTGTCTTCATAGCCCAACAATCTTTCTGTTGGAAAATTCAGACATTGTGTTTTAATGCAAATTTTCATGTAAATTTCAAATCAGTCCAAGAGTAAGAGGTAGTTGTGATATAAAAGATACCTTCTGAATGGATTAAGGATAGGGAAACTTGAGGTATAGATTGACCATTATTCAGTTTAATGAATTGTGGGGTGAAGGCCAACACTTCCAGTGTTTTCTCATTCCTGCAAGGATTGTGCAACTTGTTTCTATAAATAACCATCAGCTCACAATTATCAGCTCACTTGTTGTTGAGAATTTTGTAGTCCCTGGTGTTTGCCAGAAGGTATGTGACTTTTTGCACTTTCAATCTATCTGAAAACAGATTGAGTAAATATTTGGTTAAATGGGACTAGATACAAATCATTAAGTTGCTGTGTTTCACAAATAAACATTCAGAGCAACATTAAACATTGGGTATGTTTATGGCAATTGTAATTCTTGTGGTAATTGCACATTTTTCCCACCTTATTGCTAGGCTTAAACAAAATAAGTTAGAAATAATCTTCTCTGCACTCCTGTCCTTTTGTTGTTTGAAAGTCCTTCCCTCCCCTGCTGTGATTTGTAAGAGAAAGAAAGAAAAGCACAGTCAAGCAGGAGGTTCAGAAAGTGAATGCTGCAAAGCTGTTGGGTAGCAATCACAAATATCTGATGATGATCAAGAAGCTACAGAACCAGCACTCCTGGCTGATGAAGGGAAGAACTGACACCTATAAAAGTAACCCTCACAGAATCAACGTACCCCTAACCTTCAAAAACAATGGCAGTTTCAAATTTGTGACCTATAATAAGTGGAAAAAATGCCAAAATTGATTGAATGCTCAAAACTAAACAATGTTAGAAAAAAATTAGATTTAGTTGCCAGTTTTATCATGCATAATAATGGTAATACAATTGATCTTATGCAAATGTGACCAACATGCTTGGTTTCAATGTAAATAAAATTACATTTTGTGTGAAGGAGAGATGAACATTTTTGTAATTGTGTGTTGATGCATTTTTTATAAATAACTTTCCCAGCTTGTTTGCACAGTCTAATAGTGGTGCTTGTTCAAATATCAGGAAAATTCTATAACATCTTTCCTAATCACTTGCCCAATATGTATTTGCAATCTGGCTGCTTGTTTACTCATCCACCGTTTCATGAGATATGTTTCAATTTAGTGTCACTGGCTGTGTTCTCTGTATCCTTTCTATTTCCCTCTGCATTAACATTCTGTTCCCAGCTTTGCAAGTTTCTTCTTCCACAATTAATTTGACTCACCATTTCTCATATTGTTCTCAGTGTGGGCAAGGGATTGTCTGTTCCCTATTCACCACTCACTCTCAGTACTGACCATATTTTTGAGAGCCAAAGACTCCTTGTATCTAATTATACCCATCTTGTGCAACTATTCAATTATTTTAGTTGTAAGTGTGGTCTCTGTGGTCATTTTGAGGTGTAAGAGGTACAATACCGAGAATCGCTTGGCCAACTCTGTTAATAATACTAGCAAATCCTAAAGGGTATGACAGCAGTGATGATTGGAGTGCCAACACTAGAGAATAATTTACCACTTCATTTCCCCTATCACTAATGCCATGCCAGTACAGGACAGATTAGCTGAGATGACCAAAATCTGTCTACATGCTAATAAATGCTTCATAAAGTGTCAGTATTACTGTGCTAAATAAGAGTAATTTCAAAGCTACAAATGCAATACTGGACATCCACTAAGCACCATGGTCCATCAGCAACATCTGAATTGCATTTGATCAAAACCTGTAACATTGTAGCCTGGATGCTGTCACGTGGAGTACAGAACAGTACAGCAGAGGAACAGGGCCTTTGGCCCATGATATCTGTGCTGACCATGATGCAAATTTAAACTAATCCCATCTGCATGCTTGTGGTCTATACCCCTCCAGCCTCTGCCTGTTAATGTGCCTGTCTAAATGCCTCTTAAATGTTGCTATCATATCTGCTTCCAGCATCTCCCCTGGCAACATGTTCCAGACACCTACCATTATGTGTAAAAAAAACTTGCTTCCCAAACCTCCTTTAAACCTTCCCCCTCTTGCCTTAAATCTATGTCCTCTAGTTTTTGACATTTCCAACCTGGGAAAAAGACTCTGTTTGCCCTATCTTTGCCTATTATAATTTTATGTACTATCACGTTACCCCTCAGCCTCTGATGCTCCAGAGAAAACAATCTAAGTTTGATTAAATTGGCTCTTGTAGATTTCGTCCACAAGAGCTGAAGCCATCCTGTCTGTACTGATGAAGATTTGCTCCAGAACTAGCTATGACTTTTATTAGTTAGCTGCAATGTTGATATCCACCCGAAAATATGAAAATCATCAAAACATGCTCTATCTAGAAAAGAGGCAAATTCAATTTGGGCTGAACCACTTGTCTCTCAATCTCATCACAGCCTTGGTCAAAACATGGGAAACAAGACCTGAATTCCAGAGGTAAGGTAATACTAACTGCCCATGACATCAAGGCATACACTTGGGCAAGTGTGAAATCAAGCAGCATTACTAAAACTAAAGTCAGTGAGGATCAGGGGTATATCTTGAATTGTTGAAGCCATATTTGGCACAGAAAAATAAATGTGTTTATTAGTCTAATCATCTCAACCCCAGTACATTGATGGAGGAATTCACCATTGGCCAGCCCAATAAGTACTCAGCAATGTAAGGATAGGTATAATATGTGTATCATGTTCCTCTAAAAGTGGCCAAATTTAAATTCCCTTGCTTAGGCTGAAACATTTTCAACTGTTTCATTAACACCCTTCCCATCCATTTTGATATTAGAAGTGGGTTGTTTGCTGATGCTTAGACAGTTTTCAGCTACAGTCTCAATCCCACAGAAAATGAAGCATTCTGCATGCAGGAATTCCTGGACAACATCCAAGGTCTGGCCTATAAGTGACAAGTAACATTCAAACCACACAAGTACTGGGTGATGATCATCACCAAGAGAGAACAGAACCATCTCACATTGTCTTTCATTGGCATTAGCATTACCGAGTCCCTGACCATCAACATTCTCAAGGTCACTAGTGATGGAACTCAACAGGAGCAGGTACATAAATCATAGAATGGTGCAGCAGAGGGGGGGGGGGGGTGTTTGGGAATTTGAAAGAGTTATCAGCTTTTCAATAGCCTTGCAAAATATTTCTCCTCAGGTATTACCCTAATTGCCTTTTCAGTTATCACTCGCTCTGCTTCCACCAGCCCTTTATGCACTGGATTCCAGATCCAAACAAAGCACTGCACAAAAACCTCCATGTCATGCTTCTGATTTTGTCAGTTGTTGAAATTGTGTATCCTCTGGTTACTTAACCTTTAACTTCTCATTAATTTTCATAACACCTCATGATTTTGAACACTGCCACTTGTTACATAGTATCAGGATGAGACCAGGGACTAGTCCTCCAAGAAGTCCATTGTCAGTGGTGGCTTCTGGCTATGTTATTTACACATTATGTATTTATAACCTGAAAGCTATCTTGGAACCTCTTGAAGTGTTTTTTTAACCTGTTCATTATTGTAATACTGGTGAATGTGGCAGCCAATTTGGGCACAGAAAGTAATGAGATAGATGAATGAATAAAGGGTGTATTTTGGATGGGATATCACCCTCCGATATCCTTCCAAAACTTCAATGGGGCTTTTAGTTAGACCTCAGCTGAAAAAGTGTGTTTGACAGTGCCACACACCTTCAGTCCTTCTCTGGTGTCATCTAAGATCTAATGTAAAGTCTCTGGAATAAGTTTCAGGGCAAAATGTTCTTACTCAGAGACATGGTTAACATCACTGTGTCAAGGTATTAGATGAGAGGTGCCCCTAGTAGGGAGCAGTGGAGTTCTCCAGTTTCCTGTTCACAATTTTGATTTCACATAAATTTAATTACCATTGAAGTACACTGCATTGTGCTTCCAGTCCTGCTCACTCTAGGAGGCATCTGATAGAAAGGCAAGGTAAGCCATTAAAATGGATCTCCTTGCAACATTGTCATTCTTACCTGATCTATTTGCAATGCTTTAAAAAATACAATTGCAACGACACACTCAAATGACTTAATCTGTTTTAAAAATCTCTCTTGATTCATCTGTATTTCAATGGAAGTTGAGATCCCCAAGATGAGTGATCTCTAGGACACTGATTGTCCTCATGGAAGCAAATAACCCCAAAAAGTTAAACATAAGTACATAGACGACTTCTCTTCTGTTGCTCTGCCCTGAACTGGACCATACAGCATTATATTCACCAGACACTTGTGAAAATCAATAATGCTCACGAATCATACATTCCAAGTTTATAGGTCTAATTAAACAAAACAAACGGTATATCAGGTCATCGTCAAAGCTGCTTGCCATGCAGTTTTATAGTTAATCTAAACTCTCCTAACTAACTTCAGAAAACAGCATTCTCAATTACATGAAGAAAAAAAATAACTGCTGTCCAAAAATGTGGAATAAAGTAACATAGAGTCAATAATCACCACTTGACTTCACAGAGGCGGTTCATATGTGCTATGTAGTGATGAACGAGTATGTGCAGACACGCACTCATTTTGCATACCAATATAGCTAATGAAAATGCGTATTAAAAGCTAATTGTTACACGGATGTGTGTAAGTTTTTCAATAGAATGTGTAGCAACTAAGAACTGGCGAAATAAATCTATTTGACAATGCAGCGTGTACCAAAGGTTATCTTTACCAGGCTCAGCCGTCTGTAAAGCTTTGCAACGCCTGGCTGGGCTGAAGTAACATAAATTAGCGTTAATCGCGTTCCCGATGGAGCGGACGTGTTACATTTAAGCGCCTTTGCCTTTGCTGTGTGTATGTGTGTGGAAGGAGAGATGCGACAGCAGAAGACGCGGCAGGGATTACAAATAGGCTCGGTGCGCAGTCTCCGACTCAGCCACTTGCAATCCATTCACTCCCAGCAAGCTACTGACAGCAGGAGACAGCAACTCCTTGTGACACCACAGCCAGCCCTACAGAGAGAGAGAAAAAACACAGGTACGTGCTTTTCCATCTTCCTTCCTCCCCGAATAAATGTATTTCTGCTCAAGACAAAAAAAATGTCGATCAAACGATGCTTGAAAATGTTAATTGTCAGTTTGCTGTGCATCTTTCTGCAGAAATAAGAGGCTGCTTTTGAAATATATGATGATTCATTTTTTAGGCTCCTCGCCGTAGATGATTCAGGCGGTAACCCGGGATCGGGTGGATGTTATAGATGCCTTTAATGAGAGTGACGCCCGGGTAGGGCCGGACACGCCAGCTCTGGATTTTTTTCCACCTCTATCTATTTACATAGAAGAGCTTAGACTGGGGTGGGGGGGGGGGGGGGGGGGGGGGGGGGGGAGGTGGTGGGATTGGATTTCTTAAACGGCGCTCTCCCTCCATCATGACACTTCCCCGCCGTGGCTGAGGCTGTTGCCAGATTCCCACTGTCTGGATCTATGGCGAACTACAGCCATGCGGGTACTGGGAGCAGCGAGAACCTAATGCAGATTGTGTCTCCTCTGGCGACGTTCTTCAAGCTGACATCGCTGGGTTTCATCATTGGAGTCGGCGTGCTGGGCAACCTCCTCATCTCCTTCCTGCTGGTCAAAGACAAGACCCTCCACCGGGCTCCTTACTACTTCTTGCTGGATCTCTGCTCCTCTGATATCATCCGTTCGGGCGGTGTGCTTCCCCTTTGTGTTCCTCTCGGTGAAAAAACGGCTCCTCCTGGTCCTACGGGACCCTGAGCTGCAAAGTGATCGCTTTCGTCGGGGTCCTGTCCTGCTTCCACGCCGTCTTCATGCTCTTCTGCGTGAGTGTCACCCGCTACATCGCCATCGCCCACCACCGCTTCTACTCCAAGCGGCTGACTTTCTGGACCTGTTTGGCCATCATCTGTATGGTGTGGACCCTGTCGGTGGCTATGGCTTTCCTCCTGTCTTCGACGTGGGCACCTACACCTTCATCCGGGAGGAAGAGCAGTGCATCTTTGAGCACAGGTACTTCAAAGTCAACGACTTCGCTGGGCTTCATGCTCATGTTCGTAGTCATCGTCCCTGGCCACTCACATCGTGTATCTGAAGTTGATCTTCTTTGTGTACGACCGGCGCAAGATGAAGCCCGTCCAACTGGTGCCGGCAGTCAGCCAGAACTGGACTTTCCACGGACCCGGGGCCACCGGGCAAGCGGCTGCCAACTGGATCGCTGGCTTTGGCCGGGGTCCAACCCCACCCACCCTGTTGGGAATCAGACAAAATCCTCAGGGCCAGGGCATGAGGAGGAGGCTGTTGGTCATGGACGAGTTCAAAACAGAGAAAAGAATTGGCAGGATGTTCTACCTGATCACCTTCTTCTTCGTGGCTCTCTGGTGCCCGTATCTGGTGGCTTGCTACTGGCGTGTCTTTGTGAAAGGCCCCGCTGTTCCACGTGGTTACATGACGGCTGCTGTCTGGATGACTTTTGCCCAAGCTGGGGTCAATCCATTTATCTGCATCTTCTCCAACCGGGAGCTAAGACGTTGTTTCAGCACCAACATCCTTTACTGTCGAAAATCCAGGTTACCAAGGGAACCTTACTGCGTTATATGAGCACTTATGCTGTATGTATCTGAGATTTAATCGACGGAAATTACCCTAATTTTATCAAGCAACAGACGAAACAGTAATTGTCATGGTCTGCGGCACTGGGGCCCCTTTTGGTGTTCTGGCGAGGGCGATTTACAAAGAAGCGACCATCAACCTTTCGCAGAATGGTCTTTAATTTATTTCTGCTATCTCTGTGTTTATGTTCAAGGTATTTCAATACAGTTTACGTAAAAATTAATACTATTATCATGTCATCTGCACATCAATTTACGCTTTTGTTTTGAAATAACCAATGCAGAAATCATAAACTACAGTCTTAGAATATATATTGACTTTTATATTTTTTTAAAAAAAGGTCTTTTGCATCCATTAATCAACACCAGACGAAACATGTTTACATTATTTGACTTAATTAAAAGTGACAATACCTTCATCAGTTGACTGCGGGCATGCATGACCGGGTTAATGTTTGAATATGTACAAATTAGTTCCTTCAACTTTCCCTTAAATCTACACTGGATCCAAACTTGTACCAGGTACAGGCACCTTGTTCAAGTGGTTAAGCCTGTCGCGTAATTACATTTATGCAGAACAGTACATGGTTGATGTCTGTTTCTATATTTTTAGACGGTGGTCAGGTCTACAGCAGAACAAGTTGGTTTCAAACCTTGCACAATCTGTGAAATATTTATTCTATGGATGCATATTGTTTACAATATTTTTTCTTTCCACATTGTTCAGTTCTGTCTTTCGTGTTTCAACTGTGATATTGTTCTATTATCATTTTCTCTCAAAAAGGTGATATGGCTTATACCATTTCCTTACTGTTGGGGGGGGGGGGTGGAATGTATGTGAATTGAAGTAAAACTGCATTCAGCAAAATAGTTGTGTGGGATCTCATCAACATTTTGGAAATAAAATGTATATCATATTATACAGTTATCAATTCGCATAAGTCCAGCTGCTCTTTCTTGAAGTAGACAATAATTATTTTTGCAAATATGCACAGAATTTCAACATTACGATTCTTTGTAATAAGTTTGAAAGAGTTAACATCTGACCGAAAAAATGAATGATTGATGGGAACCACAAGATTGATCGAAGGCGTAATACCAAAGAATTCCTGTGCACTTTATTGTCATTAACTTTCCAATGTTGTAATATTCTTTGTAAGTGTCCTGTACGTTAATATAAAATAATTTATCATGGAAAAATCAGAGAGAAAAATGTAAAATTGCTTATAGATGTTGTGTATGTAATAACTATTGTGAAACTAATTGAACTGGTATCACTTACAGAGCCATATAACTAATGATCTTTGACAAGAAATTTTTTAGCTTTTCGTTCTTTATTCTTCCATTTCTCAGTTTTGTTTTCTTTCAATGTTGGTTTAGCTTTGGCTTGTCTAATGATCTTATGCTTTACACGTTTTCATTTTTGGTTTTCAATCTTTCATGATTTAGATTTTGTTTGACATTTTTTTGGATTTGCTTATTACATCAGCATTTCCCTTTTTTCTATTTGCTTCTTAATATCATTGGCATTTTCTTATTTTAATTTTCCTTGTTATATTTTCTTCTTTTTGAATTACCTTTCCTTTCTTCAAAATATTTTCCATTCTTTTTCTCATTTCTACTTTTGTTGTATGTATCTGTCAAACATTTATTTTCTTTCATAATATCTTTAATTCCTACTTCCATTTTATATTGTCTACTTTCTGTGCTATTTTTAACTCCTTCCATAAAATTAATCTGAAAAGCCAGATACCTTCATTCTTAATGTCATTTATGTGATTAGTTTTCAGGAAATATCAATCTTTCATAATTACTGAAATCTCCAGCCGATAACAAGTTCACCTAAAATAAACAACAGAATAGTAAATGTAATTTAAATAAGTTGCCTTTATATCAATCTTTTATCTTCATTTCCTGGTCTAACTGGATGGTCTAGGTATAGTCATGCAGTATGTATTATTTACGTCACTAAGGTGGCCGACTGGAAGAGCGGAAGACTCAGATTCAAGCCCTGGTCTTGGCCACATCCTAACTTGCTTCTTGCTGGGTTCTGAGTTGATTATCTCAGGTAGGTTGCCACAGCACCAAAGAATGAAAGCACTGACCTAACAGGAGTGATAGGACTCCAAGTACTGCCAAAGTTGCTGTCAGTAGCCAACCTTAATTATTAAAGAATAGAGAATATGTCTGCATTGGAATAAAGCATATACAGCAAAGCAGTTCTGATTTTTTTCTCTTTTTTTAATAAAATGCACTATGGTCCAAATGTCTGAATTAGGCTAGTTGTTAGTTTACTGTCATTTTCAAAATTTAAGTTTCATGCCCTCTCAGTGATCTCTTAGTAGTTTGATCCAATTAGGTAAATAGATACAAAGGTATCTGTAGATAACATTTTTTACAAAAAGTTTGATGGGAGTAGGACAATAATTGAATAAAGTTTTCTGTGTCAGTTGGTAAATATTTTATTGATTTCATCATATAGGGAGTTAAAAAGTCTTAATTTAACCCACATTTGACCCACATTTAGAATCTAAAGTTAGAACACAATGCAATATGGTTTGTTTCTTTTTTTCTCAACATTTGTTCCAATTCAAACCACATAAATATATGATGCCCAAGCATTTGGATTGTTAATTCTGCTATAGTTAACTGAGAAATACTAACTCTTCTCAGAGCAATAGCAAATTGATAGTTAAATATTGTAGTATTTGATTACCATACAATTACTTCTCTTGTCTTGAACCCAGCCCATGAAGCAGGCTTTGAAGTTTCACTGATAATGTATAAACAATAATGGCAAATTATATGGATGCCTCCTGTGTATGCTTTTTAATATATTTATTGTGTCTGACATACATTATTATTTTTTAATGGTATGTTGTGGTCTGTTAATTAAAACAGATTTACGAATATTCCTTCAAGAAAACACTTCATCACTGTAATTCATAGCTGACACCTTTCAATCATCATTATATGACAAACTGCATTGTTTCACTTTTGCTGTTTAAGCAGGTTCTCTCAACATAAGGCATCGGAGTGGAAATTGCTGCTGTTAGATCCTCTGACGAATACCAGTGCCATCAGGCCATTATAGCTGCAAGTTAATAATTAAGCAATGCAGCCTTGTTATACTGTAAAACCTGCTCAACAAAGAGCTTATAAATATTTTTAAATCCTTTGATCATGATATCTATTTATGTTCTAAAATGCTGTAAAATGGGAAGGATATTTTAATGTTTTTTTACATCTGTATTGTATATTTTCTTTGAGGAAAATAAAAAATAGAAAATGCTGGAAATAATCACCACCTGTTGATGGCATAACAGGGATAATGTTTTAAGTCAATTATACTTTAGCAAAACTGGATATAGTTAGAGATGCACAGATTTTAAGATGTAGAAAGGGGGAGGAGGACAAGGGATTGCCCACCTGGAAGAAATTCTTCTTTTCCTCTGATTTCTGTTTGTCTTTCACTTGCTTACCTTCATGGCTTTCCCCTTCTCCTTATGTCTTTGATCGGTTACCTACCAACCCTCACTTTCACAGCTACATCTCCAGCTCAGATTCAGCCCACATGAATTTGAATTGAAATTCCACAACAGATACCAACAAGATGTTCATTGTTTCTTAAACATTGTTCTCATAACATCCCGTGATCCATGCTTCATGCATGTGCCAGCACATACATGGCCTTGACCTCTCTCTGCAGCAGCATCTACTCTCCCTTTCTCGCAGCTGTCCTGATCTACCATTTCACTTCATCTTCACCTCATCTGGTGCTTTACAACTTCCCTTCCCTGCTCTCTATATCTAAGAACCTGGTATTTGCAACTATACTTGGTTGTTATGAAAGCCATTGAATTAAAACATTAACTACTATTTCTTTGAGAAAAAGTTTTCATCATAGGTTTCGAGGCTGTTATCAGCTTTTTGTCAAAATTGACTATGCAACTTTGTGAACTTCTGCCTTATGATAATAATTTAGGAAATAGTAAGCAAAAGCACAAAATAAGCTGCAGTTTTAATTTTATCATCATTATAAACAGCAATACCCTTCCATGGTTGTGTCACTCCATATCTTTACAGCCTTCTCTGTTACTAAAGCCAGTGACAACTTAAGGTCTTTTAACTTTGGTCCGTGGTGCATCATTCTCTCATCCTCCACCAGAGCTCTTAACCACTGAGGCTCAATCTTCTTGATTTCAGCCACTTTGGACATTTTTAAAAGTCTCCTCAGATCTAATCTATTTCATTTTAGTTATTAATCATAATTCTCCGACTACTACTCTAGTAGTATGCACTCTCAAGTCAGAAAAAGCTTCTGACCTTTATTATGTCAAAGACTTTATATAAATACAAGTTGTTTCTTCCTTAAACCCCTTCATTGATTTCTCAGCCAAAGAGATTCATGTCATGTGTGCACTATATTATTGCAAATATTTATGCAAAGATTATTTTATAGATTAACTTTTGTTTTTTCTCGCTCCAATACTACGATTATTATTCCCAATACCCCAGGAAATTATAGGTTAGTCCCCATTTACCCAGCCAACTTCTAAACCCTTCAATCCATTTGATTCAAAGGCTAAAAAGGTTAAATTACAAGAACAGTTTGAATAGTCTAAGGGTGTATTTCAATGCATATAAAAGATTAAGGGAGCTCTAATGAAGGTATTTAAGATAATTAGACAATTTAATGTTTTTTTTCTCTTTCAATGCTAATTCTCTGGTATTGGAGTTTTGAACAGTGGGCTATATCCTCAAAGTTAGAATTGTACCGTTCAGGTGGTAGGTCAGGAATCACTTCTTCATACAAAGGTAGTGGAAATCTGGAGCTCCAAAATGCTGTTGGGGCTGGCAGTGAATTTAACATTTAAAAGCAGATATTGATCCATTTTTGTTAGGCAAATGTACTAAGAGTTATGGAACCAAGGCTGATAATTAAGATATAGATCAAGCATAATTTAATTTTGTGGTAGAACAAGCTAGAGGGGCTCAATTGTCCACTCCTGATATTATGCTTTTCTGCATCTTTATCTTAAAATAAATAATCCAAGTTTATCTGGTCTTTCAGTATAGTTCAGTTCCTTTGTTGTAGATATTTCCTAACTGTTTCAAAGCTACACTTTCTCTAAGGTCCTAAAGTGAAGCACTCAAACTGAACACGATATTCCAAATGAAGTCTGACCAAAGTTCTGTGTAATAGCAGGAGCACTTGCTCATTCTCATAGTTTATACCTCAAGCAATTAATTCCACTATCCTAGTACATTTGGTACTAGATTTTAATGGCTTTTCAATACGTAAACTCTTTGTTAAGCTGTCATAATGTTCCTCAATTTAGATTTTCTCTCATCCTGCCATTTTTTACATTCATTATGTGCTACATCATACTTTATGTTAACTGCAGTTGCTGTGGTCCTGCCTTTAGCTAATTGTATCCTTAAGGAATTTTTCTGCCTTCTGTAATTTTTCTGCTTTTTTTAACCATTTAATATACCTCCTAACCTGGTAGTTTCTGCTATAGCTTCTTATTATATACAGAGATGATGACATGATAATAGAAATAACATGTCCATTTAGTTAAGAACTTAGATAACATAGACAATACAATTATTTTGCTTCTGTAGTCATGGTATGAAAGAGAAAATTTAAATACTATGCAACTAAGCCACTTAATGGTTGTGATAGGTCCTGTCTGTTTTGTTAATATTCATGTGCCATAGCTTGTGTTTTGGTTGAATCTAACCAATATTAATAAACTGAAATACATTTTGATGGAATCAAAAAGTCATTCCATATTGTTTAATTCCATTCCATATTTGTATAATTGGTGTTGTTATTGATCTTAGAACAGAGCAGTATCCACCTCCCCTGTTCTACCAAATTAATTAAACTGAAATATTGATAACTGAGCAGTTAAGTGACTAAAAATCTGAGGCCTAAATCACCTTGTAAGTCAATTGTGGTGCTTGAATCATGCAAAATTTGAGCCTGGATAAAGAAATCTGTCATTTACTACTTAATAAATAGATGATGATTTATTCTAATGCATCTAATTAATTTTAGGCCTAATTAGTACAAAAATAAATAATGGTACATGCATAATTCATTATTGTGAAAGCATCAGGTATAGACAACATTCACTCATCAGAGAAGCAATTGGACTTTAGTCACTGGTGCTTAAATCATGCAAGAATTGACCATTCTCTCCTGCACTTTAAATTCTGTAGAGGTCAATGGAAGCAAATGCGCAAAGGTGTGTACTACTGCTATGTTTCTGCATGTTTAACGATAAAAGGCACATTCCTCATCTGAAACATCGATTAGATCTTTCTGAATCTGATCCATACAAATATTGTATTTTCACCTACAATACACTGACATTTGATTTCTGTTTTTAGGTTTTAAGTTCCAAATAATCATCTTTCCAAATATGCACTTTTATGTAACTTCTGTAAAAGTATATTTCTGCAAATGTTTACTTTTAAATGTTACAATGTAGATTGAGAGAAATTTTCAAAATTAAAGAGTTATATTCAGTTTCCACTTCTCTGAAAATAAAGTAAAATGCTCATTTTTTTTCTCTTGGAGTTTTATTCCATAAACGTATTTTTATGAGTCACCACAGTGTGACAACATGACTCAGAAGAAATCAGATTCTACCCCCCATTACTTCTCTATTAGCTTCCAACGCCACTCACAACCTTCTTTGTGGTAGAACAATGAGTACTCCAAAGTAGGTGATTCTGCCTTTCAAATCTATTTCAATACTTTATTCCATGGAGCTCCTGTCATTGCAAGTACACTCATCCCTTTCTCATGCACATTCACAGCTCCCCATCTATACATAGATAATCAGACATAACTTATAAAATCCCATCCTCTTCCTCACAATTACCAACTAAAATCAATATCTGTCCATACATCTTTAGACAATATTATCACTCATTGGTGTCTTCTTCCCCCCCCCCCCCCCCTTGTGGGAAAAGGGAGCATGAAGCAGTGTAAAGGGGCATAGGATCTGAAATTGCCTTCCAGCCATCACCTACTAATATCTGCAGAAAAAACAGGAACATTAGAATAGATGGCCCTTTGGAGATGGGGAGAAGGAGGTCTCATCATGACCAGTGATAGAATTGCACCTCATCCAAGCACTTTGCATAAAACATTCACTTGCCTGGATTGGATGTCAGCAAAAAATGAAAAGTAATCAGGTGTATAATCGAAATCTTAAAAAATATTACCTTGATAATGGTAATTCATATATTTCACCTACAACACGAGGATGATGATGGTGAAGACTCTTCCAAGGTGGCCACCACCTTGAGGCTGCTGTATCACAGGCCTCAGCCTCATTCTCCAGGCACAGGTTCTCACACTTTATGATGGGCTCAAAATCACAAATGTGCAGAATGGAGGAAGCAGTGACAGCAGTGGAAATTCCAGAAACACAGGATTCTTCAAACTCATCTCGGCTAGATACAGATGCTGCATCTCAGGAAACACAATACTTCCTACTATCGGCAAAGAAGCATGGATAGACTCCCCAGCATCACAGTACAGACTCTTCCTTGAGCAGGAGGGCCATGATGTTGTGGACCATTGTGAAGATATCAATATTTGACGACCATCATGGAGCAACAAGTGTAGCATGTGAGTGGATGCAAACCCTTGCTGAGGCTTGCATACTGAATGACAGACATCCTAGTCTGGGCCATTCAGTGTTCTACTGACCTACAGACATACAGCAAAGAGGTTAGCAGTCTAGTTTTAACCATATTTATTGGAAAGCCTTGGGAGAGTTAATGAGAACAGACATTATGCAGACGGAGCTTCGATCAAACCCCACCCATTGCTCTTGTCTTAGAGTAGGATTCACCTACCATCTAGTGTCCTGATAGCTGAGTATTATTACAAGGGAAGCAAGTTCCGGAGGGCACAAAACCCAGAGGAAGTGACCACAAGCATTTCAGCCATTGGAGCAATGGAAAATACATCTAATTGCAACATCAGGAAGGGGCAAGTAAGGACAAAGGTATTTAAATAATATTAGAGTTTTAAGTTTGCGTTGCTTACAATCACATAAAATAATTGACACCGTTTTTTTGACCTGTAGCGATTATAGTTTTTTGGCAAGTGACTTCTTATTGTATAAGTAGGGGATTTCATGATCTAACTCTGTACTATCAGAGTTGACAAGGGAGCTATGGTGTGTGTGAGGTTGTTTTGAATTTGTGGCAGGAAGTGAGGCAAAAAAGTTGTTTCCTCCTGGACATTAAATGTTGGATATTACAGGATGTTAGTTCGTATTTTGTAACAGGAAATGGTCTTCATTGACAAGGCCAAACACTTAATGCCCATCTCTAATTGTCCTCGGAAAAAACTGGTGGTGAGCCAGCTTTTCGCATCCCAGCAGTACCTGTTGTGAATGTTTCTCCTGGCACTTTGATACAAAATAATAGCATGTCTACTCATCGAAGACCACAGTTAAGGGTTAATAACATTGTTTTGGATCTAAAAGTGAGATATTAGCCCAGTCAGGTTAGTACATCAGATTCCCTCCCTAAAGCACATAATGAAACCAGTGAGTTTTTATGACTAGCCAGTAGTTCCATAATCACTGTTGGATGATACCAGTTTTTTAGGTCCGCATTATGTAATAAACCATTTAAATTACTTGGCTGTTTGGAAGGGATTTTATCTCATGTCTCTGGATCTTTGGTCACGCTCCTGGGTTATGGTCCAGCAGCTTCACCTTGTGGACTTCAGCCAGAGCAGGAAGTCCATATTCCCTCCCAGTCTTATGGGCATCATTATGTATACACCAGCCCTCGCAAATAAATATCTGGACCTGCCTAGTATATGAAATGTATAGGAAACTAAGAAATCCTGGCAATGTCTTTAGCAGAGGTTGGAATAATCCAAATGCACAGAAGTCTAGGACTATGGCCAAATTAACTGCAAAGGCAAAGTGTGTTCACCAGGTTGTGGAATCAGCAGATTTTGTTCAAGCTGCCAAGATTTGTCATCATCTGTTGTGATAGCTTGAACCACTTTCTATAGTTCCTATGTAAAGGATGCACTATGTACCTCCATCATGAGCCAGTACATTTTTGTAGAGTCAGAAAGTCAGTCAGTATACATCCAGAAAGTCAGTACATTCTACCACTCAATGGTGAGTTCAGAGGCAGAGCAAGGAATAAGATGTGCCCACATCTGACCTGCAGTGCATTCTGTACATGCATGCTGCAGCATGCAGGTGCAGAAATCCAAAACATGCCGATGCTCACACTGCAGCTGTCAAGTGGTCCCTCTACAGGTCTACGATTAATAGTCAACACGGCCCATCCAGTCACTTTCTCATTACCCATCAATGGCCACTCTGCTCTTGCCAGACTATAACTGGTGATTTTCAGAGAGTATAGGAAACCCTAGCAATTGTATTTCCAGCCTGCAGGTGAAATGGCTGTAAAATAGCAATTAACTTTAAGTTACCAAACCAATCAGAACTGCAAAATGCACTTTGATTACATCTGGAAGCCAGCTGCTGTGTCATGTGTTTGGTGGATATAAACCCCTGTCAACCATGAAACCCAATCACTCTCTGGGGTTAAATTTCTCCCCTTGTCCCTTTATTTCAAATATGGGTATAATGCATCAGAATTCTGGCGGAAGTGGCACTATTGAATTTAACTATGATATAAATGAGTCCTTTGTCTTAACAGGGTGCCCTTATGCCAGCATCAAAGGCTACCTTTCTAATATCTTCTTACCAATTCCTATTTTTTAAATGGCATATATATAGTTAGAATGTTCTTTTTTCAAACTAAGAATGAAAGCTTCGGTTAATGTCAATATTAACATTTGCTTCATTGCATTCAAAATCAAAGGCAAACTTTAGATATTAAATCTCCACCATACCATGTCAAAACCTAGCATCAGTAAAATTACATTAGAAGATTAAAGAAGAGTTCTTTGCTCAGGAGTATGGCTAATAACTGCACTATTTGATTTGCATACTATAAATCAAATTGATAGTTTGTAATAAACCCTAGTTCCCCTTCTCTGCTTAAAATGTACATCAAATAGCTCCTTTTAATAATGACCTTGTCACTTTGTTGTATAATATATTTTGGAAACTTACCAAAGGAACCTGATTGAAACAGAATAAACATTATTTATGAATACAACTTCTGTTCTGATACACAATTGTATTGTTACATGGTAACTTTAATTACTTGTTAGTTGATTGCTTACGTATGTAAACTTACAAAATCTAAACCTGGGATTGGACATATGGGTATTGATGTATTCCAAATTGTAAGAAAATACACTGCAGATGACAGAATGCTATTTTCCTTTCTTGGATTCACCAGAAATTCCATTCTTAACCACACCTGGGGCCATCTGATAAGGTGGTGCTTGGAAGAAGCTGAATCCACGGAGGGTAAGTAAACTGACCCTGTAGAATTGATGACCAGTCTCGAGCAGCATTGAAATAAGTGATTAATGTACACTCATTTCTAAAGGCTAGTACAAAACAAATAATTAAATAGGCACAACATCTTGCAAGTGGAAGATAAACAGATGAACAAATAACTTTTATTATTCCATTTTTATTTGTTTTTTAATAAAGAAACTAAAGGTATATGAATATTTCCAGCCAAAATATAAAATTGCTGCAACAGAAAGTTACTAAACATGAACAAGTTGCACATCAAGATTGAAGTGGCATGACGCTCTTCAGTTGATGTCATAAAATGCGTGGTGCTTACCGATATACATAGTGTAAGGAAATTGCATGATGGTAATTGGATCAGTTTCCAGCATGCTGCAATTATTTCATGTGCCACTATGAATCATCTTTTATTTCAACCTCAACTACAACAACATTGCAATAATGTTTAAATTTACGCATAAGTGACTAACTGCGTAAGTGTTTTCTGTGTGAGGTGATAAAGTTGCATTCAATTCTGAGATCACCTGAACTTGAAAATAATCTCACTTTTCTAGGATAATGTTCAGGGAAGATTGAGTGTTAAATTTATCAGGAATGTGCACTTTTGCTGACATTTACATCTTCATTCCTTCATCTATACTTCAATGAAATTTGCATTAACATTACTTTTGTCCTCAGAAGCGAGTCAATGTACATCAAACAGATTCACTGAAAGCCTTGCCTTTGAAAACAAAGCTCATATTCTACATTATTAAGTTAAACGTGTATATATTTCTATTTCTTCCATGTGGAGATTTATTGCGCTTTACCATGAAATTAATAAGGGGATTTATTGTGGTTTTACTAAAGAGTAAATTTGTGGATCAATTGAAGACATTTAGCTATTGCTATCATGTCATTTTTGTATCAATTAAAGGGTTGTTCATTCATTAGAGGTACTACAGTTTCAGGTTTAATTTGCAGAGGTTGGTGTAAAATATATCTTCAAAGGGCATCTGTGAACACTTCAGCCAAAGGTTAAGATTGTTTCTGGATTCTGGAGAGGAGGGGACTATTTCTCAATGATTGTCTGTACCTGATACTTTTACTTGCATGTGGGAGATGAGACCGAGCAGTGGAAACAAAAATGAATAGTATTACTTATACTCAAAGGTGACTGGGTGGTTTTGCTCAGTAAAGATTATACACTGTCTGATAATATAATTCTTGATTGACAATCAAGGGGGTATATTGTATCTGCTAAAGATCTATTTTAGAATACATTTAAAATTCACATAAAATATAATTAAAAGAACACACATAGCTTAGTTACATTACTAGTGCAAAATCTCACATGTAATATTTTCTGAATTTAAAGCTCTGAAATTTATTTGTCATATTTTTGCCATATGTACCTATACAACTACTCATTATCTTTTATTTCTTCCTTTCAGTCACTAAATTACAAAATTAATATAAATAAAATAAAGTTCGGACTATGCTCTACAATTTTTCTTTTAGGTCATGCACCCATCAGAATACATATGTGTTTACAAGTGGCCTGGTCAATGAGCTGGGAAAAGAAAAAATGGCCATAACATAATTCCTTCTGGGGAACACAAGAGACCGCAGATATTGGAATCTGGAGCTCTGCTCGAGGAACTCAGAAGGTCGAGCAACATATGTGGGCGGAAAGAAATGTCGCGTCAAAACCCTGCATCAGGACAATTTCTTATGGGGTATCTTCACTGTTACTCTTGGAAGCCATTTTATTACTTTCAAGATAAACATGTTTTAGATGTGTATCACCTAAGAAGCACAAACCTATTATTACTGCATTCAGAAAACAATTTCTAGCTTTCCAGAAGATGTGGCAGTGAAACAATTTTACTTTACTGTAGACAACAACTATCAGTAAACATTAATGTTAGTATTTCAAACTAATTAAATAAAACCTATCCCACAAAAATTCTGTTCTGACTTTATGACCATTCTATGGCAATTCAGTAATGAAATTCAAGATAAAGGGACAATAAAGTTACACTCAATAAAGTTATGTTCTTTAGATGAAGTTTATCAGGTATCTCACAATTTTTTTTTGCTTAACTACATCTGATTGAAAAAGTGGTGCAGAATTGAAAATGTTATCATGAGCCCATTCCAACTTCAGTGAGACCAGGATTCCATTCTATCACAATATGCCAGCAAGGCACAAAGACAATTAATAGGACTACCCACAAAATAGACGCAAGGGCAGAAAACGACTTCATTAAAAATTTATGCATTAATTTAGTTATGCAATGAAGTCAGCTCCTGATAAATGTTTATTTTATTCAAGCATAATTCTGAGTCAAGTTTAGATTGTGTGAAATCACATCCCATTCATTCTCACTGTGAACAATTGATCCAGGTATAACAATGCTATGTCCCTGCATACACAGGATTCTACCTAACATCAAGATATTGGGCCAAATTGACCACTATATGTGGACCCCACCTGCCCATATTCACCCCAGCTTATCTTGCTGACCCTCCACATATGGCAAACACCTGTCCAGATGTACCAAAGCATCAGCAGAAAATAAACTATTGAAGAACCACCCACAAAACAGCCTTAGACAGGAGCTCAAGCTGTGGGTGAGACTTGTCTCAACCTGTAAAGCCATTGCAACAGTCTTAAATGCCTCTAATATAGAGAGAAAAATATTTAATTTCAAAGTCATAAATATAGATATTCAGAGATATTTAAAGCAACCAAAGTTGCTGTGAAAGAATAAAAGAATTAGAAATTAAAAAGAAACCTAAAAACATTAAAAGAATATGCTTATAAAATTAAAATAAAATGAGTAAACAAGTAAGTAACTAAAGCTATATTTTACGTTGTATCCTCCCAACCAAGAACCCCCATTAAAGTTGATGGGACCCTGACCTAAGGCCAGGTCTTGACCTGGCATGGAATTGGACAGGAGGATTTCCCAATGTAATGGAGTAACAGATGTGGTGGCATCTGCCACACAGCATGTCCTGAGGTAAGTATGTGGGAGCAATGGAACATAAGAGGTTCTGGAGGGAACCGTCAGTCACTGCAAGCTCAATTCAGGCTAAAATTCAACTTTGAGGATAACTTTGTTGCTAATCTTCTGGGGTTTTTTTCCAATATTTTTTACATCAAAAACAATACCTTTAAGAATTCCAGTCAATTTTACACAAATATATTTTTGCTCAGTGTCTTTTAGAAGTTTTATTACAATTAAATTGAAAAGTTAAGCCTTAAATAAACTCTGCAATTTTTAGAAACTCCAATACAAGCAAAGTTTTGATCCAGGTATAAATTTCTTTACACATTAGCTACAACATTAGATTTTAATTTAAGCAGATCTGTATTATTACCTTTTAGTTTTATTGCTGGATTTCCATGCTTTGGTCTCCATAATCTTAAGGTCAACTAAAGCTCTGTTGGCCATGTCCTAACTTAAGCTAACTTTCATTTGTGCATCACCCCCTCTACTCATTGACTATTCAGGTCTGCTGATCAAATAATGCCTTGTTTTAAAATTCTCACCCTTGCTTTCAAATACATCTCCGGACTTACTTCTCCCAAACATTGTGATTTCTTACACCTTTGTAATCCGCCAGAGTATCCAGGCTGCCCTCCTCAGCATCCCCAATTTTAAGTAGCTCCACCACAGGTGGCTATGCCCTCACATGCCAAGGGTCTATGCTCTATGTTATCACTCCTTAACCACACCATTTCTCTATTTCTGTATCCTCATTTTAGGAGCATCTTAAAAACTATTTCTTTCATCTGCACTTTTACCTCTTTCATGAATGACAATGTTACTGTGAAATGCTGTAGGATGTCTGACCAAATTAAAGGAACTACATAAATATACTTTCTTGATGGAAGGGAAGAAGTAAACTACAGAATCAATCTCTGGATTTCTACATTTATGGTTCAGATCAAGGCCTTTAAAAAGTTATTTTGAGCACAAAATTCATTATTATGATTCTTCCATTTACATCTAAAAATTTTAGTGAATTTATATAGCCATCTAAGTCTTTATTCATATGGATTTTACATAACAAACATAATTTATCTTCTAGCTAGCTTGAGCACATTATTTTGTGAGAATGCTTTGGGGACAGTCACCCAGCCTAAATCTACTATACAGGTTTGGGATTGACAATGTAAAATGTTGCCTCACTGATTTACTTGAATATTACTCTATTGCTGATCAGTAAAGAGGTTGTGATTTAAATCCCACTTCAGAATCTGAGAACACAGGGCTGAATTGAGCAGACTGATAGCAGTGCTGAAGGGAACTGCTGTCAACGATTAAGGCTTCAGTTCCTTTCAGGCTACTGTGTGTGTACAGTGAAAGGCCAAAGTCTGAGATGAGCTAGAGGTCAAGATGCTGGTGCATTTGACCATCTACTCCATCACTGAGTCCAGCAGTGAAGCAGTGATTCATGGAGGAGAAAGGGCCAGATGCACTTTGCATCTGTCTCTTAACTTTATGGCAGGGATGACAAGTGTGTGAATAGCAACTCCATTTATTTGAATGGGTCACTAACCTTACAGAAAAAATGTATTTAAGCATCCAAGTTCCTTTATTTTAATTTTATTAATTATCTGTTGGAATTTAATATGTTGTCAACTTTTAAAAAGTTCTTCTTTAAAATTTAATGGTATTATTTTTTAAATTATTTGAGTAACTTTTAAATATCTCTCACCAGCTAAAAACTCTTCAAAGTCCTTTGAGGGCTGATGAGCAATTGGGTGCTATCAGTGGTTAAGGTGTTAGTTAGTCCTCAGGGTAAAATGCTTGAGGTCTACTTGATGTTCAGAGCATGGATCCCCTATTGCAGAGGGTCAACTCATCTGCCCTCTGTTTCCAAGAAAAGTGTAAGACAATCGACGATTTTTAAATCTGATACATTTTGCAGTATAGATGCATCATCTTTAAAGAAAATATTAAACTAAGGCCTTCTAAGAAGGACATTAAAGGTCCCATACCACTGTTTGAAGAAGAGCTGAGGAGAGTCTTGGAAAATATTTATTCCTCAAAAAACAATGCTAAGACAGATGTCCTGCAGACCCTACAAAAGAGCAGTGATTTTATTTTGAAAGGTTTATTATTTCATTTGCCAAGAGCTTAGGAATATCCCAAGAATGTGAAAATGCTATAAAAATGCTTCATTTATTTTGTCATTTGCCAAATTTGATGCAAACACAAGACATTACTTGGTGCCATCTGAAATCAAAGAGAACTAAGGAATTAACGGGGTCAAATATAAAATAACTCATTAACATATAACCCAAACCTAATTGGCTGACAGGATTTTTCCAACAAACAAACTTATTTATTAATAAGCATTTTACTCAATGCTGTGAGTCAGACAAGACATTGGAGCACACTGGGAAAGTGGAAAATTATGTGATTATTGCATAATTGTACCATTCATGTGACTGGTCATGTTTAAATATTAATGTGGTAGATCTCTGTTTAGAAGGCAATACAAAGAGTGGAAAATAACTTGCACAAAGACAGCTCATCATAAATGTCAATCCTGATTGCACAATGAATTTTTAAAAATTGAAGGTTAAAAATTAGAAGGAAACACCTTCACGGTTTGTTTGTTGCATGTAAATCTCACTCACCTTGTATTGAATGGGGCAGTGTTGCAAAAAATGAGATTTATTTCTTGTTTTTTTCCTTGAATTGAGAACACTTCTGCAATGGGCCTAGAAAACGTAGAACATAGAACAGTACAACATAGGAACAGGCCCTTTGTCCCATGATGTCTGTGCCAACCATGATGCCAATCTAATCTAATCTCACGATCTACGATCTACCTTGAGTCACAAGTCATGATCTTAAATCACAATCCACCTTGTTGTGACCTTGCACCTTATTGCACTGCACTTTCTCTGTAGCTGTGACACTTTACTCTGTACTGTTATTGTTTTTACCTGTACTACATCAAAGCACTCTGTACTAACTCGACGTAACTGCACTGTGTAATGAATTGACCTGTACGATTGGTTTGTAAGGCAAGCTTTTCACTGTACCTTGGTACAAGTGACAATAATAAACCAATACCAATACCTAATCTCATCTGCCTGCACATGGTATATATCCTTCCATTCTCTGCCTATTACTCTGCCTGTCTAAATGCCTCTTAAACATTACTATTGTATCTGCTTCCACTACTTCCCCGGACAGCACATTCCAGGCACCTACCGGACTCTGTGCAAAAAATAACTTGCCTTGAAAATCTCCTTTAAATGTCCCACCAATCCCACCCCCAACCTTAAAGCAGGGCTCTTTATAATTTGACATTTCGACCCTGGGAAAAAGACTCAATCTATCCTACTTATGTCTCTCAATATTTAATATACTTCTATCAGGTTGCTTCTCAGCCTCCGACATTCCAGGGAAGACAATCCAAGTTTGTCCCACCTCTCCTTATAGCTAATATTCTCCAATCAAGGCAACATCCTGATGAACCTCTTCTGCATCCTCTCCAAAGCCTCCACGTCCTTCTGTAATGCAGTGACCAGAACTGAGCATAATACTCTGAATGTAGCCTAACCAAACTTTCATACAACTGCAAAATGACTCCCCAACTTTAATCCCCTTATCTTTTTATCCTCTGGTCACAGACCTTTTCTCAGAATAATACCCTCTGTCTTCCACAGCCAAGACAATTTTGAATCCAAGCTACCAAGTCTCCATGGATCCCATGTGCCTCAGTCTTCAGGGTCAGCCTACCACGAGAGACCTTGTCAAAACCTTTACCTAAAGTCCATGCATACAATGTCTACTGCCCTGCCCTCATCAATCATCTTCATCACCTCCTCAAAAATCTCAATCAAGCTTGTGGGATATGACCTCCCCTGTACAAATCCATGCTGACTATCCCTAATAAGTTTATGCTTTTCTAGATGCCAGTAGATTCTATCCATAAGAATCTTCTCCAGTAATTTCCCCACCTCTGATGTAAAGCTCACTGGCCTAAAATTTGCTGGTTTGTCTCTAATGCCCTTCTTAAACAGAGGAACAACAATGGCTATTCTCAGGGCCTCTGGGACCTCACCTGTGCCTAAAGAGGGTACAAAGATCCCTATCAATGCCCCAACAATCTCGTCTCTTGCCTCTCTAGCCCTTCAGCATCCTTCATCAATCCAAGATTCCTGAACCTTGGCATCCTGGTCTTTCTTCCTCAGAGGAACATGTTGGTCCAGAATTTTGACCAGCTGGCGTTTAAGTGAATTCCTCATGACAGATGCAGACTTACCCAATAACAGCCACTCCCAATCTACTTTCCCCAGCTCCTGCCTAATAATTTTGTAATTAGCCTTTTCTGGCTTATCCAGGCTTATCCTTATTCATAGCTATCTGAAAACTTAAGGAGATATAGTCATCTGTTCCCAAAGTGTTCTCCCACTGAAACACTGATCACCTGGCCAGGCTGATTTCCCAATTTAATGTCACGTATGGCCCCTTCCCTGATTGGATTACCTACATACTGTTTAAGAAACATTCCCTGATCTTACTGTCCTCTATGTTTTTGCTATCCTCTGTGCCTATGTCCCACCTAACTAATTCTTGCCCCATCTGTGACTTTTGGACTAAGGGAATCCAGTCAACATTTTGGAAATTAAATCCACCCACTATAACTACCCTGTTGCTTTTACATCCTTCCATAATCTGCTTACATATCTGTTCCTCTAACTCCTGCTGGCTCGTGGGAGACCTATAGTATAACCCTATCATAGTGATTGCACTTTTCTTATTCCTGAGCTCTACTCATCTTGCCTCGCTAGATGAGCCCTCCAGGATTGTTCTTTCTAAGTGTCTCTGTGACATTCTCCCTGATCAGTGGTGCAACTCCCCCACCTCTTTTACATCCCTCTCTATCGCGTCTGAAACATCTGAACCCTGGAATGTTGATCTGCCAGTCCTGCCTTTGTCCCAACCAAGTCTCTGTAATGAATACATCATCGTAGTTCCTGATCAAGAAACTACCCTTTTAACATTAATAGTTCAAGGATGGGAATTCTTAGTTATAATCCAGTTCTTAAAATAATGGTTCTTAAAATCATTTAATGTCAGCTATTAATACGTGTTTTAAAATTAAAATAATATCAATTATTGGCAATTATCAAGCACAGACTGAGAAGAAACTTAGCAGTTTAAGCCAGGAAATTCAAATATTAGTGTTTTATGTACTTGGTGGCCAAATCTTCAAACACCAAAGTACTTGACCCGCTTTCACAATTAGTACATGATAACAACAATACCAAAATATATCTATTAAACCACACAGCACATATTCTTTATCTTTATTAGTCACATGTACATCAAAACACACAGTGAAATACATTATTTTGCATAGTGTTCTGCGGGGCAGCCCGCAAGTGTCGCCACGCTTCCAGCGCCAACATAGCATGCCCACAACTCCCTAACCTGTATATCTTCGGAATGTGGGAGGAAACCAGAGCACCCGGAGGAAACCCACGCAGACACGGGGAGAACGTACAAACTCCTTACAGACAGTGGCCGGATTTGAACCGGCGTCGCTAGCGCTGTAAAGCGTTATGCTAACTGCTACACTACTGTAAAGATCTTATCTATTCTTGCAGCTATAAAAGCACATATGCTTCTTTAAGGCATTTCTCAATAAAGGTTACTTTTCTGCATGTACTGTGTCACTGATTTAATGAAGTTTAATTATGCAAACTTAGATTATTAATAAGATAAAGAAAGTCTTCATCAGGATGGCTTCATCCTTAAAACAGTTTTTCCTGCTTAACTGGCTGAATATCAAATGTTAATTTTATGATATCATAAAGATTAGTCCTTTCCCTGCAGTTATAAAGCAAAATAAAATAGATATTAATTAACCATGTTATCCATATGTGCAGACCTAAAAATCTTGCACCTGAAAATTCACATTCCTTCTGATTTAATCCCGTTATAATTTCAGTAGGAAAATCAAAACTTTTTTTCACTTTGTGTCACTTTGGGGTCAGTTCACGTCTTCATAATTAAATTACTCTATGGATTGCATCAACAGTTATCCTGTAGTATGAATTCATCACTAGATTAAAAGCATTTTAAAATTAGAACTAATTCCTTTGGGATTTGTTACACTAATCTCATTCTGCTTTATTTTAATATTTGGAGATATGAAAAACTTTAGTTAGAAAAGTCTTTTCATTCAACAGGCTTAATGATTTTGATTTAGCAATTGCAGTGCTGGGAAACGCTTGCTTGGTAAAACCAGTGTTTGTTTTGGTAGCGACTCTGATATATCCGTGCAGTTAAATGTGTAAATCTACAAGTTGTTGTTAGTGATGCCATCTTCTGTCATAGGGCCTTTTTTTCCAGTCTTCACTGGAGAAAATGGCAAATAATTGGTGATTTTATGTTAACATCATTCTTTCATGTATTATTCTCTCTGACCAAAAATTATTGAAAATAATAAACCTAGTTCGATTAATTGTTTTTTACAATGTATCAAGTCATGATTCTTGTCAAACATCCTCCCTAGTTCCAAACCATTAATTTTGTTTATTTGAATTGTCATTTCTTCTGTTTTATAATGGAAAATTATCTTTTTAAAATAATTTTCAACATCCTTATATTTTATTTTTCAAAGCTTTCTTACAATTCAGTAATGATGTGCTGATTTTTATTTGACTCAGCCTTCTTGATGACTTCAGTGTTCCTGGATGTCCAGATCCCCTATTGATGGTACAAGACTAAAAGTTATATTGGAATAAAGGAATCCAAAATCGCAGAAACCATTAAATTTTTGTGGGCAGGCTTCTTTCAATTCGGCTGATCAATAACCACAAAATCCTAGCCAATGAATTTGTGGATTTTTAAAAAAAGCAGTAAATGTCTGCTCTGATAATCCTTGACTCGATAGAATATTTTATGATTTCAATATATCTTTTTAACTGTAAAAGATGCTAATACTGCAAAGTTTTTATCTCATTTACACATGGTAAAATCTATAAACAATTCAGTAAAGAATAAATCTTAAAGAACCTCTGAGCATTCAGACCTTTATTTTGTGCTGATAACATTATGAATGTAATAGTTATAGAAATGACAGGTTGCAAATTCTCCTCTGTGATCTGGAATAAAACTTTCTCTGTGTTGTATGTGTCCTTTACGGTTTGAAACAGACAATGTTATGACTTCTCACAGTCTCTGGTGACCAATGTGTTGACATCAAGAGCGGCTGAATACATTATACCGGAGCAGTTACAAAGGTCACTTTTGACTTAATAAATCATTCAGGATGGCAGTTTAATAAGACATTCTTACAGTTAATTAAAATTAGCACAATGTCCCCAGATTTCCAAGATTGCTCTTGGATAGAAGTTATGCTAAACACAGGGAAAGAAATGTTTAGTGTAAATCCCTGTTTCAAAGATTGGAGCAGAATCTGACATAAAATATAATGTAATTTCTGTGCAGATGCTGGGAATTCACATGAACAATAAGCACAGACATGTAAATTTGAAACATAATTTCAGGGTGTGGAGTATTAAAAGAAAGGACCATAAATTTAAATTGATAAAGAAGAGTTTTGGATGCTGTCAAAAGGAACATGGTTAAGTTGAATCTTCCAGATCAGGTACTGGAATCTCCTTAACACTTTTAGTTGATGCTGCCTAACCTGATGAAAATTTTCAATGTGTTCTGTTCTTATTTCAGACTTCCAGCTGCTCTGTTTCTCATTATCTTTTGTTATGGTTTATGCAGCTCATTTGTCAATGCAATAATGCAAAAATATGCAGGAACATAATTGTGTTTTTTTAAGAAATGATAAAGAAGGTAATAGAATGCAGGAAAGCCACAAGTAGTCCCTGGAGAATGCTCTGTAATTCAAGATGCCTGTGTGGCAGATTGCATTTGGCCATTCCCACCATCTGGAATCGGCACCCATGGTCCTTGCCTGCCTGTATTCAACTGAGCTGGATATTGAGGACCCACCTCGCTGGTCCTGGGAAGCAGAAAGTGAGGTTTCGACAGTAAGGAAGAATCAGGCAACAGACTGCAACTGCCCAAACCCCAGAAAAAGCCTGACCTGCCAGAGTGAAGTTTTCACTTTTATTAAAGAAATGATGTTGTTTCACATTTTTGAATGCTTGGCATTCAGAGACATTTAAAATATATTTAAAAAAAGATAAATAATTGAAAAATAGATTTTTAAACAACTAATAAATAATACATTGAAAAACATTAAAAACATAAAAAATAATGTAAAATATTTTAAAATAATAACATCTTCTTTTTCTATTCCACAGACTGGTAAATTGGTAAATCGGTTTATTATCGTACCATGTACTGAGGTACAGTGAAAAGCCTGTCTTGCATACCGTTCACACAGATGAATTCATTACAACAGTGTATTGAGGTAGTACAAGGTAAAACAATAACATAGTGCAGAATAAAGTGTAACAGTTACAGAGAAAGTGCAGTGCAGGTAGATGGTAAGGTGCACAGTCACAATGACATAGATTGTGAGGTCAAGAGTCCATCTTATGATTCTAGTGAACCATTCAATACTTATAACAGCGGGATAGAAGCTGTCCTTGAGCCTGGTGCTACATGCTATCAGGCTATTGTATCTTCTGTCCGATGGGAGGGGGGAGAAGACAGAATGTCAAGGGAGGGTGGGGCTTTGATTATGCTGGTTGCTTTACCGAGGCAGTGAGAAGTGCAGACAGAGTCCATGGAGGGGAGGCTGTTTTCTGTGATGTGCTGAGCTGTGTCCACAATTTTTCTGCAGTTTCTTATGGTCACGGGCAGAGCAGTTGCCATACCAAGCCATGATGCATCCGGATAGGATGCTTTCTATGGTGCATCGATAAAAATTGCTGACGGTCAAAGGGGACATGCTAAATTTCTTTAACCTCCTGAGGAAGTAGACATGCTGGTGAGCTTTCTTGGCTGTGGTGTCAAACATGGTTGGACCAGGACAGGTGATGTTCATTCCTTGAAGCTCTCGACCTTCTCGTCCTCAGCACCGTTGATGTAAACAGGAGCATGTACACCACCCCCCTTCCTGAAGTCAATGACCAGCTCTTTTGTTTTGCTGACATTGAGGGAAAGGTTGTTGTCATGATACCATGTCACTAGGCTCTCTATCTCCTTCCTGTACTCTGACTCATCTTTATGTGAACTCCACATGACTATGAATCTCCACTCAAAAGAACAGCATTTTTCTGGGGAACTTAGGGTCTGGCTCTGATGCTGGGATCCATGCAGATTCCAGCATTGGACCACAGGATCTATATATGTCCAGGACCAGATCACTTCAGAACCTCTGGTCACTGCCAGGAAGATTTGGCCCACAGTTAATCTTATCTCCACTTTCCCATCTGTTGCTGATGGACGCACTGAAACTTGATGCTGCTGCTGAAAGGTTCCATGGGGAAACACCATACTTTAGGGCCCTGCTAATGAGGGTCTGAGGCCTCTGTAATAACCTCTCAAACTTGTTGCAGATGGAATGTTTGGGAAAGAAAAATGGATGCAATGTTGACATAAAATAAATATTGTGGGAACGTAATGATATGTCTGGTACAGCAAATGATGACGATATAATGTTCCATGTTGTGTAACTAAATTTTATGAATAAAAACTTCTTTGAAAAAAATTAGACACCTTGATGGCTCTTGTCCTCCCTAGCTCTTCCTAATTCACACAGCAGTAACTTGTCAAGAGATGCTGACTCCATTCAGGTGAGAAGCCCCTATTTATTAACTATTGCACTATAAGTGTCAGGGTGGGTAGGGGGAGCAGGAGGGGAGTGCAGGTTACAAAAAGTCTGCAAAAAGCATTGACAGATAATTAAGCCATTTCCCCTGACTTGGCTGTCAGTGTTGTCAAAAACCATAACGCTTATGACGGTTACTCAAGTGGATCCTACATCAGAGTGCAGTTGGTAAAACGACTGCAAACAGCTGATCACAACTTTAGGACCAGCACATTTATGTGGATATCCCAGAGTTGTGAACGGTTATGTGGAGAAATGTCAGTAGTTAAGGTGGGACTTGCTTATATTTCTCCACAAATCCAGACTGCCAAGTTTTAAAATCTCAGCCATTTCCTTACTTCTCATTGTACCTTCACTCGCCTCAGAAATTAAAAGTGCCATGTTGCTATCTCTTCTCAGTTACTTTTCACGAACTTTAAGAAGGTCTTACTATTGTTTTTCTAAATATTTCTGGTTAATTTACTCATACTCTATTTCTCCCTCTTTATCATTCTCTGAGGGTTTCTAAAACTGTTCTAATTCTCAGACTAACAATATATTTGGTAACAGGCCTCTGAATTTCTTTTAATCTAATGTTATCCATTGTTTGAATGTAGCAACATTAAGACCTTTCTGTGGTGACATTCTGATTTATCTAAACATAGTAGCATGATGTGCATTAGAGTAACATGTCATAATTAATACTTAACACGTATAAATAGAAAATGAATATGTATTAATTTTATGAGAGCAATATTTCCTATGTTTACACATACAGCCAATAAGTTAGAGTCAACATATTCTCATTGTACTGCAGAACTGCTTTTAAGTCAAGATGAGGTGGTTGACAGAAAGAGGCTAGGCACATAATTAAGTACACATATATCCACCAAAGATACTGTAACTGTACTGCATTGCATTTAATGTTATTGCGCACAATGCACTGTTATAAATGCATTGAACCATCATTTTGTATCGTTTTTATTTACTTATCCAAATATATCTTTTTGTAACCTCTATCAAAGTTTGTACATTAAGGTTCCTATGAAAACCTAACTTTGTTTTATTTTATTGAGAAAAACAATATAAATGTGTCTTTGTTATCAACCACATTAATGATACGCCAAGAAAAAGATGTATTTTGCTTTTAATCACTTTTAATGTAAAAGGTTACATTGCTATGGGAATATACTAATGTAAGTTATGGATACTGTGCATCTTTAACCAGCTAAGTCTATGTTCAAGTGCACAGATGCTCTATTTATTAGGAGAATAAAATGTTAATACCATTTCTGTCTTATACAGTATTAACATTTTTCCAGTGTTTAAGTAATCAAAGTTACTTTTGAAGCCTCTAACTGTGAAGACATGTTTATCTGTATATAAAGTGGGGCTAAATATATATGGTACAGCAGGATATCATTTATTTTAAGTGGTCATCCATTTAGGTCTTCTGTTTATTTCTATGTGCCAATTTGTCTAATCCTAAAACTCAACTCAAAGATTTGTTAGAACAAAAATAGTTCAACTGAAGATGTTTTTTATTTGTTCTCACACCTATTCAAGGTAGTAGTTGTTCCCAGAGCCCATAAAACACTCAAATAACTGGTGTGGAGACTTGAAATTATGGATGTCATGGGTACCCCCAGTGAGAGTGTTGAGCTGCAGCAGCAATTGAGATGACCACACAAACCATGGCTGATTGCGGTCTTGATGAAATACATCAGAATCCCACAAAGTCATTGCCTCCATCCCTCACCCTGTCAACTGCCTGAAAACAAATCAGACATTATAACTGGACTCCAAGTGGAGTTTCATACCTTATATCTGTGCCATCAACATCATCTGATTCTAGTCTGGCTGCAGCCTATTTGCTGATAAAAGCTACATCTGTGCCTTTGTCACCTCCACAATTGACTATTCCATTGCACATCCTCCCAACCTCCCATTTGATCTTTAGTCCAGGTCCCAGGACTCCCAGACCAGTATTTCAACCCCGTGTCAGCACTCTGAGCCGGATGCCAATATCATGCAGAATTGTTTGGTATAAGCAGATGTAGGAGGAGAGATATCCTTCCGGATAATTTTCCTGGGAAACATCCCAGGACACCTTTGATCTTAAAAGGGCTCTTCAAAGGCTAAGTGCTACCCTGCCAACATTTCAGATCAACACTAACTACCCAGTATTGGTTTAGAAAAAATCTTTTGGACAGCTGTGTAACAAATCCTGTGCTCTATAGTCTGTAACAATGGACATACACAGAGACAACCACTGCTGCAAGATTATTACTCAGTAAAAGGTATCTTCTGGTCTTCCCAAAACTTAATGCTCTTTAAATGCAATAAGTTGTCCATGACTGAAAATTGTGGATTGGGGTTTCCATAGTCCAGCACTACACACTGAAGGGTGCACTGAAACTGGGGCAGCTATGGCAAAGGCTCTATGGAGAAAGGGTTGCTGTTTAAGTCTCTCCCACCACTGTATACTGAGGAGCCAGGATCTATTTTAAAATTGATCCTCAGACTAATTGCTGAAAGAGTGTATGTTAAGGAAAGCAGATTTCATGCTGATGTAAGGTAAATGGAATTGATATACTTGGATTGAGAATGGCAACAAACTAAAGTACTGTATTATTAATTTGAAAATTTTATGGATAAAGTACTTTTAATCTTAAAAATCAATTCTATGTCTAGTGGTGATTCTTGTGATGTGTTCATAGAATGGAACTGCAGATTCTCCTATCTGTGATTGTGCTAGATGAGCTAGATAAAGGGAAAGAGACAAAAATTAGTACTTAATAACAAAAGTAAGATTTAGGAGATAATGTTGCACAATACTCTAAAAGGTTGTTGTACTGATAGTCAAGTCACACTTTTCTGCAATGCAGCCATATCCTGGGACCTTGTTGGTGAATTTGACAGTTGCTGCCACCTATTGACTAATTTAGTTGGCACTTTGGAGTAAATAAAATGCTCTTCCACCTGCTTGCTTATTAATCAGCACCTGCATTAAAGATCCTGGGAGCCTGGTAGAAGTCATATCATCTGCACAATTTTATTGCTTGCTGTTGTAAAATCTACCTCTCCTTTAAGATGCTTTAAGTAGTAGCCAATACACTGCTCGTAATACCAGCCACGCACTCAGCAAACTACCAGAAATGCTCACTTACAAAAGTGCCGAAAGGCACCATGATCATTAGTCCTGGCAGGTACAACAAATGCATGCCTGTCCATTATTCCTCTGATATAGGTTTCTACTGAAAATCTCTTCCTTAGTATCTCCTGAGGATTCCATGCAATCTAATCCATTGTTAGTAAGGACAACAAAAGCAGCCTTGCCAGTGTCACCTCCAAGCCAAGACAAAATTACCTTTTTTTTCTTATTTTTCCATCTCCTCTACAGGAAAATTCAAGAAGCTGCACTACAGAACAGGAAAACATGGAGGAACTCTCAACTCTTCTGAGGTAACATTTCAAGCTCAAGACAATAATTCTGACTGATGCTAGTGTGGATTTCTGTAAGTTTCGTTTTCTGAAGTAAACACTAAACATTTGGATAATTTCCACTTAGTAACTCATTTGGCATTTAACATATGGAATATTGATTAAAAATATATATTTTCCACAAAAGTGACAAGATTACTAAAAACTATGCTGTTATTTGAGCATATAAAGCAATCATTGCAGAACACTTCATGCTTAATTCTGATCAGATGTTTAATAAAATCTATGAACATTAATCAATTAAGGAGAATGGAATGCTTCTTGGCAAACTGGAAATCTTTGATTTGAATAAAAATCTGATGGTTTTCTTTCTCCATTTCATGACATAGCTTAATTGACCAAAGCTTGCCCCTCCTGGTCTTGAGAATGTGGTATCCTTCTTCAGGAACCTATGCTGTCAGTTTTCTGTTAGGCAATGTGGTTAGAATTTTGACCAAATATCAATGAAAGAACTGGTAAATGTTCACGTTGCAAAGTTGACCTCACAAAGTCCTCCTCACAACATCTGAGGACTGGTGTCTAAATTGGGAGAGCTAGGCCAAACTAGGCAAGCATCAGCTGATGAAGTCATACCAGAAATCCTTAACACTGTGGTATCAGATCAAACATAACAAAGAAACTTCCTTTTGATAACCACCTGCCGTCCTCCCTCATTTGATAAATCAGTGTTCATGCCATGTTGAACAACAGTCAGAAGAAGTATTAAAAGTAGCAAGGACACAGAATGTCCTCGGATGGGGAACTTCAATGTCTATCACCAAGGAAGGCTTGGTAGTACCAACACTGGGAGAACTGGTGGAATCCTGAAGGACATAACTGCTAGGTTGGGTCTGTGGCAGGTAGTGAATGATTCAAGAGAAGGGATAAATCTATTTGACCTCATCGTCACCAGTCTAACTCTGGTAGGTGCATCAGTGTATGATAACATTGGTAAAAAATGACCACAGCACAGTCCTTATAGAGAAAAAGTCCTGTCTTCATATGAAGGACACCCTCCATCATGAGGAATGGCACTACAATTGTGCTAAATGCAGAGATTCAGAATTGTAGCTCGATTGTAGCTTAAAACTGGACAGGAGGTGCCATGGACTATCAGCAGCAAAATGTAGCCTAGCATATCCCTTATTACTATCAAGACAAGGGATCAACCCTGTCTCAATGCAGAGTGCAAAAGGGCATGTCAGGAGCTGTGCAAGGCAAACCTAAAAATGTGCCAACCTTGTGAAGCTAAAAGACAGGACTACAAACATGTTAAGCAGCAAAAAAAAACATGCAATAGACAGAGCTAAGCCATCCCACAACCAATGAATCTGATTTAAGCTCTGCAGTTTTGTCACAAAAAATTGTAAATGGTGGTGCACAATTTAATGGATTACTGATGGAAGGCTTCAAGAACACCCCCATCCTCAACAACGGTGGGGATCAGCATGTGAGTGCTAAAGACAAGGCTGAAACATTTGCAACATGTTCATCCAATAGTGCTCAGTGAATGATCCGTCTCAGCTAGTTCCTGAGATCTTTCCCATTTCAGCGGCTAATCTTCATACTATTCCATTCAAGCCCAGTAATCTCAAAAATAGCTGAGATCCTTGAATACAGCAATGGCTATGAGACCAAACAACATTTTGGCTGTAGTACTGAAGACCTATGTTCTAGAACTAGTTTTGCCTCTAGCTAAGCTATTCCAGTACAGTTACAATGTTAGATATCTACAATGTAGAAAATTGCCCAAATATGATCTGTTCACCAAAAGCAGGACAATTTCAATCCAGTTTTCACCCAATCAGTCCATTCACAATCTTCAGCAAAGTGATAGAACATACCATTCACAGTGCTATCTTGGAAATATATTGTTGTTCCTTCATCACTGATGGATCCAAATCCTGGGAGTCCCTCCCCAACAGCACCATGTTGGTACCTTCTAGAGAATGTCCGTGGGATTCAAGAACTCACCACTACCTTCTCCAGATTAGTTAGGAGTGGGCAATAAGTGTTGGCCTAGCAGTGATGCACAAGTACTGCATGACTCGTAAGGGACACTGGAATGTCATTTTCCACTTGGGAAAAAAGATAATATAGCAGCCATAGTGTGCTGGTAATGGAGGGGATGGAAATTCAGGCTGCTGATCAGTATGATTGCTTTGAATTGGTTGATGTAAATTTTCTTGTGTTGATGCAGCTGCACACATCCAGGCAAGCAGAAAATATTCCATAACATTCCTGATTCGAGCCTTATAGCTGGTGGAATACATTTGGAGAATTAGGCAGTGACCTACTCACTGCTGAATACTCAGACTTTGAATGGTTTAATTGCAAAAAATTACAAGGCTGATTCAATGTGGGTCAAGTATTTTGAGCTGAAGCCAAACTGGAGATTGCTGTGCAGGGACAACCACTGGATGCAATGAATATTTGGTTCTTTTCAACTTTTGTTTTGAAATTATTTATACTTCCACACCAATTTACTGAATTTGACTAGTTACGTCACGTAGCCAGCCAAATAGAGAAACTAGAGACAGAAGAGACTACAGATACTGGAATTGGGAACAACAAACAATCTTCTGGAGGAACTCAGTGGGTCGATCAGTATCAGTCAGGGTGGGCATGGGGAGTGGTAGGGGAAGGAATTTTCAACATTTCAGGTTGAAAACCCTGCATCAGGACTGAGTGTGGAGAGGGAAGATAGCCAGTATAAGTGACGAGAGGGGAGCGATGAAGCAGGGTGATTCGTGGACTAAGGATGGGTGAAGGATGACAGGCAGATGAAGCAGGTTGGGGAGGAGTAGAGTTAGGAGGCAGAGGCATGATAGATGGACGCAGGCAAAAAAAGTAGATGGAGACATGTGGGGGTGGGGGCGGAGGGGGAGGAGGAGAATCCATTATCACCTTCCTTACTTATCAGATTACAGACTGATAGCCTTTATATTCCTATTTATCACCCTCCAGCAGCTGTCTCTGTCTTCACCTTCATCTTCAACTGGCTTCATCTGCCTGTTTATTTGACTGCCTCCACCTATCATCCACCTTCTTCTGTCTCCCAACTATTCTATCTTGTAATAAATTCTGTGGAAGCCCACTGGCAGTGACATTCCAGTCACAGAAAAATCCCTCAACTATTAATCGTAGCTTCCTATCACTGAGCCAGTTTTGGATCCAATTTGCCATTCTCCTTTGGATCCCAAGTGCTATTACTTTTTTGATGGGGCTATCATGGTGGGACATTGTTAAAAGCCTTGCCAAAATCCATGCAGACTATATCAAATGTGTTCCTTGTCAGCAGTTCAAAATAAATTCAGTCAAGTTTCTTAGAGACAGCTTCCTCTTAATAAAACCAAGCTGAACAATCCTGATTAATTCATTGTCTTTCTAAATAAAAATTTGTGCTGTCCCTTACAAAGAGTGGCAATAATTTGTCCACCACAAAGTTTGAACTATTTGATCTGCAGTTGCTTGCTTTATCTCTTTCTCCCTATTGAAAACGTTAGCTGTCCTAATCTCCTGGCCATAGCTAGAGAACATTTCTGTTCCTCCTGTAGCTAGGACATTCAAGAGTCTTCAGCTTCATCATACTGTTACATTCCTGCCATCATAAAGTCAAAGTGAGAATGATTGCTGATCATTGCACAGTGTTCAATTGATTCACTCCTCAGAAAATGAGTCTGAACCTGCATGTAGTAATCATAGACATTTAGGCACGGCTTGATAAGTGGCAAGTAACATTCGTATCATAAAAGTACCATGCAAAGATCATCTTCAACAAGAATAAATCTAACAACCTACCCTTGCACCCATTAACATTACTATGGGCAAACACTAATATCAACATGCTTGGGGTCACCATTGCTCAGATACTCAACTGGACCAGCCACACACATGCTATGGTTACAAGACACTGCGTATCCTATACGCAGGAAGGTATAAGGGGGATGTAAGAGGCAAGTTTTTTTTTACAGAGTGGTGGGTGCATGGAATGCACTGCCTGCAGAGGTGGTGCAGGCAGATACATTAGGGACATTTAAGAGGCTCTTAGATAGCCACATGAATGATAGAAAAATGGAGAGCTATGTGAAAGGGAAGGGTTAGGTAGATCTTAGAGCAGGATAAAATGTCGGCACAATATCATGGGCCGAAGGGCCTGTACTGTGCTATAATGTTCTATGTTCACCTCTCCCCTCCCCAGTGAGGGTCCATCTGCCCATCATCCTTCACCCATCCTCAGTCCACCAATCACCTACTGGCTCCTGTCTCACTTCTCCCCTCTCCTCTTTATACTGGGCTATCTTCCCTCTCCACCCTCAGTCCCGATGCAGGCTTTCAACCTGAAACATCAACATAGGAGTAGACATTATGGGAAAATATTTAATTGGGGGAGGGCAAATTACAATGGTATTAGGCAAGAATTTGGGAGCATAAAATGGGAACACATGTTCTCTGATAAATGCACTGCAGAAAAGTTCAGGGACTACTTACATGGGGTTCTAGCTAGATGTGTCCTGCTGAGACAAGGAAAGGATGGTGGGGTGAAGGAACCATGGTTAACAAGAAAGGTGGAAGATTTAGTCAAGAGGAAGAAGGAAACATATTTAAGGTTTAGGAAGCAAGAATCAGATAGGGCTCTTCAGAGTTATAAGGTGGCCAGGAAGGAGCTTAAGAAGTGACTTAGGGGAGCTAGAAGGGGACATGAGAAGGCCTTGGCAAGTAGGGTTAAGGAAAACCCTAAGGCATTCTACACATATGTGAGGAACAAAAGGACAACTAGAGTGAGAGTAGGACTGCTCAGGGATAAGGGGGGAAAGATGTGTCTAGAGACAAACGAGGTAGGGGGAGGTCCTAAGTGAATATTTTGCGGCTGTGTTCACCAGGGAAAGGAACTTAGACAAATGTGAGGTTAGCGTAGAATAGGCAAATGTGCTGGAGCATGTCGAGGTTAAGAAGGAAGCAGTGTTGGAGCTACTAAAAAGCATTAGATAGATAAGTCCCTGGGGTCAGACAGGATATATCCCAGGTTACTATGGGTATGGGAAGTGAGGAAGAGATTGCTGGAGTGTTAACAATGATCTTAGAGTCCTCCCTGGCTACAGGAGTGGTACCGGAGGATTGGAGGATGGCAAACGTTGTTCCATTGTTCAAGAAAGGTAAAAGGGATAATCCTAGAATTATAGACCAGAGAGTCTTACGTCAGTGGTGGGTAAACTATTGGAGAGGATTCTTAGGGACAGGATTTATGATCATTTGGAAAAGCATAATCTTATTAGGAATAGTCAACATGGCTTTGTGAGGGAAGGTCGTGCCTCGCGAACCTAATAAGAGTTTTTTGAGGAAGTGACAAGACAAATTGATGAAGGTAGTACTGTGGATGTGATATATATGGATTTTAGCAAGGGCGCTCGACAAGGTTCCCCATGGCATGCTCATTCAGAAAGTCGTATGGGATCCATGGGAATTGGCTGTGTGGATTCAAAATTGGCTTGCCCATAGAAGGCAGAGGGTGGTTGCTGAAGGAGAGTATTCAGCCTGGAAGTCGGTGACTAGTAGTGTTCTGCAGGGATCTGTTCTGCGACCCTTGTTCTTTGGGATTTTTATAAATGATTTGGATGAGGAAGTGGAAGGATGGGTTGGTAAGTTTGCAGATGACATGAAGGTTGGTGGTGTAGTAGATAGCGAAGAAGGTTGTCAGAGGTTGCAATGGGATTTAGACACAATGCAGAGCTGGCGGAGAAGTGGCAGATGAAGTTCAATCTGGAGAAGTGAGAAGTGATACACTGGAAGAATGAACTTGAAGGCAGAGTACATGGTTAATGGCAGGATTCTTAGCAGTGTGGAGGAACAGAGGGATCTTGGGTCCAAGTACATAGATCCCTCAAAGTTGCCACACAAGTTGATAGGGTGGTTAAGAAAGCATATGGCGTGTTGGCCTTCATTAGCCAGGGAATTGAGTTCAAGAGCCGAGAGGTAATGTTGCAGCTCTATAAGACTCTGGATAGACCACACTTGGAATATTGTATTCAGTTCTGGTCACCACATAATAGGAAGGACGTCGAAACTTTGGAGGGGGTGCAGAGGAGATTTACAAGGGATGATACCTGGGTTGGAGAGCATGTCTTATGAGGATAGGTTGAGCGAGTTAGGGCCTTTCTCTTTGGAGCGATGGAAAATGAGAGGAGACTTGATAGAGGTATATAAGATTATAAGAGGCATAGACAGAGTGGACAGCCAGCACCTATTCCCCAAGGTGACAACGGCCAATACTAGAGGTCACCCGTTTAAGGTGCATGGAGGAAAGTTCAGGGGAAATGTCAGAGGTAGGTTTTTTTATACAGAGAGGGGTGCATGCCTGGAATGCACTGCCAGGGGTGGTGGTAGGGGCCAATATGATAAGGTCATTAGAGTCTATTAGATAGGCACATGGATGAAAGAAAAATAAAGGGTATGGGAGGTGAAGTAGAGAGGGAGATAGATTGAATGGGGATAAGGTTTGTATAGGTCGGCACGACATTGTGGGCCGAAGGGCCTGTAATGTGCTGTACTGTTGTATGTTCTAATTCCTTTGCCCCCCCCCCCCCCCCCCCCCCCAACAAATGCTGCCCCCAACACTGAGTTCCTCTAGCAGATTGTTTGTTGCTCAAGAAACTAGGGACTAGTTCAATATTTCCTGTCTGTATTCTGGCTCCCAGGGTGCCAGCTGATGCCAGAAGATCTTATGTACAGCAGTGGGTACAGCTTGTCTCCTCTCCAGACTGTTGTCAACACCATGAGAGACACACACAGACAGGGCAACAGTATTCAGCCTGGACCTACAATCAAGCAAGGTGGCCAAACTCAGAACAGAATCCATGAGGAGGTCCTCAGCTTACTTGTTTGCCCTCCTCTGCAAGGTACTGAAGTGAACCCAAGAATTGGGGAGCAGTGCTTTGGAGTGGCTCATCTCTGTCACGGTTGCTTCTCTCCTCCTTAAATGCTGAGCAGTATGAATCCATTGATGCTGGCCTCTTGAACTCTGGTGATGTCATCAGTTGTTTGTGTGGGGCTGCCGTCAGTCTGTGCGCATCAACCAATGGGATGTGAGGACACAGCGGGAGAGGCGGGGCTAGAGTCGAGCGGAACCGAGTGTTGCCGAACGGAGCCGATCGGCCAGCGGCATGGAGGAGGCTGTTGGTGGGTGCAATGTCCAGGCGGCTGAACCAGCGGCGGTTCCGACGCTTATTGGCGGTCAGGCAGCGGCCTCTGAGGGCGACAGGAAGCGGGAGCAGGAGAAACTCTCTGGGGTGGTAAAGAACGTCCATAGAAAGCTGCGCAAGAAATATCGAGAAGGTAAAAAGAGAAGCGAGAAAAGGGGGCGGGTGAGCGAGCGGGGCCCCGCTCGGTGAGCCCGAGGAGCCGGCACCGCCTGGGGCTCACAGCAGGCAAAGGGGAGAGGAGCCTGCTGCCGCCGGGCCCCTGCCCTCTGCAGCCTGGCACCGTGCAGCACACCCGGCCGTGTGGTTTGTCTTTACTTTCTTTCTCCAGTCCCATTTACTTCGCTGCTCTCCAGTCCTCTTTATTTAAAAAGCACTGCTGGTGATTTTTGTTTTGAAGAAATCCTAACTTTTTGCAGGCGAATTGTTTTGATGTACTTGGCGATCTTTAAACTTTTCAGTTTACTTTCCCTGTAAGCATTTTCACGGGGTGCAACACCTAATACACTATAAATATGGAGATGTCATGTCTGCAATATATTTGTACTGCAAGTTAATGAAATGCTTTGAGTATATTCAAGTAGTCTGTAAATTATAACTTATCTTTGCAATGACTGATCTTTTGACTTGTAGGTTGTTCAAGCCCTCATGATCACTGCCTAAACCAAGGCTGGAATAATAAAACATAAATTGCCAAAAAAAGATCAAATTTTAATCTAGTTTTGGAGAATGGCAGGCAATTCATCTAACAGTGATGGGGAATTGTTGTGGTGAAGTCTGGGAATGAAAGCTCCCTCTTACTAATCTTCCAGCAAATTTAAGGGGGGGGGGGGGGGTGGAATGGAGGGAAAAAAGCTTTTTATAAGGCAGGAATTAGCAGTTTGTGTAAAAGGAATACACATTATAATGCCAGTCTGGAAAAAAAATATCCTTGTCCAAGACCAGTTAGTCATGCCTGTGTTGGAGAAGGTGAGGGGCATCAGCAACTTCAGATGCGTTTTGTCCCATTTGACTTCTGAATATCCACAAAGAAAGTATGTGATCTGTCCTTCAATTTGCAGTGTCTTGAACTGGACACAGTTGTGTTGTTTGCCTTGGATCTGCTGTTTTACAAGACCTTTGAGGTTAGTGAATTAAGTGGCTATGTGTTTCTTAAAAAAAACACAAATTTGCATGTAAATGTAAAACAGTGTTTTCATTTCAAAGGTTGAAATACAGAACTATTTATTTGTATTTATATGCAATAAATACTACTTGGTATGTTGAATTCACTTTTTTATTTTGAATAATGATGTAAATCCAGCTGAAATCATTTTCTCAAAGTGCTTTGTCTTTAGATTGTGGCCAATCGCTTTAAAGAATTCTCACAGACAGGCACGTCAAGAGTGCTGAATAGTTTTGGAAGCTGCAGGTGTGGCTCAAATAGCTGGAGTGTCATAAGCTTATTAAAAATAATGTTTATATTTAGTTTGAAATATTTACATAAAGAAATTGCACGAAATTAGATAAATTTAGTTGGTTTAAGACCAAATAGTTTTCTAAGCCTATGGTTTTATATGTCATGGGGTTGCCTCCCAGGCCAAATCCAGTTGCAATGCTCTTCTGAATGGGTTGTTTTGTTTGCCTAATGCCAGATTCCTGAAACAAACACTTTACTCCAAGCTTGTCTTGACAAGAGATATTGGGAGGACAGAAAACATACTTCAAGATTCAAGTATTGTCTCGAACCATCCTTGAAAAGATGTCACATCTTTTTCAACTTGTGGAAATCCTAAACCGTGACTGCTCAGAATTAGAGAAGGAGGAGACAGCTTCTCGAATATCTGAACTTATGGATAGTGCAAACAGAGGGACGCACAATATCACAAACAACCTACATGTGCCTCCTGTCATGCACTGCTCCATCCTTAGAAGATTCTGCATGTCCTGTGTAGGACTTGTAAGCTACCTCAAAAACAAGTGCAAATAAGCCATTCTTGACCCTGAGGGATTGAATAAGAAGCAGATGCAATGGAAAGCTCACTTAGACTGCTTAACTAGGTACAAGACTTTCAGGTTTTTTGATGGGACTAGTTCATAAATAGCCTAAATTCACACCTGTTCTAGTGATTTCTCTTGATTGCAGTGGAGAAGATTCACATATTGAATCCTGTTGAGATGTGGTTAATCCCGGATAGCAACCTCAGGATCTCTGTGATGTTGTTACTGTGAAAATCCCAAAAATTGCAGTCAGTTTCAGGGAGCAATGATAGTGAATGTTGGTAATTGCACCATTAATACAACTGCAAAACCAAGGCCAGTATCACAGTAGCAAGTTGTGTAGCACAGAATAATAAAATATTTACCAGAATCAGAAGAATCTAGTAATAAAAATGCATTTTAATTATTGACTATTGACCTACAGCTAGAGAGGAAAAAAAATCACTCGCTGCTTTTAGGAATTATTTAATTTTCTGTAAAATCAGAGCCTTCAAAATTTGTATAATATTACAGCGATAACTTTTCTTTTGCTAGTGATACGTATTGGACAGCTGATGTCTCTTTAGCCAAATGTTTTGAGGAATAATTTGTTGCCCTGGCTGTTAGATCAGCAACATGTTTGTCTCGTGTTTATGGAAGTAGAATGAGGTTGCTGTTGAGTAAACAACAGTGGATATTGGCATTTCGCATTTGTAGTGTCAAAAGAGAAGTTTTTCTTTGGTGTCAGTTGTGGCTTTTGCCTGTCGTAAATATATAGGGTTAAGATCCAATGTAAGGACATGAGCCGAAAGCTGGCTGACACTTCACTGTAGTGTTAAGGAAACAGTTCTTTCAGATTAGATGTTAAACCAATTCCCCTTCTCCCCTTTCTGGTAGATGTGAAAGATACAATGTCAAATTTGAAAGTTACCCTCGGGTAATGTTGTTATTTATCTTCCAACCACACATCATTGAAATAGATTACATGATCATTATCATTTTGCTATTTGTGAAAGCTTGTTCTATACAAATTAACTAATGTGTTTCCTTTATTAAAGCAATGAATATGCTTTAGGAATACTCGGCTGAAAAGTGTTTTGGAACATCCTGGAATAGGGAATGGTGCAAGTGTTTCTTTAAATAGAATTGAAGAAAATTCAATTTGTAGAATTATGTAGTACCAAAGGAAGTCCTTTGGTTCATTAAGTATGGTAGTTACTTGAAAGAGCTAACCAGTTAGTCCTGCTCCTTCCCATTGTTCTGCAGTCTACTCCATGTTTTTATCCAATTTTTTTTAAAATTTACTATTGAATCTGCTTTCACTCCTTTCAAGGACTGCAATCATAACAAGTCACTTAATAAATTTAACCACTCAATTATAAAAGATAATGAGTTCCTCTATTCATTGGCATTAAGATTCTTGTGCAGATAAGGAATTAAAAATTAAGTGCTGTAAATCTGAACAGAAAATGCTGGAAATGCATCACTCACTGTCCACAGTATTAAAAAAAAATTATTATTTCTGATCTTGCAGAGATGTAAATTGTTGTATCTTTTTTTGTTTGGGATTAACTTTGATATAGTTCATCCAGGGGTGGTTTATGATCAGCATTACCAGAAAAACACATTATTTGTCTAAGGTAATTGGAATGACTTGGATTTTTTTCCAATATACTTTCTTATGTGAAATGCTATGTAAGCAGAAAATGTTTCTCATAAAGTAACAATGTGTCCCTTTCACTTCCTTCCAAACTGAATTAGCATATCATGGGCTGAATAATTTACTTGATAAATTACTGAAAACAGCCATGTAGGATGCCCACTGCATCTCTTGCAACCTTTAAAGACTCAATGTACACACTGCTTGTCTGCTTGATAAACCCTAAACCAATGGGCCATTTTGGTAATTGGTTTATTAAGGTCACATGTACCAAGATGCAGTATAAGAACATAAGAAATAGGAGCAGGAGTAGCCCATCTGGATCGTCGAGCCTGCTCTGCCATTCAATAAGATCATAGCTGATCTGGCCGTGGACTCAGCTCCACCTACCTGCCTTTTCCCCATAACTCTTAATTCCCCTACTATGCAAAAATCTAACTGTCTTAAATATATTTAATGAGGTAGCCTCTACTGCTTCCCTGGGTAGAGAATTCCACAGATGCACTACTGTCAGGGAAAAGCAATTTCTCCTCGTCTCCATCCTAAATCTATTCCCCTGAATCTTGAGGCTATGTCTTCTAGCTCTAGTCTCGCCTACCAGTGGAAACAATCTTCCTGCCTCTATCTTATTTATCCCTTTCATAATATTATGCGTTTCTATAAGATTCCCCCTCATTCCTCTGAATTCCAGCAAGTATGGTCCTAGGCGACTCAATCTCTCTTCATAGGCTAACCCCCTCAGTCTCTGGAATCAACCTGGTGAACCTCCTTTGCACTGCCTCCAAAGCCAGTATATTCTTCCTTAAGTAAGCAGACCAGAACTGCAAGCAGTACTCCAGGTGCAGGCTCACCAGTACCTTCTACAGTTGCAGCATAACCTCCCAGCTCTTAAGTTCAATCCCTCTGGCAATGAAGGCCAACATGCCATTTACCTTCTTGATCACCTCTTGCATCTGCAAACCAACCTTTTGCATTCATGCACAAGCACTCCTAAGTCCCTCTGCACAACAGCATGCTGCAATTTTTCAACATTTAAATAATACTCTGATCTTCTATTTTTCCTTCCAAAGTGGATGACCGCGCATTTACTAGTGTTGTACTCCATCTGCCAGACCCTTGTCCACTCACTTAACCTATCTATATCTCCCTGCAGACTCTTCACATCCTCTGTACAATTTGCTTTTCCACTTAATTTAGTGTTATCAGCAAACTTAGATACACTACACCTGGTCCCCTTTTCCAAATCGTAAATGTATATCGTGAACAGTTGCGGGCCCAGCACAGACCCCTGAGGCACCCCACTCACCACTGATTGCCGACCAGAGAAACGCCCATTTATCCCAACTCTCTGCCTTCTATTGGTTGAACAGTTCTCTATCCATGCTAATACGTTACCCTCAACTCCATGCATCCTTATCCTTAAGTCTTTTATGCGGCACTTTATTGAATACTTTCTAGAAATCCAAGTATACAACATCCACCTGTTCCCCTCTATCCACTGCGCTCATTATATCCTCAAAGGACTCCAGTAAGTTTGTCAAACAGGACCTACCCTTCTTGAATCCATGCTGTGTCTGCCTGATGGAACCACTTCTATCCAGATGTGTTGCTATTTCTTCCTTAATGATAGCTTTAAGCATTTTCCTGACTACAGATGTTAAACTAACTGGCCTATTGTTACCTGCCTTTTGCCTACATCCATTTTTAAACGGTGGCGTGACATTCGTTGTCTTCCATTCTGCCGGGACCTACCCAGAGTCTAGGGAATTCTGGCAAATTATCACAAACGCCTCTACTATAACTTCTGCCATTTCTTTCAGTACCCTGGGATGCATCCCATCAGGATCAGGGCACTTGTCTATCTTTAGGCCCACTAGTTTGCTCATCACTACCTCTTTAGTGACGGCGATTGTATCAAAGTCCTCACCTCCCATTACATCCATAACATCTCTCTTTGGCGTGTTAGATGTGTCCTCCAACGTAAAGGCTGACATAAAATGGTCATTCAAGGCCTCAGCCATTTCTGCATTACTCAATATTAATTTCCCCCTTCTCATCTTCCAAGGGACCTACGTTCACTTTAGCCATCTTTTCCACTTTATATAATCATAAAAACTTTTACTATCTGCTTTTATATTTTGTGTTAGTTTACTTTCATAATCTAGCTTCCCTTTCCTTATTACTTGCTTAGTGGTTCTTTGTTGCTTTTTAAAGTTTTCCCAATCTTCCGGTTTCCCACTACTCCTGGTGACTTTGTAATCATGAGCTTTTGGCTTAATGACTTCTTTTATTTCCTTAGTTATCCAAAGCTGGCTCTCCCTACCCTTGCTGTCCTTGCATTTAACTGGAATATACTCTTGTTGAGCACCATAAGAAAAACTACAACTGTTCCACCATATAGCCTGTGTTTTCAGTCTACACTAGTCTACTCCTCTCTCATCTCATTGTAGTCTCCCTTGTTTAGGCATAATACACTGGTTTTAGATCGAACTATTGCACCCTCCAAGCTTTTGTTTGCGTGTCTTCCAGACAGATTATACCAAATGCAAGTACATTGAGGTGGTACAAAAGGGAAAAAAAACAATGCAGAATATATTGTTAGTTACAAAGAAGGTACAGGTAGACAAACAAAGTGCAAGGGCCATTACGAGGTAGATTGAGAGATCAAGAGTTCATCTTTATCCTACAAGATGTGCATTCAAGAGTCTTATAACAGTGAGATAGAAGCTGACCTTGAACCTGGTGATACATGTTCTCAACTTTTATATCTTCTGCCTCATGGATGGTGTTGGAGAAGAGAGAGTGACTGGGGTATTTACACCTTGGAACTTAAAGCTCTCAACTGTCTCCACCTTGGCATCATTGATACAAATGGTCATGTACTCTGCCCCACTTCCTGAAGTCAATGACCAGTTCAGGTTTTGCTGACGTTGAGGGAGAGGTTGTTGTCTCGACACCATGCCACTAGGCTCTCTATCTGTTTCCTGTACTCTGCATTGTTGTTTGAGATCTGGCCCACTACAGTGGTGTCATCTGAACACTTGTAAATGGAGTTAGAGCTGAATCTGGCCACACAGTTGGAACCTTCATCGATAAACAAACTGCTTGATGAACTCAGAAGATCAGGCAGCGTTTGTAGAGGGAAATGGACAGTCAGAGTTTTGGATCAAGAGTTTTCAACTGTCCGTTTCCCTCTGCAGATGCTGTCTGACCTGCCGAGTTCCTCCAGTAGTTTGTTTTAATTTTGCTCCAGATTCCAGCATCTGCAGCATCTTGTCTCCGAACCTTGTTCATTTTTGTGGCCACAGAGGCATATCCCATAAGCTATGGAGCCGTTATAATTATAATCAAGGTTACATTTATTTGTGTGTATTCTGGTATTGTTTTTGAGTTGATCATTAGTCCTCTTCCTAGAAACAAACCTTTCCAGAAATTTGAACATTATAAATAGCAAATAATAGGTAGAAGCACATTTAGCATTGGGTAACTTGAGCATTGATATTTCCAAGGCATTAAATATTGTGATTCCTGCGAGTTAGCATATTTTGAATTATTGTGTTTGCTGTGTAAAAGTTAGTCAATTGTTCAACCATCCCTGTTCGAGCAACCTTATATAGGGATGCAGTTTTTTTTGGGGGGAGGTCTATGTAATCTAAACCGTAGTCCAAAAACTTCCACTTTCTATATGTATGATGATGGTGAAGAACAAAACTATATTCACATGAAGTTATTTTTTGTCTTGGAAAGTGTATGCATTTTTTTTAAAGATATTGTATTATCCTTTTAAGATTAGTTTATTAAGCAAATACAACATGTGCCCAATATACAAAAAGATAACAGTAACTCCAGAGAATCAGAAACTAAGGTAATTTGTAATCCTATAGCTCAGTGGAAAGATTGAATTCCTAACTAATGAGAAAACGTGCACTGATTTTAATGAGCTCTTCATGAGCAAGTGGTATTTCTTACTGCAGTCGAACTAACCAGATCTTTGCAGTTCCTTATTTCTGTTTTGTTATCAGACAGCACTTTCTTCCTGTTGTTGGTTGTTGTTCAACCATGTGACTGTACTGACCATGAGTTTGTCTTGTGTTACTTTCATTCTAATCTACAGTAGGCAATTAGTTTATTCAACTGTTATCTAATTATGAAGTCTTATTGCAACATCACAAGACACATCTTCAATTAGATGTTTAAATCATAAGTAACCCATTTAGTGCTATGGGGCCTAGCTTAAGTTCAAAAGTTTAAAGGCCAAGACCCAACTTGAGTTGCAATTTTCTTTTCGTTGCAGAAGTTGTGGATCCTGGAATATTAGGATTCTGCTCCTTGTTTGGCTTGAGTCATCGCTGCTGCGTGCCACCCATCTTACTCCCTTGCACTGGTTTTTGGTGTTGTCTGCTCGTGATACATACCTTGCAAGCACACACATGCATGAACTGTAGGGATGGGGAAGTGGAGGATCATGCTGAGGGATTGGCATTTAGGAGAGATCAGTCCCATCCTCCAGGCTGGTAGTGATTAGTGCTCGCATCATGTTCCTCACCGAAGAACAATGGTTGAGGAAGCAGAGCAGTTGGTTTTCAACAGGAATCGCAGGGAAATATCCTTATCACCAAGGTGTGTTAAGATGTTTTTGAAAAGTTTATAGTTCAAGCTTTTTCCTCCCTCTAGAAACTATTATGCCTATTGTCTTGCAAATTATTATAATTAATAAAATGTTATTATTACTCTGAAGCAATTTAGTTCTGTCTTATCTGCAACCCAGTAACATTTTTGTTTGTTTTGAGCTTAATTCTGCAGTTTGCATAGGGCCTTTATTAATGGCTGATTCAAAATTTAATGTTTTACAATCTAGAGCATACTTGTATAGCTGAACAACATGCTTGTTATTGAAATGTTTCTATCCGGATGCAGCTGACAGAACTAACTTTTGAATTTCCCTTTTGGGAAAATAATTAACTTGGCTTCACTGATCACATTTCATTGAAGCAGATATGAAATGTGTGTACCAATTTCAAGTTTTGGAATATTGGAGATCTTTATAGAACTGTGCTAAGAGGTCAAAGGGACTGTTGTCATGCATGTCTCTATTTGTTGCAAATAGAGGAAATTGTGGTCAATTTACAGAACACGTTGAATGTTTACGACACAGATTTCATGGGATATTTTCTTTAGCTGACTGAAAAGTAATGATTTAATGTGAAAGTGATTGTACTTCAATTTGAAAGCATACTTTAAAATAGCATCCAGGTTTATTGTTTTTGTTGAAGTTGTAAGGGCCAAATTTGAAGTTTTGATTGTAAAGCTAAATAGGCTGAACGTTTCAGTCACTTTTTTTTTTCAAGCTTTGGTTTTCTCTGGCTTTGAGACAAAAGTCAAAGCTAATCGGTAACTGTTATTCTCAAACGTGAAGGTCTAAATATTAATGCTTCAGAATTAGATAGATACTTGAGGTGCAATGATGAATATCTGTCCAGGGGTATAAAAAGAATGGCGTGTACCCTTAGAATATTTATGTTTCAGTAATTGTATGCTGCAGAAATAGGCCTGAAAGCTTCAAAGTAAAGTTTGTTCACTGGGACAATCTTCAGCAGACTGAATGTTTGAAGACCAAGACTTGAAACCTGATATCATGGTCATGGAGTCATAAAGATCCCCACCCTTCTGTATACTTCAGAGACGTGGATATACCACAGTGAGCATCTCTCCAAGGTCAGCTTAACTAGCATCGAGTTCAACAGCCGAAGGAGCATGCTGACTAGCAACCTGGGCAATGTGTCGATTGACACCTATCCCATTTGTGGCAGAGTCTGAAGATACAACTTAGGACTTTTTGTCAAATTTAGACCCCGCAGAACTCGAGTGGAAGCCATTCATACTTGACCTGGGGGGGTGGGGGAAGTCACTGACTTGCTAAGTGTTTCTAATATGCTGAATTTTGCAACATTTATTTGCATAGCTTATCTTGATCTATGGTTGCTTAGGACCAGATGCTACAGCTTCCTCCTGTATCTCTTCACATATACTTGCTTCTAATCCATTTTAATAACAAAAAATGAGAATCTGTGCTGAGCCATACTGATAACATTGTGTGAAGAGAACGTTGAGTAACAACAGGGGAAACAATTGTTCAGTGTTGCTGTGCATTTGACGTTCATTAGAACTGACTGAAGATGAATTGTAGGAGTCTTTTTCTGACGGTAGAATTTTTTTGTATTACTTGGCTTTGATCAGCTTTCATCTTTTCAATTCTGAGATTTTCATTAGTTCAGCAAAAGCTTTCCTATGTTCTCTTTCACAAAAACAAAGCTCATTCATTGCATACTTGAGGAACCAAGACATTTGTGTGTTCTTTCCATAATGTAAACTAGTGTAATTCCTATATTTTGTCTTCACCTGTGCCTCTTTTATCATTGCTCCATCTTTAAGTTTTTTTTATTGTATGAATTTGAAGTGCCTACCAACAGCATTGTAAGAGGACCTTCTCCCCTCAGTTCTCCCCTATTATATCACCCTAGGGATTGGTGACAAATAGCAGCATTGTCTGTGAATGAATAACTTTAAAATCAAATGTCCTGTTTTTTTTTCAAAAGTTTTAGGATTTCCATTCCTAGCACATTGCCTGTTGGTACTTTTGGTTATTTTTGGACAAACAAAGATAGATGTTTGCACATCTCCAAGTCTTGCTGAAGGCCAATCCTGTGTTAAAGCTGCTTGAACTTCTTTTTATAGATATGTGAAATTGACTTGAGGTAAAAATAATTACTGTATGTCTACTCCAAATGTTGCATAAGTGAGGATGCCTTAATCTTGGCATACATTCCAATTCATTTGAGTTATTTTCTACAAAATTTCATATGTTTTGCGACATTATTTGCTCCGTTACCTTTTTGGAACAGGTATTTAGATTTGAGAGTCAACTTGTGGTGTGTGATGGTGACTTTTAGAAATGACTTTGCATATGGTCCTTTTGAATGTGAGGTTTATTCTTTGATATTACAGTAAAACCAATTTTTTTTTAATGACCTATATAACCAACTTAGAATCCCATTTTAAAAAAATATGGGTTTCAAACCAGGCTGATTAATTCAAGTCACAATTCTATCAGCTTATAAGATTTTGTCCTTGTAGAGAAGTCAGTGATTCATTGTGATACCGATGTGGTGGCAATGACTTTACAGGGTCAGACCTTAACAACAATAATTTCTAGGAACCTTATTAATAGTTTAAAACATAAAGGTATATCCACATTACTATCTCATTTTGTTCGAAATGCGTCTCCATTGATAGGAGATCCTAAGAGGAGAAATGTACCTCCCTCCTCTCTCAAAAAGTACTTCTTGCAATTTATTATGGAGCTATCGAACACGTGAATAATACAATTCATTGCACAGACCAGAGCCACAATCATTTCAAAATTATCACACATATAAAGAGTGGTCTTATTGGACTGATGAATTTTTAGTTTTCTTCTCTGGCACTTCTGCCTTGGTGTTTTTGAGTATTATGTGCTGTTTTGATATTCTCTCCTCAGAAAGGACATACTTGAGAGAAGTCTAGAGATTTTTGTGATGGCAGGACAGTATTCACCAGAGTTCAGAGAAATGAGAGAATCTCATTGAAATGTCCAAAATTCTGACAGGGCTGGACTGACTGATAGCAGGGAGGATGATTTCCCCTAGCTGGTGGGGAGTTGCAGTAGAATCTAGAAGAAGAGATCACAGTCTCGGGATATTGGCTAAGATGTTTCGAACTGAGATGACAATTTTTTTCACTTAGAGGATGGTGAACCTGTGGAATTCTCTGTCACAGAAAATGCTGGATATACTGAGGAAGGAAGTAGTTTTCTAGACACAAGATCTTCAAAGGGCATGGGAAGGGATCAGGAGTATGGTATGGAAGCAAGTGATCAGATGTGATAGCTTTGAATGGCACAGCAGGCTTGAATGGGCCATGTTTGCTCCTGTTTTCTATGTTTGGAAGATAACTAACAACATGAATGAGATGATGCCAAGCCTTTGAAGGTAAAAACCTTGACACAATTATCTCTGGTCTGCAGCTATTTAAATAATGCAGTTAAGTTCTTAAATTCTCTTGAATCTCCACACGATCAATTTTCATGGAGTCTGGGGAAAAACATAGTGCACTGTCTGTAAAGGAATAGTAGAGAATCCATTATGGCTTCTCTTAATTTTTCAACGCTTAATTTTCTATTGGCAGTGTGGAGACTTAGGAATCTGAAAAATGCCCTATGTAATTTAATTCAGCTATACCAAATTCTGCAATAAACTAAAACTAAGTAGCAAATTCAAAGTGTTATTTCCATTTTGGGTTTAGATATCATCACAATGGTGTCAATTCACTTGAATAAAAAAAACTGAGTAGGAAAAAGGCTCAAACACCATTATAAACTATTTCCCCATGTCTTGGTATCTTTTAAAATTCTTTTATTTTAAAATCTCTGGGAGGCCACAATTCCCTCAGAACTACTTAGTTTACAGCACCAAGGTTATACACACCACCATTTCAATGCTGGGGTTAACACTTGGCAGGTGTCCCCAATGGCAGAAGGTGGTAAATGGAAGAATATTTCATCTTCCATGGCAGATAGATGGTAGTTCTGCTTTTGTGTTTTTTTTCCAACAAAAACCCACACTTAGTAGATACATCATTATCAACTTTCAATAACAAAATTCTCTTCGAGGAATAGAACATCTGACATAAAGTTTCAATTGTTTTTAAACTGTTCAATTTTTTTAGTCTTTGAAATCTTAACAGGTACAATCAAGTAGGAGAAAATACTCTAAATATTACAAAATTCCAATTTATCATTGTGGTTTAAATTCAAAATTGCCAATGTTATGTATGATGGTCTTACATTTTGAATGATATCCAGCGTAGTGGTTAGCGTAACGCTATTACAGCACCAGCGATTGGGGTTCGATTCCTGCTGCTGACTGTAAGGAGTTTGTATGTTCTCCCCATGACTGCATGGGTTTCCTCCGGGTGCTCCAGTTTCCTTCCACATTCCAAAGATGTACGGGATAGTAGGTTAAAATGGGTGTAATTGGGTGGTGTGGGCTTGTTGGGCTGGAAGGGCCTGTCACCGTGCTGTATAAATTTTTTTTGGAGTTTTTTTAAATAAAGTAAGTTTTTTCTCTTCAAGCACCTTTCCAAATGGATGTTAACATACTAAAGAAAAATGTAAGCACAATGAAACAAATCTTTCATGCTCTTACACAAATAGTCTTTCCCTTTTATTTCATCAGCAACTTAATGCCTTTTCTCTCGATGTGCAATTTGTTTACTGCTTAGAAACTTAGTGGGTAAGGGAGCAATCAAAAATAGAAATTCTCAGACTGAGAGAATGGCTTCAGTAAATGTTTAAATTCTAAATGAGACTGTACGTTTTAACAAATAACATGCAGTTTAAATTAATTTCAAAGCTTTAATTTAATTAAGTCAAAAAGCTTTGGAAAAACTCAACTGATTTTAAACCAGGTGTCATTCATGCAACTCCTGTCATTCTTCAAGGTTGACTCTAGTCTAGTGAAATGTGCTCCTTAGTGCTTTCTTCAGCTGCATGGGTAAATCAACACTTGGGTCTCTGACTTGTTATTCAAAGTTTCTCCCAGTTCTGAGTGCACAAACCTAAATTGAAGTGAATGTATTCATTTATATTTTCATAATTGCATGCAATGTAACAATATTGATTTCTGTAATGGGTAATGAACTTGGCATGACAAACGTTGTGTTAGTCTGGGATTGCATACCCTCTGGCTAAATTCGAAGCCAAAAACATGACTAGTATCCTGAAACTATGCATGTATGTCTATCATTGACAAGCTCTTTATAAACTCTGCATGCTCTGTTTTTGACACCTAGTTTTAAGGATGAAGAATAATTAAAATGCTTAATATTAAGAACATCAAATATAAGCCTACAGTGGATTAAATAGTTTGCTATTTAGCATAGAGCAATTATGTGGATATCTTTATTAAATTTCATGCTGTAACGACTAAATAGTTGTTTCTCAACACTATTAACAACATATTTTCAGAAAGTGAAATACCAGGAGTCACTAAATTTTCTTTCATTCTAATTTCTTATGTTTCACCTTTCTCTACACAGGACCTGGCAACATCAGTTTCCATACACTTTCAACATTCTTTTCTGTAGCCTTTTGATTCAAGTCTCTAAATTAATCTGAGATGATGCTTAATTTCAAATGCACAATTTTTTTTATATATACAACTCACAACAAAAGCCTGATTTGTCTGCAGGATCATGCTTCATGCACCTACTTTTGGATTTATTTGTGGTCTGTATTGAAGATGCACCATTTTCTTCAGTCATTCACGCACATCCACCTGGCTCTTTCTCTCTTTCATATTTCACCTAAACACACAAGGTTTTACTGCTGTAACTGTCGACTTGAATCTAGGTGGGTACAGACTCCCAGAGGCTCTTTCAATTTTTCCAAATATGATTAAATGTTATGCTGTTCAGATACTGTGGCCTAGCATCAGTCAAGTCATCACAGGTCACTGATTACTAAAGACTTTGCTCTCAAAGCAAATCAATCATTCTATGTCTCGTTAGTTCAATTACAAGAGCTTTGTGGCCTCTGGTTTAGTGCAATGATTCCCTCAGAACTATTTAGATGGTAGGTTACCAAGGTTGTATACGTCACCGTTTCTATGCTGTGCAGAAGACTTGGTAATGTCCCCAATGGGAGTAAGTGGTAAATAAATGAACATTCTACCTCATCTCACATGGAAGATGGATGGTGGTTCTGCTTCGTACTTTTTACCAGGGCTAGTGAACCTTCATGTAAGTTATAAGTTAATGGCATTCACCCTCACAGGTCGTAGGAGGGGTTCACAAGACAGACCATTCTATCTGACCCTGCAAATACTTTCCTAATCTGTTTTTCCCCAATTATTACCCTATTAGTAGATACGGGTGTCTCCATCTGATGAGATGAAAACCTCACGTAACAAAGGTATTGGGTCCTTGCCTGTATAAGGAAATAGATGAACTTGATTCCTTCAACCATCATAAGCTTGGCCATATTGTATGACAGTCCAGCTTATGTCTGTCCTTTTGTTTACATGTTTGCCTTAAGCAGCCAGAGAGGGCCCATTTCTTCATAGATCCTGTTTTTCATCTTTAATTTTGGATAATTCTTTACCATGTGCACCAATAATCACCTTATGGGAGCATTTGTTTTTAGTGCAAGTAAGCAGGCAAACAGTAAAACTGAATAATTCTCCTAATACAATGTGTTTTGAGCATTTTGATTAACAAGTGATTCCACACAAAGCATAGAAAAGAGATGTATGAGGAAAATACTCATGTTCAATTTACAGGGAACTAGCTTGAGCAGTTGACATTTAAGTCTATTGTTCTCCTTTTGAACCATTTCATCTTCTCCCTTGGAAGAAATTCTCCTTTAGACAAGTGTTAACAAACTCAGTGTGTGAAGATGAAGAAAAACCAGGATTGTGAAGTTTTAATGTGTCAAGTTTTTCTTCCTAGTCAAATGATTTTTGCATGGAAAATTAAATTTCTCCTTTTAAACTTATTTGTTTTTGAATGGTGATTATTACATCTGAGATAAATATGTCTTGAGGCTTTCTTGAGTACCTTGAGTCAAAATTCAAGAGATTTGGACTGCTTCATCATGATCTATCCAATTTCATTTCTAATTGGAGACCCCAAAATCTGAAAGTGAAATGGCATTATTGCTATTGGAAAAATGGCATGCCATTCTTCAAGCCTTTGCTCACATTTGGTTTGGGAATACAGAACAGCATGTCATCTGAATATCAGATGTAACAATGTAGTGGAAATGAATTTCAGGTAGTGAACCCATCCCTCTTCAGGCTTATGGATACAGAGCAGAACTATTCAGTATTGTCTTTCCAGCCAGAGTTTACATGTGCAAAGTCAAATATATGACACTCAAAGCCCAAAAGAAAAGGGAGAACCTCAGTTGTTGAAGTATGCAGGCTCTAGGTTTTGAGACTTATGAATTTGACTGAATTTGTGATTTCCTCTTAGTAGGTGTTAAAATTTGCACATCCAGCAAATATATTAAAAGAAACTGTTTGTGCAAGCTTTCTACTTGCACAGAAAGGTGAAAATGTAAAACAGTATTTAAACAGATTATACAATGGGTAGCTCTTCTGCACCAGCACATGTATCAGGACTCGTATTCTCAGTGAACTATCAATGTCCAGTGCTGGTGTGGGCTTAAGCTGGTGGTAACGTCTTCTGTCAGTATTGTCAGTAACACTTGCACTGTATTCGTCTTGTGAAGTTTACCTGTGAGCCTGGTGCATGTACAGCAGTCCCATTCAAATAAACTGGGGTAGTGAAAGTGCAGTCTTTTCAAAGTTTTTTTTGACAAGCAGATAATTTTCCTATTGCTAGGCTTGTTTGCACAGAATGGGTTTGTCCTTGCAACACTCTTGGGAGAAGATGTCACCCTTATGCAGGTGTCAGCTGTTTTAGGCTCAGTGGAGGTTTTTTAATGTTACTTGAGAAATAGCCACTGAAGACACCCTTCTGCAAAATTTATGATAGAAACTGGAGGCTTACAGTTGAAACAAGCAAGGGTTACTATTATACAACTTTAACACTAAACAGACATTTAACTGTTTTCATTTCACCTTCCCTGAATTTATTTAATTATATCCAATGTTTGGTTCATTTTCATAACATTAAATTAAATCAAAATGGTCATGATTTAAATTTTAAAAAAAACTTTTACTAATATTTTGCATGCAATCTAGCAATTAGTTTTAACTCTGCTTTCTTCTGTACAAAATGAAATTGCTATTTTATTTCATTTGATGTTACATCTTTCCTTTTATTAGAAGTGAATCCTATTCCATGTGAATAAACCTGTGATTAAAAACACAACTCTTTACCTATTAGCATTTACAGTTATGAAACTGGCTCAAATAGGTCATGTGAATGTCTCCTCTCAGGGAACAGTCAAGAGCTTTTAATCAAATTGCTTTGGGAAATTGGCCAAGAAAAATACCGCCATTAAGAGTACACGCAGCTGGCTGCTATTTGAAAGTGTTATTCAATTTTAAGAGCCACGCAGTTTAGAAAATGGAAAAATTATGTACTGAGAAGAGTTACTTGGATACGTATAGGGAGTAGTCTACATTTTGTATGGGCTGCATTGTGGCTCTCGCAGGTATATATAATGTTGTGAAAGTGAAGAGGTGTTATGTTCATTCCTTACTCTTTCAACTATATAAGGTGTACAACCTATCAAATGCTTTTAAACAATGTGTTCATTCCTTACTCTTTCAACTATATAAGGTGTACAACCTATCAAATGCTTTTAAACAATGTTGCCTTAGCCTTATAAAGGTTGCAAGTGATTTTGAATGTTGTTAATGCCTTTTGACACTCAAATAATTCAACAGAAGTGACAGTTTTGACATCAATTGAGCCAGGAATGGGTGTGATGGTGGCAGTGCTTCACTAATTAAAGCCATTGTGTAGGAGTGCATCCAGCTGCTTGTATTGGGATCACTGCCAGTGCTACACTTTGCCAAACTGACATGTTGGGAGCTGGGCTCCTGACAGAAGACAGCACTGGGACACACTGGAAGAAAGAGCATGGCCAGTGGCTTCAGGACAGTGGAAGATCTAACCATTATTTAAAAGCAAGAAATAACATGAATGAATTCTTCACCATTCTCACTCATTCTCTCTGTGTGCATCCTTATTTTACAGAGTGAATTTATCTGACAATAAGTTGATAAAATGGGAAGCTGAGTTGATGACAGCACCTGCATTTTTTTTGATTTTACTGAGGATTTTAAACAGTGTTACTACCAGCAACAATAGAAACACACCGAGTCATGTATGAGTGTTAGAAACTATTATTAATAACTACTTATGATAATAAGAAAAGTAAAAACATTAGTTTTGGGGATTATGTTTAATATCTAATAAACTCAGTGTATGTGCGGCAAATTCCCAAACCCCAAGTCTAGGAATAGTTTTCAAAGTTCAGTTCAGCAAGTCATCAGGTGAAACGTGAGCAAAGGCTTGCAAAACCACCATTGACTGAAGACAAAATGTAGAGAGAAATTACGAAATCCCTATGTTCCACGATGGCCGATATGTGGCTGCCCACAGAAATACATGTTTTCCAGTACAGGTTAACAACAAAGTGGACTCCACTTGATTACTCCAAAAATCCATACGTGGATTGTAGTGACAGACACAGCTATTGCTCTTCATCCATTGATACAGAGACCAGCAGTCAGGTGCTCTCTCCCGCGCTCCGACTCTGTGCAAGACAGCCAGCACGTTGTTGTAGTCTTGCTGTCTTGGAGAGAACACCACTCACACTCACACACACACACACACACTCTCTCCCTCTCCCTCTCCCTCTCCCTCTCCCTCTCCCTCTCCCTCTCCCTCTCCCTCTCCCTCTCCCTCTCCCTCTCCCTCTCCCTCTCCCTCTCCCTCTCCTCTCCCTCTCCCTCTCCCTCTCCCTCCCCCTCTCCCTCTCCCTCTCCCTCTCCCTCTCTCTCTCTCCCCCCTCTCTCTCTCTCTCTCTCCCCCCCTCTCTCTCTCTCTCCCCTCTCTCTCTCATCTCTCTCTCTTTTCTCTCTCTCCTTTCCCTCTCCCCCTCCTCTCTCCCTCTCCCCCCCTCTCTCTCTCTCTCTCTCTCTCTCTCTCCCTCTCCCCCCCTCTCTCTCTCTCTCTCTCTCTCTCTCTCTCTCTCTCTCTCCCTCGCTTCCCTTCTCTCTCTCTCTCTCTCTCTCTCTCTCTCTCTCTCTCTCTCCCTCTCCCCCCCTCTCTCTCTCTCTCTCTCTCTCCCTCTCTCTCTCTCCCTCTCCCCCCCCTCTCTCTCTCCCTCTCTCTCTCTCTCTCTCTCTCTCTCCCTCTCTCCCTCTCCCCCCCCCCCTCCTGTCCAGGTGCCTTAAAGGGATATTCACCAAATAGCAACCTGGTTTGTAACAACAGCCATTACTACAAAAAATATTTGAACAGGGATTGAGATGTCTGAAGAGCAGCTGTTTTGAAATAAAGAACCTGTTTTATTTCCTCTTGGGTTTATTGTGTACCTTGCCCTTCAAGACAATGACTTCCCCAATTTCAGATCTTTAGAACTGCCCCCCTCCTATCTCTTCTCGATCCTCACTGACATCTCCTTGCTCTTTACTGTGGAAATGACCACCCAGAATTCTTTGGACTATAGACTATTTAGTCTTCACTTGCAATGTTACATTGAATGGTTAAACAACCATTTGAGTATAATCCATGTCATTCTTTTTTTGTTTCCTTGTGGTAATACCAATTTATTATTCCCTTTTTGGGGGGTGGAGGGGAATAATGATAAAGTGGTCTGCTAAAGTGTATGAATTTGGCTGACTATTTCCCCTGGTTTTCAACCAGTTGGGCTCAACTTGGGATTTGAATATTCCATCTGTAACGCTCCTGAATTAAGGATTGGTGAATTTAAGTAATGTTTGCACAATATCACTGCCACTACAGTGATGTAGGCGAAACAACATAATATTCATTTCATGATTCTCAAGCCACGCCATTATGAGCATAAAATTGGTTAAATTATAAATCTGACATTTCTTTGAAGAGAAAATAAACATAAGATCTCTCCCCTGGGTTGATTTTCTTTTATTCATGATAAGGAATGTAGACATCATTGACAAAGCTGACACTTATTGCCCACCCACACCAACACCACATGAGATACTGTCAAAGTAAGCTAACCTAGGACAGAAGTGAAAAGGTAGCAAGAAGTAAAATTGAAATTGACCTATGCAATGTAATATGAAAACATTTTAAACTGTTAAATAATTCAAGCAATAGACTGAAGTATAAACTTTTGATTCCTCAGCTCCTCTGAGCACTGAATTATGTAGTACATCATGCAGAACAAAATTCTTGATGCTTGCCAATTCTTCAGGATATATAATTGTGTAGCTTGCAATTAGTTTTTGATTAAGACCCCAGCAGGACACTAGTGGAGTTTTAGACTATTACAGATTGAAAAATGCATCTTCTGTGATTTTGAGTAAAGTTACTGTTGCCCATTCATTTTCTGGTTCCTTGCTGAGATGTGAAGGATTGGTGATCAGGAACACCTGCTTTGAAGGAATAAATGTGAAGGCCATGATCTTGTAAAGGAATTTAATTTTATTTGAAGACTGTTACTTTGTACTACATTTGTTTAGATTTGAAATGTTTGAGTTTTTAATTTACCTAGATATACTTGATTTTGCCTTTGTAATGTTAGCCTGGTTTATTTAATTGTAAAAGTAAAATTCTGCAGATGTTGGAAATTTGAAATAAAAACAGAAAATGCCAGAAATACTCGGGTTCAGCTGCATCTGTACCCTCTTTATAGAACCAGGAAACACTTGGGTTAAATATGTTGCAGAGAAAGGGTTGGGGAAATTTGTGATAGTGGAGAGGATAAGAGATTGAATGACAAGTAATACAGTAGCCAGCTTGAAAGTGTGCTGGCTGCATGGAAACAATGCATTGAAGTACACTTGACCTAGATCTGAGTGGATAATGGCCCACGACACACAACTGATGCCATAGCTGGCAGTCCAGAATTGGGAATAGTAAAAGAAAAGTGACAGGATAATTTGTGTGATAAATGTAAGTGTTAGATTGAATGCAAGTCTGAGATGGACTTATTGCTGAGGCAGAGGAAAGGGAATTTTACTCCATCTAATCATTTAATACTTGTTAAAGTTCATTTAGTATTATTATTAGATTTTCAATTTAAGGTTCCTGTAATGGCTGAATTAAAAAGACAAATTAGTCACCACTGTAAATAAGAAACATTCTGACCCATTAGAAAATTCATTCATTGAATATGAAGACAAAACTTATCTCCAGATGATCAGAATTTTTCCCCTCCCCCCACAGTTGGAGACTTTGACAAGATTTGGCGTGAACACTGTGAAGATGAAGAGACTCTAAGTGAATATGCCGTTGCAATGAAGAATCTGGCAGACAATCATTGGGCTAAAAGCTGTGAGGGCGAAGGAAGGATTGAATGGTGTCGAAGGTATGGCTCAAAAACAGAAGATTGCATTGTTCAGATTTTCTTTCATACCAAATAAATTTGGATAAATTTCATGTGCATATTTTATGTTAAATGTACCCAAAATTTCTTTTCCTAGTTTGTTCATTCACCTTGACAAATAAGTAGAAAATGGCTATCAAATGGGGGGAAAAATATTTTGCCCATTTGGCTTTTTGCTGCCTTTGGCATAACTGCACCAGATCTTCTCGCTGCTCAAGACTTATGGATTATTGAACTTCACGTGGTATTTTCCAATTACTCATGTTCCTCCATCTCTTTTCTGCACTTCCCTCAGTTTTTTGTAAAAAAAACTGACATCCCCCTTATACCTTACTCCAATCACCTTAAAATTATGTCCCCTCTTGTTAGCCATTGTCGCACTGGGAAAATGTCTCTGACTGTCCACTCGATCTATGCCTCTTATCATCGTGTACACCTCTATCAAGTCACCTCTCATCCTCCTCCTCTCCAAAGAGAAAAGCCCTAGCTTGCTCAACCTATCCTCATAAGACATGCTCTCCAATCCAGGCAACATCCTGGTAAATCTCCTCTGCACCCTCTCTAAAGCTTCCACATCCTTCCTATAATGTGGTGACCAGAACCAAACACAATGCTCCATGTGTGGTCTGACCAGAGTTCTATAGAGCTTCAACATCACCTCGCAGCACTTGAACTCAATACCCCGACTAATGAAGACCAACACTCCATATGCCTTCTTAACAACCTGCATGGCAACCTTGAGAGATCTATGGATGTGGACCCCAAGATCCCTCTGTTCCTCCACACTGCTAAGAGTCCTGCCATTAACCTTGTATTCTGCCTTTGAATTTGATCTCCTGAAGTGTATCACTTCACACTTTTCTGGGTTGAACTCCATCTGCCACTTCTCAGCCCAGGTCTGCATCCTATCAATATCCTGTTGTAATCTACAGCAATCTTCTACACTGTCCACAATACCACCAACCTTTGTATCATCAGCAAACTTACTAACCCACCCTTCCACATCCTCATCCAAGTCATTGATAAATCACAAAGAGCAGGGGTCCCAGAACAGATCCCTGCGGAACACCACTGGTCACCGACCTCCGGGCAGAATACACTCCATCTACCACCACCACCCTCTGTCTTCTGTGGGCGAGCCAATTCTGAATCCACACAGCCAAGTTTCCCTGGATCCCATGCCTCCTGACTTTCTGAATGAGCCTTCCATGAGGAACCTTATCAAACACCTTACTAAAATCCGTGTACACCACATCCACTGCTCTACCTTCAATGTGCTTTGTCACATCCTCAGAATTCAATCAGGCTCGTGAGGCACGACCTGCCCCCCCTCAAAGCTATGCTGACTGTCCCTCATCAGCCTATGCTTCTCTAAATGCCCATAAATCCTGTCTCTAAGAATCTTCTCCAGTAATTTGCCCACCACTGAAGTAAGACTCACTGGTCTGTAATTCCCAGGGTTATCCCTACTCCCTTTTTTAAACAAAGGAACAACATTTGCCACCCTCCAATCATCTGGCACTACTCCTGTGACCAGTGAGGACACAAATATTGTCGCCAAAGGCGCAGCAGTCTCTTCCCTCACTTCCCATATATATCCAAGGTTATTATGGGAAGCATGTTGGAACCAAATTGTTAGTGTGTAATAAATGGAGTCTTGGAGTCAGAGTTATAAAGCACAGAAGCAGGCCCTTTAGCGCAACTCGTCCATGCTGACCAGGGTGCCTGTGTGAGCTAGATCCATTTACCTACATTTGGCCCTTATCCCTCTAAACCTTTCCTATCTATGTACCTGTCTAAATGTCTTTATAACATTGTAATTGTACCCACTTCTGACAGCTCATTCTGTATACTTGCGTGGAAAAACTTGCCCCTCAGGTTCCCTTTAAGTCTTTTTCCTTTCACCTTAAACCTATGCCTCTGATTTTAGACTCCCCTACCCTGCGAAAAAGACACCTGACTATCCATCTTATCTATGCCCTTCATGATTTTATAACCTTCTATAAGGTCACCCTTCATTCTCCTTCACTTCAAGTAAAACAGTCCCAGCCTATCCAGTTTCTCCTTGTAACTTAAGCCCTGCAGTCCCAGTAACGTCGTTGTGAATCTTTTCTACACTCTCTAGCCTAATCACATCCTTCCCACAGCATGGCAACTAGAACTGCACACAGTATTCTTCGTGCAGTCTCACCAATGTCTTGTATAGCTGTAACATGGCTACCCAACTCTTGTACTCGGTGTCCTGATCAATGAAGGCAAGTAGGCCATATGCCGCCTTCACCACCCTAACTGTGTCACAACTTTCAGGGAGCTATGTACTTGTACCCCTAGGTGTGTCTGTTCAACACTCACCAGGGCCCTATTATTCATTGTGTATGTCCTGGCCTGGTTTAACTTCTCAAAATGCATCACTTTGCACTTGTCTGAGTTAAATTTCATCTGCCATTCCTTTGCCTACTTTCTCAGTTGATGTAGATCCTGCTGTAACTTCAGACAAGCTTCTTCACTGTCCACTTCACCAGTTTTGGTGTCTTCTGCAAACTTGCTAATCATGCCACCTACATTCACGTTCAAGTTGTTAATATACATGACAAACAACGGCATGACACACCACTAGTCACAGATTTACAATACAACCCACCACTATCACCCCCTGACTCTTTCCAACAAGCCAGTTTTGTATTCGATTGGCTAGCTCGCCACAGATCCCATAGTTTACTTGTAGTAATAATTAATGACTCCAATAGTGTTCATGGAACTTCATGTATATGTATGGGCAATCTGTGGGATGAAGATTCTTCCATTACATGAAAGCAGTAAATACAGACTTAATGAAGACCTGTGAAAGGAGTGTGCTAAAATGGTTGCACATCCAATGCTATTACCATATTTGGTACTGTTGGGATTTTGGATGATGTGATAAATGCGTAGTCTAATTCTTTGGAAATTATTTCTGTGAGAAATTGATATTGTATGTTCAAGGAATGAAACTTTTCCACATGAAGTGTATACCAAACTTTACAAATTGCACGTCTTGCTTTTTCAAATTGAATTAAACATTTAGCACATTATAATTTAAAGCATCATTGAAATTGCAAAAAGATTACCAAGGTGTAATGCATTTTGCCTTTAATTATCACAATGAGTGCAACAGCTGTGCAGCAGACTCTTCTGAAGCCCTGTACCCACTGCAATATTGAAGTTGCTTTCCTATGGTTTGTCTGACTCTTTTTATTATGCAGTCTACTTAAGTTAATTTAAAGTCACTTAGTTCAATTTGCTGACCAATTTGAATTGCTCACAAAATACTCCAGTGCCATTTTGTACCAATAGCTTAATTCAAACAAATAATTTAAATGCAAATGTGACATTGAATTAGCAGGGTGAGCCACTGCCTTCAAAAAAAAGTACTGACTGGTAAACCTCTAACATTGACCAGTGAGTCACAATCATTTTTGTCATTTTTCTCAAATGCCCCATGATGGTAAAGAGTAAACTGATCAAACTCATCGCATGGAGATTGTATGTTTTTGTCACAGATTGTTGTTACAAATGCATCATATATATTTACTCTGCATCTCTGTTAGATTCTGGTTAGTGATTTGCATGACATCACCTGTTAGAGCTACTTGTTATTGGTTTTGGTTGCTTTATTCTGGCTTAGAGCTGTTATTCCAATTTCACTTAGGTAAAGCATCAACAGTGAGAGTACATAATCAGTACTGGGGGGGGTGGGGGGCAAAGGAGGGCTGATAGCTGAAGCTGGTGAACATCTGCTCATTTGGGGATTTTCAGGTTAGAAAGATTTGGGTGTAAAGAATATTTGCATTTTAAATTTTGCTGTTTAAATGATTTTTTTTGCTTGAGAATAGAAATTCAAATGAACTATCATTAAACATGTCTTGGGCAAGTTTAAAAGAATAGGGTTCAATAAGATTCAATCTGGGTTTCAAATAAATATGCCTAAAAAGGGAAAGGGGGCGGGAAACAAGTCTCCACTGGGACTCATTGCCTGCAATTCTTGTGCCATGCAATGTCAGAATCCTCAAAGATGAGGGGGACAGAACTAATAATTATTGCCAGCGTATTAATGTGATATGCATGTTTATTGAAATCTCCACTTTTAAACTATATTTCCTGTAGTTTGGCTGCAAAATTGCAATTTGAGAATTTTAGGCAGTACACACTTGCAAAGTTGTGCATTGTCAAAGTTTGCATTGGGTAGAGTGGGGGTGGGGGGGAAGTGGGAATGATGCTATAGTAGGTGCAAGCCCAATGGACTTAGATTTGTGTTGGTGTATGATATTTGCATACTGGCTATGCATTTGCTGTGCATGCAGTCAGTTGGTAAACAATTCTATTTTGTCCTGTATTTTGATAGGAGGTACACCACCTTGCCTTCATTGCTGTTCAACTATAACTGACATGCTCCTCTTCTGGAAAATGCATTGTGACTGATAACTGATTCTGGATATATAATGTATAATATGTATATAACGCCATCTATAATGTATCATTTAATAGTTGTTTGAGGATATATTTTAGCTGAACATTTTCAAAAGTTTCACAATCTCGTCTAATAGCCACTGGTATTATTCAAATTAATTAATATCCATAATGACAACAGATTGTACCTAGTAAGCCAGAAGAGCAACCTCAGTAGGCTCGCCTTTTTCAATTTGCTGATATCCACATTCAGGTTATTAATCAGAAGCACAGACTTTTTTTTCCAACTCAACTGATGCCACCTGACTGTCGAAGTATTTCCAGTGGTTTCTTTTTTTATGTTTTACAACCATCCTAAGCTTTGTTCCTGTATGTTTTTCCTTTTTGATGGGGAAGATGTACGCATCTGCAATTTACAAAAAAAATGTTAAGTGTTCTATCTTAATGTGTCTTCTGGCAGTGAAATGCTTTTAAAACCTATGCATATAGCTTTGATTTTGAAAATTGTCCTCGTTTTTCCTCCCAAAATATATTGTGGGCAGTAGCAATTTCATGGCTATTGTTGGCTTTACTGAGGTAACAGGTACATGTCTCATACCACAATGTGTATTTGGGACCTGATTTTTTTTTAAATTATTTATACTGATAATTAGCAACCCTACTTAAATTTTCATTCTATATTTTCATTAACACTGATATAACTCTATAATATTTTGTAATGTCAACCATGCATTTTACTTTAAGAATATGGCTTTTAAAATGTGGATATTGTGTTTAGACCAATTGCATAGCTTTGTGAATATGCAATAGAATATGACAGCAAGTGACATGTTTGGGAGCTTGGATTGGAGGAAGGAAGCAACAGTGGATTTATTTTAAAAAGGCAAGCAGTTATGAATAACTTCAAAGGTACAAGTATTGTTTCTTGCCTTATTTAGTTGGAATTTACTGAGGAAAACGCAGTTTGAGGCATTTTGCCTGAATGATTTTTTTTAACCAAAAATAACTGATTTTTGCCAAACATTAATAAATACGAAAACAAAACTGAAAAAAGAAAACAGGGTTTGAATTTGTATCCTTTATCCTCTTATTCTTTTCTTTCCAATTATAATTCTCACATTGGAACAGTTTCTAAGATTGATCAGCCCAAACCTAAATGAACATAGAACACATTACAGCATAGGAACAGGCTCTTTGGCCCACAATGCCATGCAGCTAATTAAATCAGCAATTAAATGCCTAACTAAACTAATGCAAAGCCTCCACATCCTTCCTGTAATGGGGTGACCATAATTGAATGCAATATTCACAGATTCGGCTTTACCAGAGTTTTACAAAGCTGGAACATAACTTCCTGACTCTTGAATTTAGAGCCTCAACTTATGAGGGCAAGCATGCCATACACCTTCTTTACCACCCTATTAACCTGTGCAGCCACTTTCAGGAAGGTATGGACTTGGACCCCAAGATCCCCCTCTACATCAACACTGTTAAAGGTCTTGCTGTTAACAGTGCACTGTCCCTTTGCATTTTGGGAGATCAAATGTAACACCTCACATTTGGCCAGATTAAACTCCATCCCCCATTTCTCTCCCCATATCTGCAACAGATCTATATCCTGCTGTATCCTTTGGCAATCTTCTACACCATCCACAACACCACCATTCTTTGTATCATCTGTGAATTTACTAATCCACGTATCCACATTTTCGTCCAGGTCATTATAAATAAACTCTTTTACTTGCATTTTCATGGCTAGCTTCAAAAATTCTTCACAATTTTGAAAACTTTTCTGTTTTTGTAAATTCCCTACCACTTGGGAACTTTTACAGTTCTTCTTTGTCTCCATTGATTCTTCTGATTTCCTTGAGCCTTATTTTCTTTCTGTGAATGGTAGTGAACAGCATGGTTTGGCTTCTTAAGTCTGTCTTGAATTAAATCTTTGCAGACATTTAATTATTAATTTCTGTCAGATGGATATTTATCAAGTTGTCAGTCAACTTTACCTGAGAGTATTATGGTCAATTTTCAAAAATCTGATGAAATCTAGCAATGTGCAGCTTTCCTTGAAACTTCGTGCATTAATCACATCTTCTGAAAAGTAACTTCATTCATACTCAAACTGTTTACATTATCAAATTGCATCATTTCTTCTCCAAGGCTTTGTGGGTTTATCAGCAAGATGAAATAAATGTCTACTGGCTGATGAGAGAACTAAAGGGCAAGATTCAGATTTTTCATCACAAAACATGGTCAGGTACTCCTTGATGCTGTGTTTGAAATGTTTTGCAAGCATTTTAAGAATATTACATTTTGGAAAAGTCTTATTGTAATCTGATTAAACTGATTTAATATTGATGCTCATTTGGACTAAGCATTGTACTCTTGATCTGGGTGTTCAGGTATGGGTAACACAAAATGCAGAATAAACAATTTTATATTTTTTACTTTTTGCAGTCTCAGAACACTAATGAATTAGCCTTTGAGAAGTAGTCACTGTATCTTTTTTGTAAGGAGCACAGTACTTGGCATACTGTGCTCAGTTCTGGTCGCCTCACTGCAGGAAGGATGTGGAAGCTATAGAAAGGGTGCAGAGGAGATTTACAAGGATGCTGCCTGGAATGCAGAGCATGCCTTATGAAAGCAGGTTAAGGGAACTCCTTTTCTCCTTGGAGCGACAGAGGATGATGGGGGGACCTGATAGAGGTATATAAGATGATGAGAGGCATTGATTGGGTGGATAGTCAGAGGCTTTTCCCCAGGGCTGAAATGGTGGCCACAAGAGGACATAAGTTTAAGGTGCTGGGGAGTAGGTATAGAGGAGATGTCGGGTAAGTTTTTTTTTACTCAGAGGTGAGTGTGTGGAATGAGCTGCCGGCAACGGTGGTGGAGGTGGATACAATAGGGTCTTCTAAGAGACTGTCAGATAGGTACATGGAGATGAGAAAAAATAGAGGGCTGTGGGTAAGCCTAGTAATTTCTAGGGTAGAGACATGTTCGGCACAGCTTTGTGGGTCGAAGGGCCTGAATTGTGCTGTAGGTTTTTTCTATTTCTATGTTTCTATGAAACACAAAAATCAATCGGTCAGTAATGTTCTCCATAAATGAAAGAGTTACATGATCAGTGGATCTTATTTATTTTAGAGGAATAAATGCTGATCAGAGCACATCTCTTGCTAGGGAATTGATGGCATTTGCACATAAGATCACATGGGGAAAAAAAAATGGTATTCCCCAAAGAGACACGTCAGGATAAGTGGAGCACCAAACAACATTCAGAAGGCTGAACAAAAACCAGGACAAAGCATGCTTGACTAGTGTCTAATCCATCACTCTAAACATTCATTCTGCCACTGCCAGTGCATCGTGGCTACAGTGAGAATTACTTGGAAGATTCAGTGCAGCAACTTGCAAGCTTCTTTGACACCTCCTGAAACCCACAACCTCTACAACCTGGAAGCATAAGCATGGAAATGACAGAACTCAAGACTTCACCCCCATATCACTCAAGTAATGTTGACTTGGAAATAAATTGCTGGATCCAAATTACCCATCTTAGAAGTATCTTCACAACTGGGACTGCAATGATTCAAGATGTTAACTTATCACCAGCACCTGAAGGATAACAGGAAACAGCATTGCACATGTCCTGTGGACTAATTTAAAATTGCAAGTAATTTGGTTCACTGTCCCTGCACTACTCTTTTGTATAATATTCCTTTTTCCTTGAATATTTTCCTATTTGAATAATTTTCCTCCATTCTGTTTCTAATAACCCTCATTTTACACCCCTTGTCACAAATTTGATAACCAGCAGCAAAAGAGTTTTACCATTTACTCTCTCAAGCCCTCTTCATAATTTAGTCTTTTTGGGTCCCCTCTTAACCTTATCTCATTGATTTAAAACATTTCCAAGCTGTTCAGCGAAATTACCATCTCTGGTATTCCAACTTGGAGTTCAAGAAAATCTGGGGATAAGTGAATAAAGCCCAGGACTCCTAAAATGGATATAATACTGTCACAAATATTACATAAAATTTTGCTTTAGAGATTTATATCTAAATTACTAATGTCACAAGTTCTGCTTCCTGGACTATTCCTGTTCACCTGTTTATTGACTCTGAATGAATCTTATTAGATCAAAAAGATTGAATGATGTTTGAAGTTCACTTGTTGTAATGTACAGATATCTGTAGCCAAGTGCACTAGCATTATTAAATACACTAATATTTTAACCCTCAATATCCCAAACTTAATTTTTGGGCAACAGTGTTAGTTTTTTTTGTGGTAAGTGATGTCTACCAGATACTGGCCATCATAACGTGTATATATTTTAAAATTATTTTAAAGAAATGAGTATTGTTGGCATGTCTTATACATTGATCTAACAGTTTTATGTATATGCTTTATTTGTGTGCATCTTTCCTCTCGTTACTCATTTCTCCTTCGCATTTTTGTTGGTCTTGTTCTGTCTTTCCTACCAACCCTCTTCCCATACCACCCCCCCCCCCCCCCCCCCCCCACCGGCCAATCTCCTATTCCAACATATTTTTTATTCCCTGTTCCTTTCACCCTTTGATAACTGTTACTCACTCATTTCCACTGCTGCCTTGCCCTACCTCTTTTCCTTTCTCACAGTTAATAGCGGAAGCTCTTCATTGCTTGACTTCCAGTGCCAGCTTCACTCAGTGTGACTAATTAGTTAAATGGTAGGACATGGTAACATATTTAGACCAGAAATATAAAATTATACATACCCCTATATCTTAGTGGGTCAGATTTGTTATCATAAGTTAAAGACTACTCTCTGCATTTTTATTTACAAACTATCCTTCACAGTAAAGAACACGTGCAGCTGTCAAGAACATTTGCAATTTTCCTTTGAATAATGCTTGATGAAGAGTTCCATTTTCTGTCAGATGTCATGAAAATGCAGGGAATGTTAGCTAAACCTTGATTTCAATTTATTGAAAAGTTTGATACTACTAAAAGATCACTTGCCTGTTATTTTGTTTCTAATGGATAAGAAGTTTCATGTTCCATAAGAATATCTCATTTTCTCACAAGAAGCAAAAAAAGGTAACTTTTTGGCTTGACTCAAAATTGTATAGAACTTAAAATTTTAGTGCTTCCCCCACCCCACCCCATTGATCAGTGGTATTGAAAGAAATGATTAACATCTGTGAAGAATGTAAAATATCAGTAAAACTATTCATTTTTGTGGCAGAACTTTTTAAAAATGGTACATATTTAGTAAATGTTCAAAGGGCTTTGAGCATTTAACATGGAATGTTAACTTGACAAGTTAGGGTGGGCAAGCAAGTGATATCTTGGCCTTTAATTGGATTTGCTTCAGGATATAAGAGCAAAGAAATCTGGACATAACTGTGCTGGACAAACAAGCCATTTGAAGTATCCAGCCTTTGCAAACATTTTGTTGCACACAGATCTGTTTGTCTTGAATAATCTTAAATCTATCAGTGTAACCTTTTTTTTCCCCCTTTTCCATATGCTTACCCAGCCTCCCCTTTAGAAATTAACAGCAGTGGTCACAGCACAGATCCTTGTGGGACATCACTTTCCAGCTTGCACTGTGAATCATTTCCCTTTACTTCCACTTTCTGCCCTGAAGGAATCTGTTGTACTGCTTTATCCCTGACTCCACCTTTTCTGACATTAATTGGTCTATTATAGGGTACCTTAACTAGACTGTCAAAAGACCTTGAATAAGTTATACGTACTGCATTACCATTGTCTGCTACCTCTTCAGTTATTAAATAAAGTTGGTCTAGCCCCAGTGACTTCATTGTACTTTCTGTTCTATGTAAGATTTAATATCAGCCACTTTGTAATTCCCATTTTGTCCTTGTGGATAATTGAAAAGACTTGATCTCTTAAGTGGCTTCTGTTTAAGATTCAGCATTAGAAACTTTAAATGTTAATTTTGACAAAAATGTATATGTTCAGGTCTACTGAAACACTGAGCCATCAATGCAATATATTTCTGGTGTTGTGGTTTGCAATGTAACAGACAAAATCTGGTACCCTTGCCTCTGAATCACTTCTGAGCATGTTTTTGTCCAGGCTGCCTCCACCTTACTGAGCAGATGCTAGGGAACAGCAGATAAAAGCAGCCTGCAAATAAACTTGGTGAAGGTGGAGTGCATTTACCAGTTTTGTTTGCAACGAGCGACCAAACAAATTCTTCCAACCAATACCCAGTCACACCTCCTTTTGCACCAGGGCTGACCAGGAACTGTGCATCCTTCTATGTAGTTTCAAACCCCATTTGCACCTCTAGTTCTATCCCTCCTTCTTCCATCTGCCACCATTTCCTCTTCTCTGCTCCCTTCCTTGTATTTCAGCCCCCTTACTTAGTCTGTTCTTCCTCCCATCTTCAGTTCCTTGGCCCCCAACTTGTTCTTCCCACTTCTGTGGTGTTCTACCTCTTCTTTTCTCCCTCCCACCCCCCATCATCCCATCTTCTGTGGTCATTGGAGAGTTACAATAGCCATCACAGAGTAGAACAATGCATAGTGTTCAGCCTTAACAAACAGGAGGATGATTAATGGTCTGTGAAGATGTCTGCATTCCTTAAGAAAACAAGGAGATTGATAACAACTTAATCGAAAGAGTGAATCTCCAGGATTCTGAATCGGGAACTGTTTTGAGAAGCCATCAGTGGCAAAAAGACTTTGTGAAACAAACATAACTACAGGCTGGAGCCAGACTGGCGCAAATTCCAATTGCAATGTTTTCTCAGAGAAGTTGGCTCATTTTGCAAAGACCCAAGGTCTCAAAGACCTAATAAATTGGAAGCAAGACAATGGCCAGCTGCTTGCAGTGAGATAAGGAACAAGTGCTCCACTATCTAATGACATTAATGGAAGACAGAAGAGTTAACCATTACTTATGTACTATGGGATAATGGGGACCTTGTGTAAACTGTCAGGAGCAATCAATTCCATGCTCCACTGTACCTGATTTGATTCACTGCCAGTAATTAGAATACTACACAATTAGTAAAGTCGAAAATGGAGGTGATACTGTGGCAACTAATTGTCCATCTGTGATGAGATGAAGTTGGCCATAAGGGGTCTGACCTGGACTGACAATTAATGTGGTACTGTCTCATTGGAGGAGAACAAAAGGAATAGAAAAGAGATGGATTTAACTCCTCACCAAACCCTGGAACAACATGAGAGCTTGGGACCAGGACAGACACTCGCGAGGAGAAACCCTGAGCCTGGGACTTTAAGAGCAAAGGGAAGCAAAGTCAAACTGAGACTGATCACTTCATTACTTGATGGGGATTATACGGCAAAAGGTATGAATGTGTGTACACTGGCAATTAAGAATTTGAATAAAGCTAAGTATACCTTCCTTCAATTGTCAATGTATCTCTAATATTAGTGCAAATTTGGCACAATACTTTGTACTCATTGGTTCATTTATTCACATTTTTCAGCTCTGTATGACGTGGGGGGGGGGGGGGTGGAATTCAGATTACACTCCATTATATCCTTATGGAATTGCCTGCATTTGAGGACAACCTGGCCCCATATGTATCAATGTGTACTTTGGGCTTTTCCGAAGGTTTCTCTCTTCATTCTGTCATTGTACTTCTACCTTTTTTGTTTGCGGAAAGTACGTTGGAAACATCAGATTTTTTTAAAAAACACAAAATTCTCTTGGTCTTTCCCATTTAATGTTTGAATGTATGTGTGTGAGAGAGGATAAGAATGTAATAGACATCCATTGAGAAAAAAGCATTGATAAGGTAGTTGAAAGGCAGAGAGGGACCAATTGTAATATTTTTGTATGCATGAAGCACTAATTTAACACTTGATTTTGCAGAAGTAATGGTGAACCTTTCTGTGCTAGCTGTATTAAGTGAATTGGACAGCAAACTCCTGCATTTACATGCACGCAGTTAAATACAGAAGTCACAAATTTTCTGGCTGAGCTTCCATGTTTTGTTACACAGATACCTCAACAAAAGACTTGGCATTAAAATGAGGGATTAAAGTTGTAGTTTTACCCATTGAAGATACTGGTAAAAGTAGTATTGTCTATTAATGTATCAGTGAATCTTTTACAACATGATCTGTGATTTGATAGCAAACACACGAGAACACGAATAGACTACCTGGCCCTTCGAGCCTGTTCTGCCATTAAATGAGATCATGGCTCATCTACCCCAGGCCTTAACAACCCCTCTGAACCAGATTCCCATAGCCCTCAATCCCCTGATCTTTCAAAAATTTATTTTCCTCCATTTTAAGTACTTCAAATGAGCTAGCCTCCTCGGCTGTCTGGAATAGAGAACTCCAGAGATTTGCTGCCTTCTCAGGAATGAAAATTTGATATGTGTGTTCATTTCTTCAGACATTGATTTCTGTTGGAGATTTTAGATTTTGAAGATTTTATAACTTGTCTCCCCAATCCCATCTTTTTCCTTTTCTGTATTTTACAATATTTACTTCAATGTAACATTGTGTGCTTTTATTCCCTTCTCCTCACTTATATTCTGCAGGTCACAATAAGCTTGCTTCAGTCTGAATAGTTGGAGAAGATGTTGCTTGTTATGTCCACCTACTGTAGGTATCCCTTGAAAGTGTTCTGCAGAAATGTCAGTCTTATAACAGCAAAGTACCACTGCAACAATGAGCTTAATGACCGAAGAGCATCATTTATTATGTAGTGAGCACATAATCCAGGATACTGAAGAGAGATACTGTTTTTATGAACTAGAATTGAAGCTGCAGATTTAGGACAATGGAATATTGAAAATTACTTGCAAGTTTGTGTGACATATCTCCTATTTTGTGTTTTTGCTCCTTTTTTTATTGTTTTCATTGTCATGTTTACAAGTTTACTTTCTCTCAGTAAATCAAATAAAAGCTATGTTTAAAACCAGTACTAAGTAAGTATTTAAAACCAGTACTAAATAACAGTGAAATTTCACAGCCATTACGGATCCCAGGACAACATTTTTATTAATCTCACCCTTCAGTGAAAGAAGAAAGTACCAATGCTTGGAGTTGCATGAACATGAAAAATCAAAATAAACATGAGAATACAATCCTTTGACAGGAGGGTCTGAAGTAATCTGCAAATGCAAAAATATTAGTGAGCCTCGATTTAAAAAGTTTGAACATTTTTTTATATTGTATGTGAAGGTACACAAAATACTGAAGACTGATCAGTTACTTTTCCTTTTGTAGTGTTTGTCAAGAATATTTTCTGAATGGTGGAATGAAGAGAGTACTTGAAAAAGATGAGAAAAGAGCTCGTCTTGCTATTGCCATGGCTACTCCAATGTTCAATGTGCAACCATCTGAAAAGAAAGATGATCATTCTGCCACGAATGGTGTAGTGATGGGTCTGGATGCTGCTATTGCAAAGTAGGTGACGTAAATAGACTTCATTTATTCAAAAAACCTGTGGTATACTACTAAGATTTTGATGATACGCAAATGTTGCTGGAATAAAATGGCTTAACTATCCCTTGGAATTGTGCTCATTTATGCAATTTGTTTTATTGATGAAAAATGTGATGTATTCTGAGTTAATATTAGTAAAATAGCTTCAGAAGGGAGTTGAGCATTGGAAAGGTTATGGATTTTGACTGTATTAAAGTAGTATATTTCTGTATAGCAGAATTATGTGGAAGCAAGTATTCTCTGTATTTCACATTTTTGCTAAAGCTAACTAATAGAAGAAAATGATGTGACATAAGATCCAACTCTTGGCACTTGAAGATATCTTCACATTTATATAAAGTAGTAATGTGGGTGTCACCTGTATGGTGAAGTTTGTTGCAAAGTAGCAAAAAAATGAATCTCCCAGATAGTTATACTGTACTATTATCAAATACTGAGTTAAAGGATTTGGAAATACTGTAGGCTTACAATGTTGCTAACAAGAATTGTAACCTGAATTTTTTAAGCACCAGTGACTTATAACTAAACAGGAAATAGAAAACAGAATATCAAAGTAAACACCTACTTAAGTACCTGTCAAAGTGCATCTTAAACATAGTGACCTTCGGCAGTGTGTTCCAGATATCAATTACAGCTTTTAAAAAAAAATTCCCCTATGTTCCCCTATTTTAAAAACTCCTTTCTCACCTTGAACCTAAGCCTCTTATTTTTGAAAGATTCTGACTGTCTACCGTATCTATGCATCTTATTACTGGCAAACGTACATAAAATTATTTGAGAAAGTATGACATTAACACTTTGGTTGTGATTGGGGGTGGGGTTAAACCTGTTCTGCTTAAGTGTTATGAGGGGTAAGTAGTATTTGAGTAGGATTCCCTTATACTCAGAGTTTAAAAGAAGGAAATGACCGCAAAGGCTACCGTGGCATTCTGAGAGGAATGGCAGGGTAAAATACTAAGCCTATTTTTCTCTGGATGGTCCAAAACATTAGGGGCCTGGCCTCTGGGCAAAATTTTGTGCCTTTAGAAGATTAGGGATGCCCAATTATTAAGTATATTCAATGCTAGGATTGATAAATTTATGGATATAAATGGTATCATTATTGAAAATGGGTGAAAATGATCAGCAATGATATTGAATGGTGGAGCAGGCTCCACATGCTGTATATCCTATTTTGTTATTTCTGTATTCTTATGCAACTATTAATTAAAACCATTACTTTGTTTCTAAAACCTTTCTTAGGACTTTCATACTGCGTTAAGCTTCCACGTGGCCAAACTAAACAAATATTTGTACACTGTACTTAAGTTTACAAATTCTAATATTTGAAAATTTTTGATTATTTTCTCTAGCCCCCTTTACATAGGTTCAAAGATTTTCTGGCATTTTCTGGCAAATTCAAATGCATTTTCTGGCATTGTTTGAATTTTGAACAGTGAAGTTCTGTCAGCCTGTCTTTAAATGCCTTGCCCCAAGTGCAGTCAGTCTTTCTTTTGAATTTTCCTTAACACTTTCACATAAATTTTCTTTAACATCTTATTGAGTGTGTCCGTGCTCTGGGCAGATGTCTTATTTAGAACTGAGATGAACAACCATGGATAATTTGAGGATATAGATGACACACAGGCAGATCATAAGAGGATATAGATGACACACAGGCAGATCATAAGTCAATCCTAACTAATCTAACATTCTAATATTTCTTTGTACTGACCGTTATGCAACCTAACCTACTCTATGATGGTCCGCTTTCTTGCAGAATTATAGACCCAGGATTTTCAGGTTAACACATTTCCAAAGAACTAATTTTTGAAGTAATGAACACAGCACTGGACATTTGGCCCATGATGTTGTGCCGGATCTTGATGCCAATTTATACTAAATGTCCTCCTCCTGTGTATCATCCGTATCCCTCCATTCCCTTCATATTCATATGTTTATCTTCCTTTCTTTGCCTCAGAACTGGGCACAGTGCCACTGACCTGGCTACTGCTGCTGGCCTCTGAAAGGTCATCCCAACAGTATCCAAAGGGGTATACCTGTTACTGAGGGGAATGGCCACAGGGCAAACCTGCACTGTCTGCCTACTCCCCTTCTTCTGGTGGTCACCCATCTATCTGGAGCCTGCACCTGAGGTGTGACCACTTCACTAAAACTCTCATCTATGCTATCCTCAGCTTCCCAGATGATCCTGAATACATCCAGTTCCTTGACCTGGTCTGTCAGGAGCTGCAGCTGGGTGCACTTCCCATAGATGTAGTTGTCACAGAGACCATGAGGTTCCCTGATTTCCCACATCATGCAGGAGGAGCATTCCACTGCCCTAACTGCCATTTTTTCTACACTAAGTCAAAGGTCACAGATTAATAAGAAAATAAAATTCTTGCCTTTTCTTACCTGCTACTCACTTGTGCCTTCTTACCAAAGCCTCAGATCCCCACTCTTACACTGGCCCAATGGTCACTCAGCTCTATCCTACCTACCTTTTCATTGGTTAAGTGTGTGACAACTCAGCCAGTCAGAAACAACTTTTAAAAAGCTGCTGGCTCCTCTGTTCTGCTGCTCTGGCTGCTGCAGCTGGAAAAACAAGCTCTCAACAGAAAAACAGCTCTCAACTGAAAGCTCATAGAATCAGGTTTACTATCACTGACATATGTCATGAAATTTGTTGTTTTGCAGCAGCAGTACAGTGCATGAACACAGACATAAAAATTACTGTAAGTTACAAAAACAAATAGTGCAAAAGAGGAATAATGAGGTAGTGTTCATGGACTGTTATGAAATCTGATGGCGGAGGGGAAGAAGCTGTTCTGAAACGTTGAGTGTGGGTCTTCAGGCTCCTGTAACACCTCCCCGATGGTAGTAATGTGAAGAAGGCATGTCCTGGGTGGTGAGGGTCCTTCACAATGGGTGCTGCCTTGAGTCACCAACCGTTGAAGATGTCCTCAATGGCGGGGAGGGTTGTACCCGTGATGGAGCTGGCTGAGTCTACAACCCTCTGCAGCCTCTATCAATCCTGTGCATTGGAGCCTCCATACCAGGCGGTGATGTAACCAGTCAGAATGCTCTCCACCGTGTACATCTGTAGAAATTTGCAAGAGTCTTTGGTGATATACCAAAGCATTTTAAAATGACTACGATAGGTTCTTCAATGAAACAAAATGTATTAATTTTCTGCTTTTTTAGGGTCTCTCCTTCAATATGCAGTGGTTCAGAGCAGTTAGGCATTTATTGCCCATTCCTAACTCCCCTTGAACCGCTGTGGTCCATCCAATGAAGAGCTTATTCTGTTTCTACATATTGATTATCGTGCAGTTGAGTGGTTGACCAGGGCACCTCAGAGGGCAGCTGAGATGCAATACATTGGTATGTTTCTGAAAATATTGTCCAGATTGGGCAATTTCCTTCCCTGATTGTGAGCCAGGTAGGTTTTCAACAGATTCTTGGGAACACCACCGCCCATCATCCTCTTCAAACTAAAACTTTTTAAAACATTTTTCCCTTTTGCCTTGTATTCATTAAAATCACTGGGGTCACAGATCTCCCCAGAATTCAGGATCTGAGCATAAATTCTGAGGAATCTCAGCAACATCCAATTTTACCACATAACTCCACATGATGCCTAGAAATGGAATGAATGTATGGACTTGGCACTCCAAAAATTCAGGAGTTCTCTGTATGACGTTGCTTGTGAAGAGGTCCCATTTAAATGAGTTGGTGCGGCAGTTCTGTTCAGGACTGCTAGCAGTAATTGGCAAAGTACAGGCAGCTGTTGTAACATTTTTGTTTGGGTATCTTCTCTGAACATGAGGGTTGTCTTGTCCTACTAGGTTTGCTGTCTGTCTCAGCAAGATAAGTTTGCCTTGATGCAGATAAATGATCAAAGCAGATTTTTAAAAATAGAAAACTGGTAGTGATTACGTAAGCACCCAGAATAGTCATTCCAAAGCACTACTAATTTGACTCTCTGCCATCTTTCTGATTAAACAAATGTGATTTAACAGAAACAAGTCCCACTACAATGCAGCTTGCTATGTTAGCATTTCTTTAGTGGTGATTCAATCAGATGGGCAAAGAGCAATAGTATGTTCATAAAGCCTGGCCTGCCCTGAAATACAGCATATTAAGCAACTGTGAAGGGATTTTCAGTTGCTCCACCAGAAACCGCTAACTCTGACTTGATGAGAACAACCAGGAGATTCAAGAGTTAATAAATCAGAACCTTGGACTAGAAGCACCATTACCACTCAAGGGGGTTGGGGGAGGGGGGAAAGCAGATCTACAGGTATTTGAAAGTTAATTTAAAAGAAAACTCCTGACCTAAAGAACAAATCATGGTTGGAGAGAATTCAAGAGTTCCAGTAATTCACTGACAAGTAAAGCATGCATGGACTCTAAGTACCTGAAGACTGTCTACAATGCAAGGATTTCGCTCCCATTGCCCCCTCACTAAGGACAGAAGTGAGCTTGAGGGTACTGAGGCAGTCAGTGCTCACTGCAAGGAGCACTTTGAAGATCTCTTCAACTAGGATTTGTTTTTTGATGCAAATGCCCTTAACTACTTCTATCTACTAGAACCTTGGCACTACCCCAACCATGTAAAAGTTAAAGCCATCTATCACTACTGCCTCCTCTGCACCAGTGCAACCTTTCAGTCAAGTATTCAAAGACCAGGACTTTAAACTCCCAGAAGTTCATGTTTACTTAGCAAGGCCTTCGACAAGGTCCCGCGTGGTAGGCTGGTCTGGAAGGTTGGGTCCCATGGAATCCAGGTAGAGCTAGTAAGGTGGATTCAAAATTGGCTCGGAGGTAGGAAGCACAGGGTGGTGTTTGAAGAATGTTTCTCAGAATGGAGGCCGGTGACTAATGGTGTGCCGCAGGGACTGGTGTTGGGACCCATGTTATTTATATAAATGATTTGGATGCGAATGCACAAGGCTTGATTGGTAAGTTTGCGGATGACACAAAATTAGGTGGTGGTATTGATAGTGAAGAAGGTTATCATAGATTACAGGGGGATCTTGATCGGTTAAGGAAGTCAGCTGAGGAGTGGCAAATGGATTTCAATACAGATAAGTGTGAGGTGATGCATTTTGGAAAGTCAAACCAGCGTAGGACAACGTATGAATGGTAGGGCACCAGGGAGTGTAATGGAACAGGGACCTAAGAGTATAAGTGTATAATTCGTTGAAAGCGGCGTCACAGGTAGGCAGGGTGGTGAAAAAGGCATTGTGCATGCTGGTCTTCATCAATCAGGGCATTGAGTATAGGAGTTGGGACATTATGTTGCAGTTGTACAAGTCATCGGTGAGATTGCACTTGGAGTACTGTGCAGTTTTGTTATAGGAAAGATGTAGTTAAACTGGAAAGATGCAGAAAAGATTTACAAGGATGTTGCCAGGACTAGAGGGCCTGAGTTACAAGGAGAGATTGGCCAGGCTAGGTCTTTACTTCTTGGAGCGTAGGAGAATGAGGGGTGATCTTAGAGGTTTATGAAATCACGAGGGGCATAGATAAGGTGGATGGTAGCAGTCTTTTCCCCTATGTAGGGGAGTCCAAAACTAAGGGGCATAGACTTTGGGTGAAAGGGTAAAGATTTAAAAGGGACTTGAGGATCAACTTTTTCATGCAGAGGATGGTGAGTATATGGAACGAGCTGCCAGAGGAAGTGGTTGAGGCAGGTACAATAGTATCATTTAGGAAGCACTTGGAAAGATACATGCAGGGGCAGGGCTGAGAAGGATATGGCTGAATGCAGCAAATTGGGACCAGATGGTTGGGTACCATGGTTGGCATGGACTCGTTGGGCCAAAGGGCCTGTACCCTTGCTGTAAGCAGCAGTGATCCCCATCTTCCTGTATGCACCAGAAATGTGGGCAACTTATTGTAGATACCTTAAAGGAATGGAAAAGTACAACATGCACTGCCTGCACAAAATCTACTGGCAATATATGCGAGCCAATGTCAGTATCTTTTCCCAGACCAATGTTCCCGGCATCCAGGCACTGATCACTCTCAAATGTCTTTGGGTTGACCATGTATTCTGCACGCTTGACACCAAACTGCTGAAATGCTAACTCTAATCTGAGCTCCATTGTGGCAAATGATCTACAAGAAGTCAGCAAAAACACTTAAAGAACATCTTCAAAACTTCTTAAATAAGATACTATATCTTCACTGGCTCATGAGAATCCCTTGTTTAAGGCTGCTCAGAATGGGGGAGAAGCATCTTTTGAGTCTCTGCAGGAGCATGTGGAAGCCAAGCTCAAGAGGTGTGCAAAAACCCAATCAACCCACCCAATGCCCTGTCAGATTGAACCTGTCTTTCCTGCAGCAGTGTCTGCTGATCCTGCCTAGGACTCATCATTTACCTCAGCCCACAGAACTGTAGTGGAACCAGTTGTACTTGAACCAAGAAAAAGTTCTTATAGATTTGTGATATTGTTGAAAAAATGCTTGTCTGGTAACTTTGCCAAATAAAAGGAATAACTTCAGAATAGATTGTCATGATTTATTGTGGTCAGACTGTGATTATAAAAGATCCCTGATACAGGATTGGGTGAAATGTGTATTAGAGCTGAACTATTCCATTTTGGGGAGGGAAAGAGAGGGGAAAAGTACATCATCTGTATCACTCCCACAAGTGCATTTCCTATTGATGGATGGAGAGCACTGTCAATGGGTCCCTGAAAACCCCTACATTTGTTTGAAAGAATTGTTTAGCAGAGTAATCATCTCTTTGCCTTTTTGGTAGGGGCTAGGGGAAAAATAATGTTAACTGTGTCAATACTTCTTTCAATGTTGTGTGACCTCTGCTCTTTTAATGCATCTTTTTGTAATATAATTGAAAGATTTAGCAAAGAATGTTGCTCCTTAGTTTTAAGCAGAGAACCATTTTTGCTGACATGATGAGAAAATATTGAATGTGCTTGCTGCATTTTCACCTACATTATCATTATAGTCTGACTTGGAGAATCACTCTTAAAGATTCGCATTTTGGATAGTGAACAAATAGGAATAGAATTGGGGGAAAGAAATATAAATTATAATTAATAGTGGCATAATTAGTGCCAGAACACATACCAGGATAATTAGTTTCATTTCATTTGTTTTTGCTAGTTCATAAAGAAGGGTGCAGTTTAGTGTCTTTTAATGTGGTTTGGAATATGGAAGATTTTAGTAACTTATCTAATTAGAGCAATACAGGATGCAGAGTGGGTTTGGAAGTGAGTTAAATACTAAATTCATCAACTGAATGAGAAATATGGTTTTTAATCTTCATTGAGAAGGAAGGGAAGGTTAGAGTATTCTGAATAATGGAAACTGTTAATGCTGTCATTGATATAGTTACATCCTTCTTTCAGTGGTGGCTGTATATTTCTCCACTGGTAGAACCTCAAGAAATAGCAATTTGCATTTATATGAGTGACTTTAATTACAAATGGGAACATCAGAATTTAAGAATTGGGACGATTTAACTGATAGTTTGCAGATATAAGATGCATGTTACTTTGCAATCAACTTGTGCCAAACGAAGTACCACATTCTTTCAGAATGATGTCACTTTGGCAAAGTAAGGATGGCAACAAAAAGTTTTTCATTTCATCATAGAACGTATACACAAACTTTATCCTGCATAAATAAAGTAATTGAACAAACCACAGGAATTGTTTATTAACAGTTGATTTAGTTGGGAACATATTAGAGTATTGAAACCTGGCTCCATACCATAACACCTTTCATCAGTTCTCTAACAAATTGACATGACTTTATCCTTTATGTAATTTGGAGTGTTTTTTTTGTATTTACAGAAGAGGTGTTGATGGCATTCATTAATTCATAAAACAGTTGTTTACTTTTATCTAATTTAGAAAATCATCTAATTAGTTTTGTAAATGAAAATCAAACTCTCTCTCACCCTTTTTCTGGGGCAGAACAAGGATAGAGTTCCCATGGTCCTTAGAAGCCTCAACATTCAACAGATTATTTTCTGCAGTTTCCTCCATCTTCAAAGGGATTCCACCAGCAGACATGTCTTCCTCTCTTCTTCCCTTTCAGCATTTTGCAGGGACTGTCCCCTCAGCGACTCCCTGGTCCACTCTTCTGTTCCCCAAAACCACCCCACTTCTTACAGCACTTTCCCTTGCAATCTCAGATGGTGTGATAGTTGTCCTTGCACCTCTTCCCTTCCCACCATCCAGGGACCCAAACAATCTTTCCGGGTGAAGCAACAATTCGCTTGCACTTCCAGTCACCACATTTGGTGTTCACGTGGTCTCCTCCATGCTGGAGAATCCAAATGCAAGTTGGGTAACCACTTGGTTGAACACCTGCGTTCAATCCACAGTGACGACCCTGAGTTTCCCATTGCCTACTACTGTAATTCTCCATCCCATTCCCACCTTGATCTATTGATTTGTGGCCTCCAAGACTGTTGCAATGAGACCAACGCAAGCTTGAGGAACAGCACCCCATCTTCTGTCTGGGCACAGTGCAATCTCCTGGATTCAGTGTTGAATTCTACAACTTCAAATAACTTGATTTCTCTCAGTCCTTCATCTGTGATATTGGCTCAGGTTGTTTCTGTATTTATTCCTTTTTCTTTTTCCCTCCTGGAAGTAGAGGATATGCTGGGCATATCTTCCTGCTCTGCATTTCACAACTTCTACATCCTTTTCTCTGTTCTCGCTCTCAAACTGCTGTCATTCGCTCATTGACCACATTAACTTTAACAGATTATCCTCATAATCACCCAGTTTTACCATATCAGAGACATACTGTTCCACCACCCTTTCCAGCTAATCAGGCTTCTTTCCTTCCCAGTTATGACAAAGCATCTTTGATCTGAAACGTTAACTCTTTTCTCACAGATGAGGCCCGACCTGTTGAGTATTTCCAGCATTTTCTGTTTTTAATTAGTATTGTATATTTGATACAAATTATAACTGTATTGGTATTTATTTATATATTGCTGTCCGTGTATTATAATAATTCCTTGGGGTAAATCTTTGAGAGCATTAACAGTGATCAGGTGTTTTATGTTGATGACTGATTACCATTTCCAAGAATATGTCGGGATCGTCTTCGATTTGCAGCTTCTTTCTCAGTGTTTAAATCATAAACTCATTACAGTGTAGATGGCGCCCTTTTAGCCAATCAAGTCTCCTACTGGATCTTTGAAGACAAAACTGGTCAATCCCATTACTCCAGTACCATAGTTCTGTGCATTTTTTAAAAAAATCTTTAAATATTAATCCAATTCTCTTTTGAAAGCTAAATTTCTAATCACACAATTTCAGGAAATTTGAGCAAAAAAAACTGGCACCTGTAGACAGTCACATTAAATCTGACCTTGACCTCTCTAGTAATGTCCCTAACTAAACCCAACAAAACTTTGTAGATTTCTATCAAATCTCCTCTCAATCTTCTCTGCTCCAAGGAGAACAGTATCAGATTTTCTATTTTCTATTCTATCCTTGCAGTTGGTTCCTGGAATGAAGGATTTCAATCTAGTGATTCTCTGCTGCATGCTGATCTTGGTATTCACAACTTTTGAGAATTGAATCAATGCTCTAATTGTGGCCTAACAAAGTAAAGTTTCAACACAATGTAGATACAGACATATAAATCAGTTGCTTGAGCTTTTTCTGCTATTCAATAAGTTTATGGCTGATCTGATTGTAACCTCACTCCACATTCCCATCTACTCACTGTAGCCTTTCACCCCCTTGCTTATCAAGAATCAATCTATCTTTGTCTTAAAAATATTCAAAGACTCTGCTTTCCACTGCCCTTTGAGAAAGAAACTTCCAAAAACTCACGATCCTCCCAGATGATAATTTCTTTACTCCATTTTAAATGGACTTCCTACATTATACTACGTTTGCTAGATCACTCAATCTATCTACATTTCCTTAGTAGTGTTTTTTTTTACATCCTCTTCCTAACTTGCTTTCCTGTCTTTCTTTGTCCTCGGGAAAAGTTAGTTAGTTCTGTAATTTTGTACTTCTGCTTGTGAAGCCGAGGATTCCATATCCTTTTGTAATCACATTCTCAACTTACCCTAACATCATCCAAGATTTATGCACTCGAACATTCATGTTTTTCTGTTCCTCTCAGTTTTTTTAGAATTGTACCATTTAGAGATGTTATCTAAAAGGAGATCTAGAAAAAAAAGCTAAATTGTATTTCTAATGACTTGCTGTCTGCATAGTAGTTGGGTCATAGTCAATTCAACTGACTCTCAGAACTGGTATGTAACCACACTAATCTTGTGCAACTGTGTGGCTGCCAACAACCTCAAGGATATGGCCTTGTTTCAATGGTGGTCCCGCAAGTCGAGGGACTATGAGTGGCATCTATTGCCTCCAGGCAGTGCATCCTGAGGCATTACCACCAGCATCATTCTGATGGCCTCTGACCCCTCGATACATTAAAGGCCTGTTTTCATTTTTTTTAAATGTCAGTAATGATCAGAGACATTTAAATGATTTAAAAAATTATTTGGAAAAGTTGCAAGTGTATTTAAAATTATATTTATGTTTTTAATTAACAGTATAATAAAAATAAAAAATCTTGGTTAAAATTACCTTTTTATTAAGACCAGTGACCACAATCAAAGGAACAGGGCTGGGCTGCATATGCCAGGTTTGTTTGGTGTAAAACTAAGGAGCCAGCTCAGTAACCTACAGAATGCTCCTGGCCACTGGCATTCTTTGTCTCCACAGACGTTTGGTTTGCTTGGCCCATGTCATTCTCCAGAAACAGATGCAGAAAAGGCTCCTTCCCCTGAACCAGTTCTTAACACACTTCAGAAATTCCTATCTTTTTTGCCCTTTAATATTAATCCCAGTCCCAATTTTTATTGCGATTTGGGCTAGTTGCCCATTTTCACTACTGCAGTTTTTGCTTATCTCTAATTTTTCTGTAGATTTTGTCTCCCTCTTTCCCACTCTTCGGTGGCCCAAAGGAAGCACCAGAAGGGTAATGGTCTCTTTTTGTTCTTAACTTCAGCCAGATCGATTCAATCCCTATTGAGGACAATGCCTGTCCAGAATAATATCTTGCTGAATCAATACTACCCAACAAACCACACTACATTTTTTATTTCCTTTCCTGAACACTTATGACTGGGAATATTTGGTAATCCTCCTACCTTTTAACCCAAGTCTCCATGATCACCGTAATGTTATATTCTTTACCCTTGCAGCTCGACAAATGCTCGTGCCCCCCATCGCACTCTCTCTAAATCCATCTCTCACCTTTTGATTTCTCTTATTCTGCTCCCTCCTAATGTGAAGCTAATTTTAGTTTTGTGGTTGATCACTGGGTGGCACAGTGCCCAGCAGAACTGTAGCCTCTGCTCCATCAACCCAGGTTCAGTCTTGACCACCTGGAGTTTGCACATTTTCCCTGTGACCATGTGAGTTTCCCCAGGATCCTCTGATTTCCTTCCACATCCCAAAGATATGCTGGTTGCTAAATTAATTGGCTACTGTAAATTGTCCCTGGTGTGTAGGTGAGTATAGGATTGGTGCAAACAGATGTTTGACAGCAGGGTTTAGTGGGCCAAAGGACCTCTATGCCATGTGACTGTGAGACTAAGTATTACTGGATATTTCATTTTAATGGACCAGATCATATTTGGCTTTAGTCAAGGTTTTCCATAAAGTCACCAGATATTTGCTACTTGGTGTTCAACTCGTCATTGACTTCTAAGCCTGAGTGTTGAAAATGAAGTCTGAGACCAGCTGGAGGTAAGATGTCAATAAAGGTGCACTGAGCAGATGGCACTTTGCATCCAGTCTCTTGGCTTTACATCATGGATGACTGGTGTTTGTTGCATGACCCCATTCCTTTCAATGAAGTCACTGACTATGAATAAAAAGTTACATGCTGGGAAAATAAATTCTTTTCTAAAAGTTTTATTCTATGAAACTACAAAATTGTGAAGTTGAATCCTGATGCCACTAATCATTTGACGTTATCTGCTTTATTTTCCAGTTTAGTATGCTTTTCAGGAAAGATCAGATTGCTGGATGTTGGAAGCTGTTTTAATCCGTTTTTGAAGTTTGATGAATTTCTAGCAGTTGGCATTGATATTGTGCCTGCTGTGGAGGTAAGTTGTACATTATATAGTGCTTCTGTAAATTTAAGTTCTGTTCTTTGAAATGGGTGTTTGCTTAACTAGAAAGTGCTGGCAAGGCAGGGATAGTATTTAGACTTCAATTTTGGAGGTTATAGGTTTATTTCAGAGGGATTTGAGGAGGGATATATTACAACTGGTTTTCAAAAACAAAATATTTAACACTGCCCATATTCACACATTCTTAACAAATGTGTCCATGCGTTGGATGGTTGGGTATCGAACTATATGCCTGGAAGATGAATGGAGTGTGATAATAGAGTAAAACTCTATTTATCCATTATCTGAATAATCAGAAGTCCTGATGGTTCAGCAAATGGCTCACCAGATGGTGTTTCCCACACTCCCTTGAAGCTTACTGGGGCCACTGGAATATTTATTATTATATTGTATAACATCTTAAAACAAAATCAATTAAAAGAGGTTATGGTATTAGTGGAATAACATCCAATAGTCTGGAAAATTTGCCCATTCAGCACCATCAAATTCCCAAGCGTGCTGAATTACTGTTTTATTCTATGTGGATAACTTTTACCTTGAAAACTTGATGGACTTCCACAGAGGGTAGCACTGGTCATGTGGGTTTATAAATCTTAGTTTTCAGGTTCGTGGTTTATATGAAATTGGGTGAAACTAATTAGTGATGGACAATAATCCAAAGGAATGTAAACAAGTTAGTGAGCGAGGGAGTGGAAGATGAATTTAAGGTATGCAAGTGTAAGTTCTCTACCTCAAAGAATTAATGCAGTAGAGTTTCTGCTTTGGGTATATTAAGCAATCCAGGTGCAAAATATGCTTTAAAATATTCTAGTCTTATCAACTGATTTTCTGTGCAACTTTTTACTTAACTCGGTTATAAATAGCTTAACACAAACTCTTCCATGAACCTGCACAATCATGGGCAATTTTAGAATGGAGTGATTTGTTACCTTTTGAGTGCTAAGTTGTTACAGTTTTACCTTTGCAGTTGAAAGTGTCTGCAATATGCAAAAAAAAATTTTTGATTTACTTGGTTTACTTATGGGGTTGACAATTTTTAATAACTGAGCATGTTTTTAAGAGGACCATTTACTGATTTAATTGATGTGAATAACTTCTTAGTTTTTTTTATATTTAAAAATGCCTATTAGTATCCTTGTACTCAAAAACTGTTTAGTTTTAAGAACCACTTTGAAAGATTATAAATAAGTGTAAGAAGCAGAAATTCGTCAGAGATTAGTTTGATTTTGGAATGTTGTCAGTTTTTGGGTGGAGTTGGTTTGCTGTGCAATGTTTCTTAAACAATGGTGGGGGGGGGGGTGCAAGTGGAGAGACATGCTGGGACTGGAGGAAATGTAAATGAGAACAGCCAAATCATCATCTAATCGAAGGTAGTGGAAAGAGGAGTCAGGGTGAGGGGGGGACCAAGAATTAAAGTAACACGGTACTAGAATCTCAGGATCGTGCTTGTGGACTGAATGGAGGTGTTCCTCAAAGCAGTCACTTAATCTGCATTTTAACTTTCCACGTAGCAAAGTCCCACTTAATCTGTGTTTTATCTCCATCGAGGAGTTGCATCTTGTGCAGTGACTGGAGTTTGTTGAATTGAACAAAGTACTAGTTAATCACAGGGGTGTTAGGAGCACTGGATGATGGGAAGGGAGGACACAAAAGGGTAGGTGTTACGTTTGTACTTATACGGAGAAGTCCCATGGGACTGAATAGCAGTCTTGGGTGGTGTGGGGGTGCAAGAATTGACCTTTTGAATTTGGAAGCTGATGTGATGACAGGCGAGGATAAAGTGGGCCTTATCATTGTGGGAGAAAGGGAAAGAACTGAGCACAAAAATGCAGGACATCAACATGATAGAGGATCCTGTCTGGTTGAAGAAAAATGAAGGAAGGTGAAGATGTGCCTTTAGTCCAAAGTGGAGCATTAGTTTACAAACAAGGAATAATGATTAGGTTCTGAGAGAGATGGCTATCTAAAATAACTCTGTGCCTTATTTCAGAAGGCTGGTGAATAATTTCAGAACTAGATTGATGAAAAAATGTTTGCCTTAGATCCAACTTGCAACATTTACTTTGAGCCCTGGGGCATGTAAATTAAAAACCTAATCAGTTATTGTACAATGACTTTTTATTGAATACATTATTCTTAGCAAATTTCAAAGTTCGATGACAAATAATGTTTTCTTAGGTTTGCAATTAACCAAGTAATTGCTGACCATGTTGCCCTCTATTATAGATTGAAAATGCTGTAACACCCGCTAACATTGCTGATCCAGAATGAACATAATTCAGTGGTGGAAGATTTTTGATCCTTTAGGATGGTTCTGATGAATGGTCATTGACCTGAAATCCTCATTTCTTTCTCTATAAATGCTGTCTGTTCAGTGGATTTATCACATTTTCTGCTTTTACTTTAGTGGAATAATTAAAGGATAATAATGAGACTCAAATTAGCAATGTGCATGTAACGCAGGGTTGTTGGAAGGAGGTGATTGCAAAAATCAGAGGTAGAAACTCATGGAAGGGTTTGGAAAGCAAGACTAATATTTTAAAATTTAAGTATTGCAATACTGAGAGTCAGTATTGGTCAGTAAAAAGAGGGGGATGATGATTTCAATTTAAGTAATTCTATTTTCACTGGAAATTAGATTAACAAACATTGACTTCCAATGGAAATTTGAGTAACCTTAAATTATAACAGAAAAATTAATTTAAAAATCTGTGTTTGTTAGACATGGATAACATTTAAAGCACAGGAGTAAAGTTTAACCAGTTTATCATTATAATTTAAATACCGAGAACCAAACCAGAAAGGTATCACACTGCCATCTCCTCTCTTTACAGGTGGAATAATGTTAACAAATGAGACAAGGTTTCAGGGAATAGAGGATGGTGATGGTGGTTCTTTGAATCGTGGCCCTTCAACCAAAAGCTTTAGTAATTTGGAACTAAAGTTAAATATTAATAAGCATTTGAATTGATTTCATTTTTATTGTCTATACTTTCAAATTTTTTATATTTGCTCTACACAAATGACCAACTTGTATGTCTGTCAGGCAAAACATACATGAGTAACTTGAAAGAAAACCTTAATATAACACATCGAGATCATATTGAAACATTTTCAAATATTGTACAATAATGGTTAAACTGAATTGGAGTTTAACTTAAAATGACTTGTGTCGTTTAGGGGGTAATTTATTTTGCTTCAAAGGATTATCATGGTTCATTCTGAATGTAACTTTAATGTAACCACTTGTATTAAAATTGAACACAATCAGAAGAATTTCAAAACATGGATTTGAAACAAATTTTTAACTTGACCATTTTATGAAAAGTTAGGAACAGTGTGTTCTGGGCATTCATGTATATGAATAAATTAAATTTAGTGGTTGTATGAAACAATGAGAAGGCTACTGAAGTATTTTCCTGAGTATCCAAAGGACTGGATGTTAATTGTTGCAGCCAGGCAAAACCCTTTTTGGAGTTCTGAGCATTGCCTAGCAAGATGGTGCCGGAGCGTGGCGACTCGTTGCAAGCTGCTGTCTACAGATCTACTCATTGCACCCAAGAAAGGTCCTGATGCCCTATCATGATGGTTATAGAAAAACATTAATCTTTGGTCCCATTGTATCAGAGAGCCATAGGGTGGATCAGCATGGAAACAGACCCTTAAGTCCATTGAGTCCACATTAACCACCATGCACTCGTTTATATTAATCCCATTTTATTTTCCCATATTCCAATCAATTTCCCTTAGATTCTGACAGTCATCTACACACTAGAGCAATTTAGTGGCCAGTTAACTTATCAACTTGCACTTCTTTGGGATGTGGAAGGAAACTGGCCACAGGGAGAACATGCAAACTCCACGCAGCACCAAAGGTTAGGATTGAACCTGGATCAATAGACTGTGGGGCTACAGTTCTTCTAGTTCCACTGCTGTGAACATAATTCTGTGTAGTATTCTGAAACTTCTCCAAAGAAAATTGAGTACTCTGGCAGATTTGCATCAGATTTTCTAAGCAATGTGCATGTAAGCACATTTCTAGTGTGTCTTGGGAAGACAATAGATGCATGTGTCACAAGAATGCCAAGGAGGCTTTTGTTGAAACACAAAATCTCACAGCGCTTGACAGGATAGATGTAGGATGGTGTTTCCCTTGTTTGTGAGTTCACAGCGAGGGGTCAGAGTCTCAGAATAAGAGATTAGCTATTCAAAACTCGGATGAAGATTGTGGATCTTTGCAATTCTATACCCAAGAGGGCTGTGGATAATTAGTTACTGAGTATATTCAGAACAAAGCACAATAGATTTTTTGATATTCAGGAAATTAATTGCAAGAAAGCTGTGCTGAGATAAAAGATTAGTTGTAAACTTACTAAATGTGGGAACAAGCAGGGGGCTGAAGGGCATACAGCTATTTATGTTATTATGACATCCACTCATAGTGCACTTATGATTTAATGCCACGTGTTCAACACCAATGAATTCAGCATTTAACAGTAGAAAGAAACCATTTTCCCTACCAATCACCCCCTTCCCAAAATGCACTGTTCAAAAGGAACATCTATTGCTTTAGATTTTGTGGTAATCAATTTGTAAAACTTCATTAGTTTTGAAGTCTCTGTGAATTAATGTAGCAAAAGTTATAATTGAGTTCTGACCAAAAGCTTAGCAAAATTCTGTTGCTCCTTTACAAGAGGACTTCGGTGACATTTCCTCACTATGTATTATCATAACAGGAAGAATGAGGAAGGGCAACACAAAACAACCTGTTAAGTTGAAGAAGAGCCCCTAGTATACAACCCTGTTTATCAAAGGTGCAAAGGGAGCAGTTTTCTTACATCAATGAGGAGAGTAATTCCTGCTTCTCTAAGAAGGTGCTAATAGTGATATTTCACATACTGTAGCCACAACATCAGCAATACAGCAGGGAACAGTATCTGTAAATGCAATGTTAGCATTCATTTTGAGACAACTAGAATATAAAAGCAAGGATGTAATACTGAGACTTTATAAGGTGTTGGTCAGACCACATTTGGAGTATTGTGAACAGCTTTGGGCTCCATATCTAAGGAAATGATGTGCTGGCATTGGAGAGGGTCCAGAGCATGTTTATGAGAATGGTCCTGGGGATGAAAGGGTTAACGCATAAGAGTTTGATGGCTCTGGGCCTGTACTCACTGGAGCTTAGAAGAATGAGGGGAGATCTCATTGAAACCTACTGGATAGAGTGGATGTGGAGAGGATGTTTCCGGCAGTGGGAGAGTCTAGGACCAGAGGGCACAGCCTCAGAATAGGAGGACGTCCCTTTAGAACAGAAATGAGGAATTTCTTTAGTCAGAGGGTGGTGAATCTGTGGAATTCATTGCCACAGACGGCTGTGGAGGCCAAGTCATTGGGTGTATTGAAAGCGGAGGTCGATAGGTTCTTGATTAGTAAGGGCGTCAAAGTTATAAAAAGAAGGCAGGACAATGGGGTTGAGAGGGAAGAATAAATCAGCCATGATCGAATGGTGGAGCAGACTCGATGGGTCAAATGGTCTAATTCTGCTCCTATGTCTTGTGGTCTCATAATCAGTTGATAAAATTTTATTCTAATTGTACATCCAGCTTTAATGTTCAAAAATTGATCAATGCAACTGTTGAAATGATTCCTGGATGTTGAAAGATGTAAGTGTACTTATAGTAAATATCCATTCAATTCACACCTCAAAGTACACTGAAACATCCTTATGTAATGACTGCTATGGAAATTCATGTTTTATTTATGGATGATATTTGAAGTCATGACTTGAGGCAGACAACCAGCATTTGGTTTATTTTCTGATTAAAGTGATGTAGGTTGTTTTAGTTCCCCTCTCAAAAATTATTTTTTTTTAAACTGATGGATAATTTTAAAGATTTATTTTTATGTATATGTGTACCAGTACATTCATTACAAACACAGGCATAGCTTTACTAACATGTTCAAATCTATTATATTTATAATTCTGCTTAGAGTTGTATAAGCAAGCAGGATGTTCCAAAATGTAAGTCAAGGCTAGAGTAGTACAAATATTAAATGCTCTAATTGAACTTGAGGCAGCAAAGGCATTTTAATTTGATAGACTCTTCATTCATCCATATTTGTTAAAATCTATCCATCAGAATCTTGCCTTTAGAAAAAGTATACTTCATTATGTTGTTAGCCATTATGTTTCCTTATCCAACACAGTTGATTTAAAATGTTAATGCAAAGCATAAATTGCATGAGTAATGGCACTATTTTGTTGTACAGTTGTTAGACGAGCATTTTGCACCATCTTACAAAGATTTAATAGTTTCTAAACTACAGTGAAATAACCTTGCAAATATCTTTTCTTTTATGCAGAGTGTGTATAAATGCGATTTCCTCAATCTTCAGTTACAGCAGCCTCTCCAGCTTGCTCAAGATACAATAGATGCCTTTCTCAAACAGCTAAAAAATCCCATTGACGCCCTCCCAGGAGAACTGTTCCATATTGTTGTGTTTTCTCTTCTGCTGTCTTATTTTCCTGCCCCTTATCAACGCTGGATCTGCTGTAAGAAAGCCCATGAACTACTTGCACTCCATGGTTTACTCTTAATAATCACACCTGATTCCTCTCACCAAAACCGTCATGCCTATATGATTAAGAGCTGGAAAATTGCCATAGAATCACTGGGATTCAAAAGATATAAATATGTGAAGTTCTCCCACATGCACCTCTTGGCTTTTCGGAAAATTTCCCTGCAGACAACAAGCGACCTGGTCAGCAGAAATTACCCAGAAATGCTGTTTATACCACAGGATTTCAACAATGTGGATGAAGAAGAATGCTCAGAAACCAGTTGCCAAGATCGCTCAGAAAGCGAAGACGACCAGCTAGCTTGTAGTTTTATGGAGCTACCTGATGCTCCATATGACTCTGACTCAGGAGAGAGCCAAGCAAGCTCCATTCCATTCCATGAAATGGAAGATCCAGTTTTGCTTTTAAGCTAACCTAGAACTTGTGATTAATTTGCTACCAGAGCTGCTGTGTTGCCAAAATAATTCTGCATTGCATAACTCTCGTATTATATACAGAACATGCAGTACAGTTTGCACATAGAACATGTGAAGCGTTTACAAAGTGGGCTACTCTTTCACATCTTTTAGAAAAATGAAAGCATGTGAGGGGTGTATAAACAGAACAAACACTTTGACATGTCATTAAGAAGGCAACAAGTGTAAATCACAAAGAAGCTTACTTCTTAAATGATATGGTAATGTAAATGTCAGATACTGCAATAGAGTTTTGTCAGCTTTGTTAACTGGAAGTCAACCTAGCAATCGTGATGTATTTTGATGTTTCACAAGTGGCAATGTCATTTACATTCACAACTGCAGCATAAACAGCAAAATGATAAATATAGCAATTGGGCTGATGGTACCTAAATCAAAGAGGGGAAATCTACCAGAGTGAATGGTTAGTGTTGTATCATTCTAGGATTCTAACTTTTACTTGAGAGATCACATTGTTGTGCTCCAATTCAGCTCACATTACCAAGTTGCTTGCTGCCTGGGACGTTATTTAAACTGTGTACCAATTCTGGTGCATTTGTTGTTTTTCCCCTTGTGTGTTGCTTTGGTAAATTGGAAAGAAAATGCAAACAAAAATTTAAGAAGTTAAGCTTCTGCTGACTGCCTGTAGTTAGGCTATAATTCACACTACCTTTGTGTGTAATTGTGCAGTTAGTCCCACAAAATTCAATGTTAAATTATCTTGACAAATAATTTTTTTTCTGTTCAGTTTTTGAACAAACTGGCATTGGGTCTTGTTGAAAGGCATATGCTGTCTTGTCCTTGCGACCTTTGGCTGATGACCTTACAAGAAGGAACATCTGTGGCATGGTCTGTAGTCGATTATATGTTAGAAATTTATCAGAAGTAAATTGAGAAAACAAGAAGAGTTTCTTTGCATAATTATATGCCACGAGGTGGTTACCTGTACATATTGCTAATTAACAGCTTTTTCATGTGTTATTTTCTAGCACCTCAAACAGAGAAATGTGTACAGATTACCCACGTGTAGATGGTGTTTGCCTGAAAATAAATAATTTGCGTAAATGTCATCAAGAAATATTGCAAAATATGTGATTTACTTCCTGATTGTAATTATGCATTTCTTTATTTTGTGCCATGTAAATTAGCAGATACATAAACACCTTTTCCCTTCTACTGTGAGTTAAACCCTCTGTGCCTTTCTTGGTCCAGTGAATATCATCATCTGCTTCAGGGTTGTTTGTTTGTTTCTTTTTAAATGCAAATGATAGACTAGGTTTATGTTGGTGCTGTCAATTCAGTTTGAGAAACTTACACTAATTTGATATTGGAATAATTTCCCAGTTATCCTTCTATACTGTTCAATTTTGTATATTTAATAGTTTGCTTAAAATTGATATAATCTATGATGGTGGTCACTTGTAAAACATTCCATTCACTAATGATTCTTTGCATGTGGAAAAAAAAGTTTGAAGTTTCCTCCTTAATTCTTTGGATGGTACTCTGAATCTGTGTCCTCTTAGCAATAGTTTTTCCACACTCTCAAAACTAATATTCTACCATTTCTCCAATTTCTGCTATTAACCAGATCTCTAATCTGCTCAGTACTTATGCTCAAAGGTCATCACAAGGCATCCTTCAGTAGATATTCCCAAAGTCAGCTGTGTTGCTTAGTTCCTTTTAAATAGATAACATAAGGAGATTGCATGGTTAAGTAAAATGCTCTGAAAGGGAAATGGATCCCTGACGCCATTTAGTTTGCTAACCTACTTGCAGCACTCTAAATTGAAGAACTTTCCAAAGACAGTTGCACTTTGTGGGAGTGATTTAAGGAAAATGCTTTCCCACAGTTGTTCCACGGCTTAATTAAACTTTTTTATTTGGATTCCTCGGCACTTATAACTAGCTAACCTTACCCCTTGACTCTTGAAAGACGCTTGCACTCTTTGAATGCTTTTGAACTACAAATGTTACAGTAGAATCATACTGCTGTGATTATAATGTAAATTTGGGCTGAGCCTGGTGTTTTGGTATGTTCTTACACCAAAATGAAGCAGAGTAAATGCTCCTGAAAGGATGAGATCTCTGCATTGCTAAACATCTAATTAATATCACAAATTTAACACTGGAGCAGTCAATTTATTTACCAAAAACAGCAATTTTCAGAAAATGTTTCATTCTAAATGTTCTAAGTATGTAATTATTAACTGCAGTAGCTTCATATTTTCTCTGCAAATTAATTACAATTTTATAGTGAGTTTTTCATTTTGATATATTCATTGAAGAATCTTTAAAATTCTGAGCCATTTTAATAACACTAATCATCACAAATTTTCATTTGCCGTTAATTTTTATTTGTATATTGGAGTACTATTTTATTATCTGTCTGCTTACCTTGCAAACCAAGTACCCAAAGCACTTCTTCCATCTTTTTAACAAGTGCATTGACATATGGGGGAAAAAATATACTGTAGTATATAGTGAATGCTCAGACAAAACATATTTCAGTATCAGTTATTGAATTACCAGATCATGATTACTTTCAATTACAATATTTAATCATTTATGATTTTCATAACTCTCCAATTTGGATCAATTGAACATGATTATGTATCTGTTATCTTTTCTGACATTTGATTGTGACAAAAGGTTTGGAAACAGTTTCAATATAGTACCGATTCAAATGGATTTGGTTATTCATATGGAGTGTTGGTAATTGTAGGTAACAAGTATGTAAGTCACTGATCAAACTTCTGGATCCTACAGGAATACAAATATTAATCTTAAAAATATAAATTCAAAATATTCTCAAAAACAAATTTAAATTTAAAAAGAACAGTTAATAAAGACTGTGGTTTAAAAATTGATGTCTTTTTGATTGTAAACTAAAACAGGTTCTTAATTCACATTTTTCACAAAAATTGCACAATTCTGTTACATATCAGTACCACAATAAATTTATGCAATGAAAGATGAAAATGTTATTGGAATGTGAAAATAGAAACGATTTGCTTAATATCCCAAAAAATATTAACAAGGTATTCTGTTCAGCAGCCAAAGGTTAGCAGGTAAAATGGCATTTTGGAAATGCCACTGTGTGGAATTGTCTCAGTGATGCATTTTGTGAAGAGTTTACCTCATAATGAGGCTTTGCACTTAAACCTTGTGACCTGGGTTAAAACTGTTTTGCTTTTAAGTAAACTTCAGCTGATACTTCATTTTCTCTTTAATTGTTTAAATTTGTTATTTCTATTACACTAGCATTAAAAAATTTGCATGTGTGATGTGTTCAACAATCTTTTTGTATTGTTTTTCTACTTTTTATTATTAAACTCTGTGCTGTGAATATAGACCCACTGTAGGTGCCAAAGACTGGAGTGGCATTGTGTTTGCTTGGGTTTCCATTTTTGAAAGATTAGGACCTCGCCAAACTGAAGTGTCAATGGCCATTAATGCATTTTCAGCTTTAGACCAAAATTATCTGTTTTAAAAACTACTCTCTAAAATTTGTTTCGAAAAAACATACATTTTCAGAAAATAATACTTTGTAACCATAAGCCCTGTAAATTTTCATTGTTCTTGAACCTTATTTTACAGAATCAGTTAACTTGTAATTGGAATTTGTTATAGCCTGTTGTAGTTAATCCTCAGAATAGTGTTGGAACATGATGCTAAATCTATGCTTTCCAAAAAGTTAACAATTTAAAACGACAGCATTGATCAAGGTGTCAGCTGGATACAAAACGTTCAAGCTCAACTCCAGTTACCCAACATTGGTTGTTATACAATACTTAAAGAATATAGCAATTTAACTTCAGCCATGGAAACCCTACTGAAAGCATTAATGCCTTGAGTGTAGATTAGCTGAATGGTATATTTGGTACTAAAATATTTCAAATCATTTTCTTATCATATTTTGGCTTACATGATCTGATGCTACCTTTCTTGATTATTTGTATCAGCTCCACTAAAATGAATGTGACTTTTTCTACTCTGTAAATTTCATTTTTCAGACTGGAATTGCGTAATTATTCTCATTAACAGTCACTTAATGTTAAAATGCATTGTGACATAACTACAGTTTGAGTGTCAGCTGTGTAGTTGCTAGGGCAATAAACTGAAATTTACACCTAACAATATTTTGATTGTATTTTTCTGACTGAAATGTAAAGTGCACATTTACATTATATTTATCTTATCCTGTGTGAAGAGGTGAGGTCTGAAGAATGGATATTTTGCCTTTAGAAGTGAGTTTAAAATGTGTTTCTTTTTCCTCTGACAGCTGTTACAGGAAAACAAAAAATGAAATTGCAGCAATTTCTTGAATGAAATATTGCAGTTCAGCTTCAGAAAGCATTTCTAATCTGAAAATCCTGGTTTGAGAGACTGTTCAAATTTACAGAAAATTCTTCTTGCAGTTCAAAGTTTTGATTGTAGTCCCAAAATAAGCAACTTTGGATTGACCAATATTGACCTACAACAGTAACATGTAGAACACCCGATTCTAACACTCTTAGGGTGGCAAAACCTTAGTGTTTCAGACAAGTAAAATTTGACACCAAGGAGATATGAGGGGAGGGAGGAGATAAAAAGAAAAGGTTTTAAGAAGAGTGGGGGAAAAAAAGATGAGATTCAGAGAGAAAATTCCACAGGAGCAAGGCCAGAAACATTTAAAAACAAAAGATTTTTTTGTTTCAAAACATTGGTTTCTGTTCAAGTATTGTAGATTTTGTACAAGAGTGATAAATGTACAAGATTTGGTGTAAGTTAGGACACAATGACAGTTCATGGAGGATAGAATGAGGGAGGCTGAATGGCAAGTCTAGAGATAACCATGGATTATTCAAAGATCATGAGGTCACAGATTCAGTGTTTGGGCAAAAGACTGTAGGGGATGTCAGGGAAAACTCAATGCAAATATTAGTTATGGTATGCAACGTATTATCTAGAAGAGCAATGAAAATAAAATAAGATTTCAAAAGGGAATTTGAAGGGCATTTGAGGGAAGATCATTTGTAGAACTGACAAGATTGCTCTGCTAAGAGCTGGCATGGAATGGATGGGCCAAATGACTTTGTGAGCTCTAATGATTGAGGTTTTCAGGAGCAGAGGAATTGGGAGTGGGCATTTGTAACAATGTTGAGCATTCTTGGTGATATGAATATAAGGTCCAAATATGACATCAATGCAAACAGTCTGGCTCAGTTTCAAAAGGTAACAAGGGGGTGGAGTTTGTGACCAGAACAAAAGAAAAAATACTTTGAGTCTTCCATTTAGGAAGTTTTTCATCATTCAGTACTGAACAACTAAAGGGATCTGACAATTTGAATACAGTAAAAGGTTCAAGATGGTGAGGTAAAGTTGGATGTTGTCAACCTATTTTTTAAAATTTTATTTACAGCGTGGTAATGGGCCCTTCCGGCCCAACGAGTCCGTGCCACCCATTTTTTAAACCCAAATTAACCTACCCATACGCCTTTTAGAATGTGGGAGGAAACCAGAGCACCCAGAGGAAACCCACGCAGACACGGGAGAACGTACAAACTCCTTACAGACAGCGACGGGAATCGAACCCCAATCGCTGGCGCTGTAATAGCGTCGTGCTAACCGCTACGCTACTGTGCAAAATGTTTTGGGGAAATTACACTAGCTTCAAGGACATATGAGGAAAGGGTGTTGGAGATGTAATAGTTTACAAGGATGAAAGGGTCAGGGATTAGTTGGGAGGGATGAATAGCAAAGGAACTGTTAACACTAGAAAAGGAGTTGAGTAGTAGCAGCTTATCAGAAATAGGGTTGGGAAAAGTTAGAGGAGTTCTTCATTGATGAAATAACCTCAGGGACACGAGATAGGAGAGAAACAGGGTTGTAATCCAGGACTAGAGTAGATGGGAGTGATATTTACAAAAAATGTACTCTGCACTTGGAGGATAGTGAGGGTTTAAGTAAACTGTTTGCATTAGAGAAAAGGAACTGCATGTTATCTTTGCATTCAGAATGATCCTGGAATGGTGACATTTTTACCAGATTAGAACAAGACCCGAGTGCTTTATATAGTTCAGCCAGATCTGGTGATGAATGATGAAATCAGTTGTACACTAAATTTACTCAAGTCTGCCTCCCTTGTCCACCCCCTTATTGATGATGGAGTGATGAGACTGAAGTGTAATGATTTTAACAGGAACTACAAAGGCATGCATATGGTTAAGCAACTAGTTAGCTTATCTATATGATAAATTGGGAGTAAAAGCTAGATGGTTGGAATCTTGAAAGTACCGATGTGGGTAGATTGTAATACAAGGAAGTAATTGGTTATGGTCACCTGTTCAATTAAGATCAAGGGTTGGAATGTATATATAGAGTCAGATTGGGAAAGAATAGGAGGGCTCTTAGTGTAGGAGGAAGAACATCAATAGATATGAGAATTTTACATTAGATAGTGGAGGGTGGAGTGGGACTAGGTATCCAAGGAAAGAGAGTGCCACAGTTGTAGTAGATCAGATCAAGATGTGACTTGGTGATAAGAGCCATATTCTAGCTAGGACTTCATGGAGCAGGTGCTGGAATGGATAGCAGTGTTGGAAGAAAGGGGAGTTTCACCCAGGTAGTCTGTTAAGGCCATGATGTGAATACAATCGTCTACAGTAAGCCCATAAATGGGCATGGCCTTTGCAGATGACTGGACATCCAGGGGAGAATGAGGTGGTGGTAATAGAAAATTCACTGTAGAGTCAACAGGTTCAGATGGGAATGAGTTGAATGCTGTAGTTTATTTGATGGTCAAATAGATCCAGTGATGAATGACTTGACAGATGCTGAGGAAGAGAGAGAAAAGCAAGCTGTGTGGCCTTATCTAAGAGGGAGTCATGCCTGGATGGATACAGAAAACGAGGAAGGTTGTGGAGTTTAAAAGTTTGAGTAGGGATTTTGGTAGGTAGAGAAGAGAAAGTGAAAGGAGTCAATGACAACTAAAGAACTGAGTGATCTTTGAGACAAAGGGAATAGTGAAATTAGGAGAGGAATTGTGAAAATGGAAGTGAATGGCTTGGGTCCAGACTAGCTGCTAAGAAGTCTTGGAAGACCATCACTGTAAAAATTTAAATAGAAAGAAATGGGAAATTCATCACTTTCAGTGTAAAATTATCCAGTGAGATTGTGTGATTAGAACGTTTTTACCTGTCTAGGTTGGTCCACGATAGCAAAGTGACATCCATAGAATGCATGTAAACAAATGGAGACGTTCTAAATCACCGCATAGAAATAGTCCATTTGGTCCTTAAGTTTGTTCTACGATTCAACATGATCCAATCTGTCCATCTGTCTTTATCATTATTTATTTATAAGCTTGATTCACAAACACCTACCAAACTCTGATTTAAAACTAATTGGTCTAAAGTCGATTGTTGCTTTTGTAAATGGTTAACTTTGTAATACTGTGGACTCAACCATCAATTTACTTATCCAAAATAGGTCTGTCTTTGAAGCATTAGCAGGAGAAACTGATACTCAGTATGGAGATAAAGCCCCATTTTGCGTTGTGTTGGGTAGTACTACCACTATGCTAATTATGATAGATTAAGAACTGATGCAGTGCCTCACCTCAAAACTGAGGTGTCATGGGCCATCGACAGCAGAAGTTTATTTCACTATAACCTGCCTATTACTTCTTACTCCAATATTACTATTAAGCCAAGGAGCGACCAAAGTTTAATCAAGAATGTAGAAGAGCATGCCAGAAAAAGCATTATCAAAAAAATGATATCACCGTAGACCAGAAACTGAACAAAACAAGCTACGTACCACGGCGACAAAAGTTGGCCAAGGCTGGTATGTTGCAGTGAGCGACTCATCAACCTGAAACCTTATGCTTTTCTCATCATATGCTGCCTGACTTGTTGGGCAGTTACAGCATCTTATTTTATTTCAGATTTCCAGTATTTTGCTTTTGGATAACTTTCCAAGATGACTCCCTTCACCCGAGGTATTTTTATGGAATCTTTACGTATATCGGAAAGAGCACCCGGGGTCTATATTCGAAGTCTTGTCTGAAAGATTGCACCTTCAACTGAAGTCTGGGTATGCATTTTTGAGTTTAAATTTCAACTGTTTTTCGAAGCCACAGTCTTCTGGCTCACAGGCGAAAGGTAAAATAACCTTGCATTTAGAAACACATATCTGATGGGTTTATAAGTACTTGACATCTCGTCTGAAAAAGGGCAATTTTTCTTGTAAGGTGTCATCGTTCTGTTGACGGTGCTTTAGAAATTGTTCCAAAATTACGGTAGATTAATGTTATCCATGCAATATGGTATCCTCTACATAGTTTATAAGTACAACTTTAACTGCCGTAACACAAACTTTTATCAAACTATTAAATAAAATGTAGTGCACCTGAGACGTTAAACCACAGCAGTGGTCTGATCTGGTAAGTACTTTTTAAATAGGAGACGTTTGCTTTAAATTCAGAATTACATCAGCTATATTTTGCTTGCTGGTATTGAGTGTTTGCATGTTAATATTCTGCTAAAGCTTCCCCCAATAGTGCATTGGTACTTTATAGAACTGTCGAAGTAGATTCTGTTCAATTTTGTTATTCATTTAAAAAAACTGAATTAACATAGCAGAACTGTGACAGAAACCAGTTGCACGACAGGTTCAGAGATAATTAACTGCGGTCTAACTGGCAAGACCACATTGCGTACACCAGAAATGCAAGCATTTTCTTGTGACAATGCACGGCGTGTTGTGCACGATTTCTAGCCGCTCTGCTCGCTGTGGGAGTATCCGGAGCTGAGCGCTGCGGCTCACCTCCTCCGTGTTCGCGTTTCCCTCGCTCTCTGGTGCGTCGTGTCCTCTGGCGGGAGCCGTCCTCTGCTGGAAGTCCGGACTCAGGCGGCGGCCGCTGAGTGAAGCGCTTCTCTCCTCCTCCTCCTTCTCCTCCTCCTCCTCCTTCTCCTCCTTCCCCCCCACCCGCCCGGGCTCTCCGCCCGCACCCTCCTCAGACGCCCGGGACTACTCGCAACCACTGCCCGACCGGCTGAGAAGCGGTTGAAGAGCGAGGCCGGCGGCAGGTAACCGGGTGTTAGTGGGCCGGACCTGGGCCTGGGACCTGTTGCAGGAGAGCGGGCGGGCGGGGGGCTTCGTCCCCACTGGACCCGGGGGTGGGGAAGAAACTTGGGGCATCCTTGGCCTCGGCCTCTTAGGTGGTCCCTCATCCCATGATAATTAACCCCCTCCTTCCCCCCCCCCCCCCCCCCATTTAAAAAGTTGCTTGTGCACTGAGCTACACACTGGCTGTTTGCCAACCCGTCCCCAACTCTCAATCGGCTTCCGATCCCCTCTCCTGTTTTTCTATCTGACAGTGAATTTTAAAGCAAGAAATTAGATTTGAATTTCTCGCCTGGGACGAAAGAGAGACGAAACTCGCATGGCATTAGTCTCCAAGCAGGTTTTATAACCAAGATTGGGCCAAAGGACTGTTAATCCTATTGTAGAAAATACTGGAAATAATTCAGCAGGCCGGGTAAAAACAGACCAGCTGGAAAGGGAACAGGGAGAAAAAATGTTTCAAGTTGACGGGTTTTCATCGGAATGGGAAAAGTTGGAGACAGTCGAGTTTTAAGTGTGCAGATAAAGTGAGGAGGGAGGAGAGAACTCGAGGGAAGGTCTGTGGTAGGATGGAATGCAGAAATCACACAACTGTTATGGCATATTTCAGCCCATTGAATCCAGTGGAGCAATTCCATCAGTCCGATTCCCCTGCTTTTTCCCCGTACCTGCAAACTACTTATCCTCTAGCTTATCCACTTCCCTTTTGAAAGTTCTGAATGAATCTTTCCACATTCTTTCCAGGCACTGTGTTCCAAACCATAACCACCTTATACAATTTTTAAGAATTGCAAGTTCTTTTTAGAGAATTTCCTCACTATCTTTAGAACAGTACTCCGAATCTTTGGCCCTGAGTCTTTGAACCGTTGGCTAATGGAAAAGTCATGGAGTCTTACAGCATGGAAACAGGCCCTTCAGCCCAACTTGTCCATGCTGATTGTGTTGCCCATAGCCCTCTAAACCTCTCCTACTCCAACTTCCCTCTGTTTACCCTAACTAATCACGATCTGAGTCAATCTATCAAATCTCTCCTCAACATTTTGTTTAAAAAAAATGAACTTTTTTTTGTCCATAATTGAGTTGGCTCATTTGACAATCATTTGTTAGCATCCAGTATTATTGTCTGAATTGGACAACAGGTTTTTGTAACTACACAGTTGAAGAATGAAATGATGAAACTGTTGTCCAATCATCCCTGCTTTTGCACAATGTGGTTGGGGCTGACCATTCCAGTGTAAATAATAATTTTAAAGGCATGCAGGATTTACATTTTTAACTTTCTCTTTTTTTTCTCTTTTTAATCCATTTCCCCTCCCTGGTTTGACATTGAATTAATACTTCCTACTGGTTTAGGCTCTGTTATTCGTGAATGATTCTTCACTCTTGTTAGGAAATACATAGTTGCTTACTGAATTCGCATGTCTTTTTACTTTCTTGTAGAGTGCAAATTTTCATGTAAAATATTGGGCCAAGTGCTAATATAATGACTGGTGCCATTTGCTTACTGTAACAGGGCCCTTTGTCTTCAACCCAATTCACAAACTTTGTTCCTTGGCCATTAATTCCATCACTCTACCTGGCTTGAGTCTCAGACGGTTAGCAGTCTCAATATCCTTTAGTTTTGGCATAGTTGAGTTTCCAGTCACAATGATTTCAAGCAATTGGTAGAAGAATTAGGTGGATGATAAGGATTCATTCTTTTCATCCAGAGAATGATCGGGGTCTGGAACTTGATGACTGAAAGAATGGTAGAGGTAAAAACCTGCACCACTTCTGAAAATTGCCTGGATGTATACATGTAGATCCATGATCTGCAGGGCTACAAATTAAAAGCTGAAGGGTAGGACTAGGTTGGATAGCTCTTTTACAACCAGCATGGACACAATGGGCCAAATGCCCACTTCTGTGTCATAGGTTTTTTTAAGGCTATGCCCGTGGGAATATAACTTCCAAATCTTCCTGTCTCTAACACTGCTGAAGCATCTGTCCATGCTTTTATGCCTTCCAGACTCATCCATTATAATGTCATGCTGTGTTTCATCTTTACCCTCTATAAAATGATGTGCATTCAAACTTTTGCTCATGTACTTATACACTGAGTTCCATTTGCACACCACTCCTGTACTTGCTAATTCATTGGTCCACCAAGGTCTCAATTTTAAATTCTTGTATCCTTGCTCAAATTCATGGCCCTTCCCTTTTCTGATTCTGTCACAGCCCTACAGTATCTCCAAGAATTCTTTCTTACAACTCTGGCCTGTGATGCATCCCCCACTTTACTGATGTCTCCAGCCATCTAGGATGTAATCTCTCACATTTCCTCTCCTAATCTCTCACATTTCCTCTCCAAATCTCTTTTACTGATTTAAGTTTTGGGTCAAGTGAACTATGTCAATTTTTGTCTCATTACACATCTGTCATGTGTTTTGATATGTTTTGCTATATATTAATGCAAGCTATGTTATAATTGTGAAGTTTTGTACATCTGCTTCTGTACCTAACTACATATTCTTCTCAGGCAGTGATAATGTATTTATTGATATCCTGATTTCTGAATGGGAAAGATGCGTGGAGATCCTGCAGATATCAGATGTAGGTGTTTCGAAGCAGAAGACATTTCTTAAGAAATATATCTTGAAAATGTGAAATAAAATTTAAATACCACAGATTTAATTGTTGCACAGATGTGACAGACAATGCTATGGAGGTTTTGATTTCTTGTGATGGAACACAGTAAGCAATGACTGAGGTCACGAAGGCATCATTTTTATGGAAGCTTGAGTACATTATAAAAGAGTTCAAGGAAATCCTCCAATCAGTTACTGTTAAAACCATGCAGTGTTATCACATAGCTGCATAACGGTAGAAATGATTGAATATGCTCTACCTTTCTAGTGGGTAAGTTAACTTTTGCTGTAGAGCAGGTACTTAAAATGCTTCAGGGTTTCAAACAGCATTCGAAACAAAGGTGTTGACAATTTTTCACAAGTTTCTTTCTCCTTTGCCCTTATTCTACTATTATACAATTGATTTGGGGATAATTGAAGTCTATCACCAGCAAAAAACAAACTGCTGCTGGAACTCAGCAGGTCAAGCAGTTGACTGTCCCTTTGCCTCTACAGATGCTGCTTAACTCAGAGTTCCTCCAGCAGTTTTTTTTTCGCTCCATATTCCGGCATCTGCAGTTTCTCTTGTGTCTGTCTATCACAAAGCTACTGTCATGCATGGCTATATAATTTTTTTGCTGATTTGCTCTTCTGTCTTACACTTACAATTTGGTGGCCAGTGGAATTTCCCCTACTAGTGTCATTGATTTCCCCTTGGATCTCAGTCCTAGCCAAATGGATTCTGACTTTGAATCCTTAAGAACATCCTCTCTCTCCAGCATTATGATAATCATCCTCAATCTGTACAGCCTCTGTCCCTTTTTTATAGGTAATTTTATTTTAATTGAGTTTATTTACATGTTTACAATAGTTTACAAGTTTATTGAAAGTTAAGCATTTTAATTTTTAGAATATAGTAGTAATTTCAAAATATTTTTGAATGTTTGTGACTTATTCAAGTCCTGCTACGTGATGCATGGTACAGCTGCACAAAGCCTTACAAACTTGGTTGTAGGCGGTATCATAGCTGGTTTTGTAAATTAAGTTGCCGCTTCGATCCACCCAAGTCAGGAGCAGCCATGCAGTAGTAGAAAAGGAAATGACATTCATGGGCAGCCTGTCAAAACCAGACATTTGTGAGCCATTAGCACTTTAAGGCCATAAGGTGCAATTGTTATTAACGTCTTTGACTAATTAATGGCCAGTTATTTTTGAGCTGACCTTAAGTCAACGAGTTTGAAAAGACTTTCTTTTTTACATTTTGATGTACTTCTTGATGTTAATTAAAAGACATTTTTTGTTGCTGAGAGTTGTTTTCCATACATGACTTTTTTTTATCATTACAAAATAATCATGGCACATGTTTGTGTATGTGACATTTTGATGGCTGAAGATAGATTTCAGGGTAAGACTTAATCTGTAGATCCCTGCAACTTTCAATTGGACAGGGGGTGTAAAAGTTTTATCTCCCCTTCAGTTTACCAAATGATCATTAACTTATAGAATCTGCTTATTGAAGCACTTGACAGAGGGTGCTCTCTGAATTTATCTGAGGGGAGATATTTTTAAGATGCAACATGTGAAGGCAGGTTCTGTTATGAATAAAACTCACTATAAATAGAATATGACTTCTATTCTTTATGACATATTTTAAGTGTTATACATAAATATGAATGACAGTGTAACAGATGTATTTCAGATATTTTACATTGGTTTCTATTATGTAATACAATATATAGCGTGTTAAGTTACTGAAAAAATACTTTTATTCAGATTAGTAAATATTTTGTTGGCCAAAATACAATTTGTTAATATCAAATATTGTACTGCTGTTAAACGTTAGCCAAGATTGATTTAGAACTGACTCTAAATTTACACACACTTTTTAATAATTGTAGGTATTTTCATTGGATGACGTGATCAATTTGCTGTCAATAATAATCCAGCATCACTGTTTTATAGTCTCCAAATCCTCTATGTTATTTTGTAAATCAATTTCTAGATTAGTATACCAATCAAAATCTCATCCCCAAAGATTCCCAATTTGAGGAATTGTTAATTTGTTTGTCTGATCCCCTTTAAATGAATTCAGATATTTAGCAGTCTCTTGGGTTTTTTAAAAAGAAGTACAACATTCCATCCAATTTAGTAATTTTGTAATATTACTCTTACCTCCAAAGTATTTCATTGCTACAATATGACTTTCAAACTAGCCTGCAGAAAAAAAGTATTGGAATCAAATTGGCAGGTCACTGGTACTCTTAAGTGCTCTGTCACATGGTGTGATAATCTTTCCTTCAAGAAGAGGCAATCTTGAGATCCCACAAAATGTACTGCAGAATCCCGAACAACCATATCATCTTATCTAAAGCTGAGATATTCATGCTTGGATGTCAGCTACTAACCACTATTTTAGTCATTTCTGATAATGAGCTTACAACTTAAAACAATTGAAGTTTAGTTTGCCTTTAGCTTTATGCTTATGCTGCCAGTTTGTTATAGCATTTCAATCTGTTTGATTATTCTGTTTGCATTTTCATTCAATGAAATTACTCTTTTTGCATAGGATTTCCCACTTGTGCAAGTCTGGTTCTTTGAAGGCAAATGGTACCCTAGGAGATCATCATCAACTGCTTTCTGGAGTTCAGACGGAGCCTTTCGAATCATATTACATGTGTAAATCACTGCGTTATTGTGTGAGCCACTGTCTTTATGCAGTAATGACTAAGGTGGAGGAACTTAACAAAGAAGCAAATATGCATTCCTCAATTCGATATCTTGGCTACCTGGCAGATATGAGCTTGCTGGTAGCCATTTGTCTGGGCCTATATGTCCGATGGGAGAAAACAGAAAATATATTATTGCTGGTCATATTCATCCTTGGACTTTTTGTGCTTGGTATTGCTAGCATACTATACTATTACTTCTCCATGGAAACAGCAAGTTTGAGCCTGTCGCATCTCTGGTTTGGATTTTTGCTTGGCCTTCTCTGTTTTATAGATGATTCTAAATTTAAGACGGATGTGAAAGAAGAAGCTACGAAATACTTATTACTGGCTAGCATTTTGATAAGAACTTTGTGGTCTGTAGTTGAGCGAATTTGTGGATGTGTCCGACACCAACCTGCCCTGTTAACATCAGCAGAATTTCTGGAACTAATTGGATTTGCCATAGCCAGTACAGCCATGTTGATGCCCAACTGTTTGAGTGTTGTTTTGCTTGTTTTTGCATTGTCTATGTTAATTGTTGATCTGCGAATGAAGTCTATTTTGGCTGTTCCAAACTTGATAGCATTTGCACTGATTACATCCCTGCTGTTTTTTCCATCTTTGAAAATTAGCACTAATCCCTTTGCCTTGGCTTGTTATTTCAGCCGTCTGATTTGTGTCCCACTCCTTGATCTTTACTTCAGTGGTCTATCTGTTACTGAACGGTGGAAGCCTTATCTGTATGGCCGGACACTCTGCAGAAGAATTTCTATACTTCCTGTAGCATCCATTGAGCTAATATTCTTTGTTCTTGCTGCATTTAAACTGAATAATTTAGACCATTGGTATTTTCTAATACCAGGATTTTCTATTTTTGGAATCTTTTGGCTGATCTGCCATGTAATTTTTCTCATAACTTTCTGGGGTTTTCACACCAAACTCAGTGATTGTCAAAAAATCTACTACACTCATAGAATAGATAATAAGAGCCTGGACTGTGTTATGGCATCCAAAGGAATGCGTCATTTTTGCTTGATTTCTGAGCGGTTAGTGTTTTTCAGCTTGTTATCTACAGCGGTTCTTGGTGGAGTCTCATGGCAGGTATGTGGTATAATAGTTTTCTTCCAAAATTGTCATTAGTCTGTCTGTACATACTGATGTACTACCTAAATTAACACAATTCTTAGAGGATCACATGTTTCAGTTGCATCTTTATGGATATTCATGCTTGTATGATAAAGGCACATACCAGCTTATCAGTTTATAACTGCTTTTAAAAATATTACTGTTAAAATAGGAGCCTGCTTTGCTTACCCAATAAATGGACCGAGCAGAGCAGCCTTTAATTATGGAGTTTTGGTCCCTATTTTAGCAGTAAGCACACTTCAGCATACATCATTTCATTTGGTAGAACTCTTACCTCCGATGTATTCTGAAATTGCAGTTTTTATATAGCTTTTTAGGAACTAAAAGTTTAATGTGTTAATAGTCAAAGCTAATTAAATAGTTTTGTTTTGTGATTTGTATCTTCAACAACTATCAAAAGTGATAGAAAGTATTCATTGAGATGGTTTGTTGACTTCCGTAATTTGTATTCAAATTGTTAAAGTCAGTTAAACTAAGACATGGGAGGGTTCAACTCTGGTCCGTAAACAAACCCAACTTGGAGAATCAAGGATATAATGATTGGAAAAATTACTAAGATAATCGATATGCTGATGAACTAAGCAACCACAGAAATAAAAATGCAGTTGCCAGTAAAGTTACAGATCCCAGGTTAATACCTGTATCCCTAGTGTAAGCAGCCATACCATCTTCGGCAGCTTTCCATATTGACAATATGATAGCTAATGGCCTTTACTAGTCTTTATTGATCTCTGGCATGGGGAGGACATTGGACTAGCTTACACTTTGCCTTTCAACCACAAAGAGATTCAGTCTGAAAGCCTCTCTAACTCAGAACCCCAAGTAGAACCAGTCTGGTAAAATATAGTAGTAATAATATAAACAATGTTATACCAACATGGCTTAAGCAGGAAAGGTTTGCTGCTTCCAAGCCACTGTCATATGGTGCAATTGTGCCATTCTGAATTCGTTTGATGCAAAAATCTTATTAAATTTATGGACAATATTATTTCTATGCTCACTAGTTAAAACAAACATTTCAAAACCACATATCTTTCCATTATTAGTTATTTAGGACAGTTTAAATCTATATTTTAACCATTTTAGAAGTGAATTAATTGTAAGGTTCCTTCTCAAGATTTTAATGCTGTTGGTTTGGAAAAACACAACCTAATTTTATTTTGATTACTTAAACTGCTACAATTTGAGAACAAGCACCATACCTGATGTCTTTTAATCAAATTATTTCCTTTGTAAATAAGGTTTGCATCTTTTTATAAATATTCATTAGCCATATCTTAAAAATATCAAAGTACTCTTAATGCACTTACTAATTGCAATCACTTAGACTTTCAGATATCACATTGAAGCAAACTGTTCATGTAAATTGTTTCAGTAGTGCAGCAATACTCCTTTCATAAATTAATAATAAAAAAGATTTAGCATATAAGAAACGTAAATTATGCCATGGTTAAATGAATTTCATATGCTGCAAAATTAATGTCAGAAATGATAACAGCATCACTGCTGAATACATATATATTTCTTCTGCTTTTGATCTGGAGGAAACCCCTTTTAAAATTTAATTAACTAAAATATTGTAGCTTTTAAGTAATAATTGTCCATTAGTTCCACTATGGCAGCCTCATTGTTGCAGGCAGCTTGACTGCTTTTACAATGTGAATACAGATACAAAGGACCAGGTGCCACTTTGTAATTAAGGTGGAAGACTCACCAAGAGCACCATAGTCAGATGTTCTTTATTAGTTGAGCTATGGTAAGACGATGAAGAGTTTTCCTCCAATCAGGTGAATTTTTAAGGGGAAGTACAACATGTTTACACAACTATTAGGTATCTTAGTATTACTGACCAACAATTAATTTCTCTGCACAAATAAAATTTCAATTGCGTCTAATATAAACACAACCTAATTTTATTTTGATTACTTAAGTTAGGCGTGTAAAGATTTATGAAACTGTTAATTATCTTAATGTTGTATTTTATAGGTATACTGTTGTATAAATATTCCTATTTTAAAGTTTTGTCTTTCTGTTTATTGCAGCCAACAAATGGAACCTTCATGAGTGTATTCCTCATTGTTTTACCATTGGAATCCTTAGCTCATGGCCTTTTCCATGAATTGGGTAATTGTTTAGGAGGAACATGTGTAGGATATGCCATTGTAATTCCTACAAATTACTGCAGGTATAGTCTCATATTATAAATGTTACAGAATGTAGTCACAAGACCAGTACAATGATTGTATGTGAAATTGATAAATTCATTTGCTGCTTGTAATTTTCTAATCATCATGGCCCTTGCTTTCTGAACTACTTCCTGTCCATTGGCAGTTAGTAGTTTATATTGTATTGTATTTAAACAGCATTATATTTTTATTAACATTAATCATAAATTGAATTTTTAGTTGTGTCTAGCCAATACTTAGGCAGTGCACTAAACAAGCAAACATACCTACTGCTTTAGAAAACAACTAACGTCTACGTAGAAGTGTGTTAGTGGTCATCTGTAACAGAGTTCATACAAATTGACTGCAAAGCTCAAGGAACTCTCGACAATCTTAATCCATATATGCAGAGTTTAGATTCCTCTTTTGAAGTGCACTTTCAAAAAAAAATAGTTTCAATACTGACAGATGTGACCTACACAATGAATTAACAATCTCAATTACATGTTGGGAAACAAAACAAAACTAAACAAAACTATATCTGTAGATCAATCAGCCCTAAAGAGCAAAACAAATTTGCATTTTGGCTGTATACCTATCTGTTTAAGGAAGTAGTCTGTAGGTGTGAAAACAATAAGAAAGGAAAGAAAGAGCCTGTACACCAATTATTTCTTATCTACTTAACCTGCTATGTTGCTTGAGCCCTGAGACCAGGTGGAAGTGTGTATTTATTGCTGTGACATTCTACAGGATAAACTGGGTCTGAGAGGCCAATTAGGGCAACTTGCCAAAAGAAACATTCTCATTTATGTATGCTATGTCTAAAGATGTGAAAGGCAGAAATTATGAAAAAATTGTTTTTAAAAATCAATAATGAAGGATTTCACACTCAAATGTTCTTAAAGAACATCATTTATAACAATTTTATTGTATAAATTTACTTTGGATAATGTACTCCAGGTCTGCATACGTATTAAAAATGTTCACTTTTGAAATTCATTACAGAGGAATTATCACCAGTCTTGCAGTATGATTGGTACTCTTTGGATGAAGTATCCAAAACAATGAGCAGAGTCCTCCTTTAATGTAACGTAATTAACTGCTAGTGAATTGAAGTATGGATGTTGTGTTTTTTTTTCCAATTGAGATCTTCATTTTTGTCTTATTATCTGTGCTGATTTCTACTCAACACCTAACAGAAGAGCTAAATCATCCCAACTATTCAAAAATCTTTTCTCAATCTATCAGGAGGTGGGTGATCAATGAACGTAGCAACATTGTGTTTTAGTTTCTTCCTCTAACCCACCCCCCAAAAAAAAATCTGAGAATTACATGCTTTTGGATGATGAGCTTTTATTGGAAACCTTATGTTAAGGTTTGAAATTGAATCTTAGCAGCATGAAGATGTTGAACTATAGTTTAGATATCTTTTCTTTTTAGTATCTGTTCTTTGCCAAATGGATGTGACTCTTGCTCAGACATGAATGACATCATCAGACAGAATTGAGTGGGCTTAAACATTCTGAGAGGATTACAATATTTGTGATAAGTCATCACCTTGATTCTTCACCATTTGAACATGTGGTTGGTAGGGCCAATAAAAGACAAGTCTTATGGTCTTTGGACTCCAACTACTGAACAAGAAATTAAGATAGCAAGGCAGGCATGGACTTTTCACTCAGTATAACTTCTGCCAAACGTTCATCTATTGTAATAGCAGAAAAAGTCACCCCTGACTCCTCTCCCCTCAAACTGCAAAAAAACCCACCTTATTACAAGTATTTTGTGTGTGTGGTGGGGAGGGGGGAGGGGGGTGGGTGGAGGTGGGATGCAACCGGAAAATCACTGTCTTCTGGTTCAGAATCACTGTCTTTAGAAATTTGTCATTAAAATATGCTGTATGCTTTTGTTGTAATGAGGTCAGACCTTATGCATACAGCTCATGTATTGGATAGTGTTGGTGACGTTGTCATATTTAATTTGAGAGCGTAAGTTTTAGATAACAATGAAAGAATATGTGCTTAATAACTGAATATGAGAACAGGAATCATAGGCTTGGGTATTGGTTCAACTAATTTGAATAAAGATGTTATGTGCTTGATATCATAATTGCAAATACCAGAACTTTCAAATTGTTATTTGTGTGGTATTGACTTTGGAATTAATTTTTTTTAAAAAGTATGATTTTTAATGAATTTTTTTGGCGGGGGGGGAGCACTAAGAACAGCTATTCAATTATTCTATAGTTTTGTTAATGTTTAGATTTTTTTATGTCTTGTTTTCTTGTAGTCCCGATGGTCAGCCTACACTCCTCCCTCCTGAGCATGTGCAGGAGTTGAATTTGCGTTCCACAGCCACGTTAAGTTCTGTCCAACGATTTTTTGCCTATCACATGATAGAGACTTATGGCTGCGACTACTCCACCAGTGGCTTTTCTTTCGACACTCTGCAGTCTAAAGTAAAAGCATTTCTTGATCTGCGTACAGCTGATGGACCCAGACATGACACCTACATACTTTATTATAGTGGACATTCTCACAGCTCTGGAGAATGGGCATTATCAGGTACTGTACGTGGCTTATTATTATTGAATAGTTAATAAGTTTTTCTCAAGGACACAATAGTATGTTTAATTTGTGAATGATGGAACTGTGTCTCACTTTTTCATGTGTGTCAGTGTTTGGGCATATAGATTATCATAATAACCAACTCAAAAACTGCTATACTCAAAAACTGCTATGCTCAAAAAAAATCATTAAACCTTGATTTATTTTGTTTATAGTCTTGGGTTGCTTTATATGATGCTATTTTCAAAATGTTGGGATAAATGACAGCATCGCTATAAAACAGCTTGGACACTGTTCAGTACAGCAGGTGTGGTATTTCAATAAACATGATTGTTTCACTCTTGGGTGTGGATGTTCATAAATTCAAAGCAGTCCTATGATGTGAAGTCTTGTTCATTGGAGATTATTTTGACAAGGCAGTGGTCAGAAGTGTGTGTCATCTAATTTCCATGGTATGGAGTTGAATCTTGTGATGAATTCCTCTGACAAGCTGTGTCCTTGTGTTAAGGAATTATGACCTTCAAATGCTCTATTCTTCGCTAGCATTATCAGTAACATGCTTTTAGACCCAATTCACAATATGTAAATTATATGCAATCATTCTTTGGGGATGCCAGCCTGATTTTAGTTGATTTATGAAGATTATTTTTACAATGTGATAAAATCTTGTGAAAACCCAAAATAGACGTGCTATCTTTTTATTATTACTAAATAAAGTAGCAGTTTTTTTTATACCCAGCCTTTAATTTGAATTCAAATATATTCAGGCATGTAAATGCAGAATCTAATGTTCATCTGCAGTGAATATGCAAAGCTGTGTTCTGGCAATGATATTAAATCTAATGACTTTTTCAATTCCTGGTTGCTTGTTTACAAAAAAAAAGAGGCTATTAACAAAAACTGTTGTACGAAAGGCAATTCTGTGGTGCTGTAAATGTATTTCTCATTTTAATGTATGGTGATGTAATTTGCAGTGTACTAAATTAAATAGTTCAATCTATGAATCAAGACTTTTCACACATTTGAGAAAAGTTAGAAATTCCTTTTTTTAGAACTTCACATATTAGCATCTTTCTGCTGGTCTCTGTACTCCTGGAAGTGTTAGCTTTGTCTTGTAAACTATGCAGTGAAGATGATTCAAATTTTACATTTTATCAGCAATTACTGAAGAATTTCAATATAAGATTAACATTCATTGGCTGTTGCTGTTTATCTCCTTGAATAGATTTTAGCTTGGTGACTGAGATTGAAGAGATTTTGTTCCTAGAGTGGATATGATGAAGGTTGAACAGTTTCCCAATCCTCCTGTAGATTATCTCCAATCTAGCAGGAACCTCGTTGAAAGTGATGTGCAATATCATTTTCAATGCCTGTGTTTTTCTTGTGCAACTTTGAATGTCCAATCAATACAAATTGGCAGATAACAATAGTTAGATTTGAAAGGGGTCTTGTTTTAAAAATTCCAATGAGAAACACAGTGTTTGTGTGTAACTGGTGAATCAATGTCTATGAAAAATTGTTTGGAAAAGAAAATCAGGGACTTAAGGCATGCTCTGCAAATTAAGGAATTTTCCTTCCTTGTGCTTTAGTGCATCAGGCACAATAAGGAAATGCATAGAGAGCACTTCAATAATTTTCACTTGTAGAAGCAGTCACGGCATGCGAGGCTTGCATTGGCCCTACCTTAGCAGATTTCAGACTGTTGAGTCTGACACTAGATCCCTGTTTCACATGCCTTAGTTAAATTCTCCATGCAGCAACTCACCCATGTTCATAGTACATAGATATTATTGCAAAGCATTTGTGGCTCTTCTTTTTTTATTTTCCTGAATATCTGCTTTGTTCATCATTCCCTCCAAGGCAGTTGATCAAGACTTTCACAGGTTTTCTTTTGCTGAAGTCTCTTGTTACATTTAATTGTGTTTTTCTTGGCCTCTGGTTTTTCTCTTTGCTGTATGAAGAAATGGTTCCTTTCACTTAAACATTTTCTCTCAATGACCAAGCTAGAATCAGAATCTTGGATGAGACCTTAACGTAAAAATCCATGATTAAAGTTATTTTGAGATATCGATAGACCAGATAAATTTGTTTTTTTTTAAAATGTAGAATTCCTTATGCTGAAGCAAATTGGTGAATCAGTGTGTGATAGAACTTTATAGTAATTTAAACATTTGTAGTCTTTGAAGATGTTGCATGGCAGATGGTCAAACATGTAGTTTTTCCAAACTACTTCCCAACAAAGGCTCTTTGAAAGGTTACAAAAACAGAACTAAAAGAACAGGTATAACTTGAATTATGCCATATTGTAACAACTGTTGAGTTCCTGACTTTTTTTTAAAATTATATCTTTTGGGATAACTTTTGGGAAACATTAAAGGTGATCTTTACTCATTATTGGCAGCTCAAACATACCTAGAATACAAAAATGCCAGAGCATATGAAAGATGTAACCAAATTCATACATGTGAATTTAACATGGTTGATTTGAAATGCCAACTTTAAAAAATCTAACTATTTTTAGCCAATTGAATTGAAACAACCATTTACTGTGTTTTTATTGTCAGACACTGAAAGCAGATTATTTGTTGGAACAAATTTAATTTTTAAACCAAAAAGTCAAGGAAATAATTTATAATTTCTTATAACTTCATAGTAACTTTTAATATATATGCGTCACAGTTATCACTAGAATTACAAGTATGTTTCCCCCTAATCAATTTCAGAAAGTTTGGAGATGCGTGTTGAAAAATTCCAATAATTGATGAAAGGTTATTAGCCCAAAACATTAACTCTGTTCCTCTCCATATGCTGGAATATTTCCAGTGTTTCCTGTTTTTTTTAAAAAAAACACTTAATTTTACATCTATTCAGGTTGGCCTAGTTGCACGAAATGACAGATGAAAGTGTAGAGTATATAATTGGACAGTATAAATTAGTCTACCAGTCAGGCAGTACATTCTAGATTACATGGCTAGCTTCTGGCTCGTTGTTGCAAAATGGAAGTGATCTGGCAGCACAGAATTGGCATGTTAGCTGAATTTCACCAAGTAGACAGGGATTTATTATGCATTTTGGGGGATTATGTTACTTAGATCACTAGGTATTTATATTGTCATATCAAAATGAGTCATCTATGACAATGTTATTGTAAGAAAGATCCCCAGAGCTGAGGGACTTCCTTCAAAACTCCAGTTGCCAGCTTGTTTATCCTGTTGGTCTTAACCTATCACAAGGCTCAGCTTGCTATTTTGTTTCACAATTCAGTGATGAAATTAATAAATATCAATCATGTATTTCCAATTGAAACTAAATTAGGAACAATTAAATTGATACAATAGATCATGGAATTAAATAACATTTTAACCCTTACTATATTTCAGGCTATAGTACAAAGCTGTTATCAACTTAAGGTTTTCAATTTCTTTTTACTTAATGTTAGGAAACAAATACTAATCCAGTGTGCACAAGTTTTCTTGCAATGATTCGAAATCCCGTTATATCACACATGCTCTCCCACGATATGATACTCTTCGATCTAGCCATTTCCTTCATGGTGCTTGCGCCATCTGTTGTGCTGAAATGTGGAAACTGCGGCATTTGTGTGCAGCTCTGGTGCTTGTACTGCTAGTGTAGGCTCTTCGGCCAGATAAGCAGTTAAAGTCTGCAACTTAAGTAAAGAAATTGTTTGATTCATGTAGCAGTGAATCTTTTTGTCTCGGGTGTTTTGAAATAAAATATTGAGTGAGCCATGTAAAGCTCTGAGATTTGGGGCTGTGATTTGGCTGAATGAGTATGCTGCTAACGACACTGGCAAAGGATGAAAAGTTTTCATCCATCATGTCTAGACTTATTATACATGATCACTTTTTTTTTGAAAATAGGTCTCAACTGCAGGTTTCAGTCTGTATAAGAATACTTATTATTGCATGCTTATCTTCACACTGCATTTTCAGTAGTATGAATACAAGGCTCTGTATAATTGTGTCTCAAAGCTTAATTATCTGCAGCAGTTGGTATGCTGCTGTGCAAGCAGCAATACAAGGAGGTAATATTTTGCACAGGAGAAGCTTACCGGTCAGTTTCCATGATTTGTTTTGGAACTCTTGAACTTGTTTCCCTTTCCTCATGACAAATTTTTAGAAAGGACTGAATTCTCTTGAACTAGAAAAGGAATTCAAGTTCAAGAGTTCCAGAACAAAGGATGGAAACCAGAGTAAGGCAGTAAGTTTCATTGTCTCATGTCTGCCCTAAACTAAGACATTTCTTTCACCTGCTACAGCTTGGTAAGTTCTGTATTAATACTCAGAGCTGCCCTTGGGAGACTACCTCTGCTAATTGTGTAACTATGGCGGTAAACCTAATGCAACTCTCACTAGACAGTTACAACTTTAACAGCTTTCAAGTGATGGAATAAATAAACATTAAACAAGCAGAAGCAATTAATTGTTTTACAGGGGTGGGGGTAGGACTTTAAATTTCTTATAGTAGATCAATAAATGTTTTTTTTAAAAAAAGGGAGGTAGCAAGTTTCAGAAAGTAGGATTGTTTTTTGCAATGATATATATTCTAGAACCAAAGAAAAGAGGCCATATTTGATTTTGTAATGTGTAGACTTAAATAGTGCATGAACATTTTAGTAATAATCATTATATGATTGATTTCAATGCAACATTTGAAAGAAACAAATCAGCTAATAATTTTATAGATTTACAGTTCCATGTGATGAGATGACTAGTGCGAAGTTAAGTTTGATTACTTATGTTAAATGCCTGTGAGGAAATCAGCCATTTTTCACACTTGTATACCTAAACTCTGTCCCTTTAAAGACCAGTAATATAGAATGCTAGAAGAGGACTGCAACTTACAGATAGTATTTGTAACTAAAGAGATTTCCTCTCAAGACTGTTAACTCCAAAAGACAAACGGTGAATGAAAATGTTAAAAAATTTCATATTTTAAGAGCAAGTTTGTACTTGAGAGGCAGGAAAGCTATTTTCTTCTGTCATCTACCACACCCCAAAATCACCAAGGAAAGCCATGAATGTCTATGGAGTTAAGGAACAACAGAAAAAAAGCAAGGCAAACAAAAAGCAAAAAAGTACAGTTCTCAGTGAGAAGGGAGAAATGAAAAGAACAGCAACAAGACATAGGAAAGTTCTACATAAAGGACCTGAAACAATTTTTAAAAATCAAAATCTAGAAGTTTAAAGCAATTGTAAAACATTTTATCTGCTGAAGTGAGACATGGGCATGGAATAATTAATGAAATAACTTCAACCGTTTACCAGGGAATTGCAGCTTGCATTATAAGTAACAGTACTATGATCCCAGGTTCATTGAACACCAACTTTTTCCCTTTATTTGTTTTATATTAGGAGGAGAAACCTTGAGGCTGGAGACAATCTTGGAATGGTGGAAAGAGAAGAACTCTGACTTCTGCTCCCGTCTGATAATTGTTCTGGACTGTGAGAATGCTCTTCCATGGGTTAAAGATGTAAGAAGAGTCAGTGATATTTTTGTTGCTGTGCAAGGTGCCAAACTGGCCAAACAAGTGAATATAGAGGAGGCAGACCTTCCACAGCTAGGTGACTTTACTAAAGACTGGGTAGAATATAATTGCAACCTTGACAACAACATTAGTTGGTCAGATAAAGGAAGAACAGTAACAGCTGTGTATGGTATATCTAAATCATGGAGTGACTACACTCTTCATTTACCAACCGGAAGTGATGTTGCCAAGCACTGGATGATTTACTTTCCTCGCATCACTTATCCTCTCGTACATCTGGCAGACTGGTGTGGTGGATTGAACCTTTTTTGGATGTGTAATGTATGCTTTAGATGTTTCAAAAGGTTGAAGATGAGATGGTTTCCACCCACAGTTCTGGACACAGGACAGGGATTTAAACTTGTGAAATCATGAAATGTTATCTTCATGTGTCAAGTACTTAGGACTTCGTATTGCACTCACAGGCATCTTTCCAAAGATTTTGGTGTAAAGGTTTGTAAACGTTAATGGACTATAAATGCAAAAAAGCTACTGGTTTATCCAAGGTTGCATTTCTTAAATCCAGATATCAGGGTTCATCAAGATGTAACATTTTTTATATTAAAATGCACTGAGTTCAAATCCACTAACAAGTAATGTTTTGACAGCAATTCGACATTGGTTTAAAATGTTCATTATGTAAAGAAGTTTGGCTGCCAGGTACTGAACATGCCAACCATAAATTCTTATAAAGTATTTCAAAATATTACTTGCATCCCCAACTTCAATCTGGTGTTCAAGTGCTTATTCTGCATAATAGGCCTTAAATCTGATTGTCCAGTTTTATATTATGTCTTGCTCTCACTAACTTACTTCTGGATACCAAATAATAACGAGGAAAGCAATTACAATCAACAGTAATGTTAATACACAACCCTTGAGAAACCAATGTGTTATCAAAATTTGAAGATTGCGTCTGCTTCTTGTCCTATGGAAGATCTGGTTTGTAAATATTTCTATTTTAATGCTAATTGTACAGCATTCTTCATTGTCCACTGATATAATTAATTCAATAGTTGAGAGCTTTTTAAAAAAAAAGTGACTGTTCAGTTTAAGGTCCGTTATGCTATGCTAAGTTTTTTAAAACTAAATTTTATAATAAATTCCACTAGCCACCAGGATTCAAATATAACCACAAATAGTTGGGACTTCCTTAATTCCATATGCAATACCACATTGATATTGCTGAGTTCATTATCAAAACATTATCTTGTACGTGACTATGCATTGTATATGAAAGTAACAGGGCATTCTTTTAAAAGCCACCTGGTATCTCAACTTTTGTTTATAGTAACGCCATTTCGAAATAAATGTTATTTCTACTTTTGTAAAAAAATCTTTTCAATTGATCTTATTTGCATGTAATTACTTTTGTTCATTCATAAATCAAAAGGAGATCTGAATGGCTTAATTGTATCCTATGATAAATTACATTTTATCTTGCACTCTATTGATATGTCACATATTTATTTTATGCCTGGCACATACATTACTGTTTGAGAATTTATTTAAATAGTTATGTTATAGTGCTTTTATTACATGTTTAATTTCATTGTTCTAAGTTCCCTATTAAATGAACTAATAAACCATAATCGTTTCAACTATACACATCAAATCACTTCATTTTAATATTTTATGGATTTGGCTATAGTTCACTTAAGAAACAAATTGTTTCAGGTCTTTAAGGGCTGGTTATACAGTGCAGCTGAGTTTGCAGCATCTGCAGATCTGGAGGGGAGGTGTGACACAGAAGATTTTGATAATAAAATGTTATATTGCACCTAACTTTTAGGAATATGCTTGATAATCTCTTATTTTGCCCGTATCTTTCCTCTCCCAAAGGCAGTACTTCATGATTGTCACTGTACTATTTTTAACTTCTGGACTGTGGCTGCACACATGGTCCACATTCCCAGTTCTTGGCTCTGCTGCACACCTGGCCCACTTAATTCCAACCACTGCTTCCAGACAGTGAGACCTGTTATGAGGTCAGGATTGGGAATTGAGCTAGAGATGGGAGGCATTGTGACAGGTGGGTGAGAGAGGCTGTGGACAAGGACTCCAGTATGTCTGTCGTGTCTGCCCATCAATGTGTGAGCATTAATGTCTATGCAGCAGGGCCTGGTCTCCAGTTGTCTTGGTGCCCTTGCCACCTAATCAAGACCCAGTCCATCAATATGGGAAAATAACCCACACACAAGCAAGTTCCACACTCCAGTCCCACCAGAGACAGACCTGAATGCTGCTCTGCTACCATCAATCAGTAAGTGAGACACTGACATGACATTACTGCCCTACGTGAGACACAGCAGGTAGGACAAACTAATTCATCTGGGTGACTTCAATGCCAGGGTGGGAAAAGATGCAATTCTGGCAAGGCAGGATCAGCAAGGCAGCTTCAGGAAAGACAAACTCTCCCAGAGTCATTTTATACAAGGCTGACTGGTCAAGTTGCAGCCATCTGTATTCAGTATCAAATTTAACAACTTAAGATAGTTTTCTCTGCATCAGAATTGGTCAGTTCTTCTGTAGGCCATTCATGTGTAACATTGACTTAGTTTTTCCACTCTTCACCAGTGTGACCTGACCCACTGGGCATTTCCCACATCTCTCCCTTTCCCTCAAATAACTTCAACAGCTTATTACCATGGCAAGCCTGGTCTCACCCTGGAGGTATTCCCAGATTTTCTCCATCCCTCCCCCCACCTTCTCTGCAATTTGAAGCTAACTTGCCCCATTTCTGACAAAATGTTTTCAACTTGAAGCATTTACTTTGTTTCTCTTTCCAGCATCTACAATCTTTTTAAGTGTTCATTTACTCGTTAATAATTGCATCTCTTTTATAATAAGTCCAGTAAAAAAAAAGTTCCAACTCTGCTTTAGAAAAATGACATCCCTGCAGAAGGGTGCACAGGACTCCTACCACTACAAAAGCCAGCAAGTTTAAAGTGTGTATCATCAATGCTCCTTGCTGACTTTGTGCATTCATAGCTCATCCGGGTTATTTGAAGATGTTGGCTTATACCCTACACACACCCCCGGGTTCCTGGAGAACTTGATCTGTATTTCTTTGAAAAATTCCTATTAAAGATTTTCCAATGCCACTCTCTAATGGTTGTTTTCAAACTCGAGACCATTGGATAAGTTCAGAGAAAGACAAACTGCCAGGTGGATAAAAGGTTTGAAACAAAACATGCTATTTCCTTTGCAAGTCTCAACTTTGCCCTTTTATTTTTGTTTGTTTTAAACAACTTATTAATAATTTTTGCATTAAATTGAGGTAACATATCATTTAGGTCATAGATAAGGATAAGTAAACCATTTGAATTTCTCTCCAAAACTGTAATAAGTGCATTATCACTTTAGTTTTTGTGATGTAGAAATTGGTTATATTGAATTTTGTATTTCAATGCATATCCTTTTAGTATTGAAACACAAAATAAAGAATACTGTAGTGAGACAGAAAACAACATCAAGTTTATCGTTCCAGGTTTCCGAGTTAAGCGTTCTTGAAACAACAAGGTGGTTTATGGGTCAGATACTGCATAGCACTAGCATCACCCCCCCCCCCCCCCCAAACACACAAATCAAATCAGACAATACATGAAATTAACACTCTCCACAGCTCTGAGAATGAATGGCAGCATTTTTCTCCACAGTTCTGCCATTGTATCAGTACCTCCAGAACTCAGACAATGCACATTGCAGGCATGTTTACAGCTCAAACAATACAGCATACTAACACATGAACTACAGCAAAAAGCTTGTTAATGGGCCTTTCCAAATTAATACAAGTTGTGCATCTTTGTTTTTAGAACTGTTGAGCTCTGTAAATATATCTATTAACTACAGAACTTTGAAAAATCACACACATAATGCACTTGTGTGGCCACTGTAATTAGTCCTGTTTAAACAATGTGCATATTTGTGTTTATTGAGTTAAAAACCACAATAAAAGTCTGAGTAGTACAGTTAAATGCATCTACACAAGAGATGATAAGACTCTATGTTGTGTATTTCAATAAAAAAATACTATGGATGAGCAGGACAGTTGGTATTGGTTTCATTATTCTTATGTATTGAGATACAGTGAAAAGCTTTCTTTTGCATGCCCTCTAGTCAGATTATGTTAGTCACAGTTACATCGAGGTAGAAAAAAGAAAAACAGAATACATTTGTAGCTACAGTGAAAAGGCAGTGGAGGTAAGTAAAGGGCAGGGCCACAACAAGGCATTTTGGGAGATTAAGAGTTCATCTTTAGCGGACAGGAGGTCAAAAGGGGACAAACAAGATATCTTTTAGTCACATGTATTTCACTGTGTGTTTCGATGTACATCTTTTGCGTCGTGTGTTAGGGGCAGCCCAAAAGTGTTGCCATGCTTCCAGCACCAGCATAGCATGTCCACAACTTCCTAACCCGTACATCTTTGGAATGTGGGAGGAAACCAGAGCACCTGGAGGAAACCCACGCAGACACAGGGAGAATGTAAAAACTTCTTACAGACAGCAGTTTGTCTTTCAAGTTTAAAGGTGACCATAATATAACTACTTGGCTTGGCTTCCATAATTACATATCTGACCAACCCAACTTCTGAATGGTCTGTGGTGCATTACACAAATACCTCTGAATTTAATGATAAGCATTAGACATGATGCTGTTGCAAGCCTTCTGCTGTGCTTCAGCAGTTCTCCTCCATTCAGGAACTGTAGTGTTGTATAAATAAAGCTTCACTAACAGGAATTATCCACCATTCTGGGTCAATGATGAATTACCTTTGGCCTTTGCTCCTTTTGTTCATTATGGAAGATATTCTTCAACAGTGACTAGTATGATATTTTGGTGACATAGTCTGCCCATCTCATCCGTGATCTCATAGGCAGAATGTAGATGCGTAAAGTGTCAGAACTTTAGTGTCTGTGACCTTATTTTGTTTCGTTGGATGGGTTATTGCATGTGAAAGTAACATAATCTTGGCCATCCTCATGGCTCTGAGTTATAGTCCATAGTCCAGACAAGAAAATAATGTAAACCAATGAGAAATATAGGAGAAACTGTACTTTCCTCTGATTTTATCAAGTTTATATGATACAAAAGTGTGTTCCTCTCAACACTTATAATCTCATTCTCTTCCATTTGGCTGCCTTCTGTGCTATATCATTCCAAGCTTCTACTTTATTAGAGCTATTTTCAACATTGTCTCATCAGTTTATTGCTGCATTAAAAATAATTAGAGCTTACTAAGTCTTCTGCATAAATATTTATAGATAGAAACATTCCATCAACTCTATCATCTTAGGAGCTGAATTAGAAAAATTTTGTAAAATTGCTTCATTATGCAAGATCAAGTGATTACATGTCACCTTGTTACATCACTTTGCAGTGCATAATAGGTGCTCCAGCAATGAAGATGGTCTAATCGTTTCCTCTGAAGATGCAAACACCCCATGTAACCTATTTCATTATTTTAATGTATTGTTGGTAATCAGCTCATCTGCACAATGACTCAATATTTTGGAGCAACGTAACTGATGTGGAGAAGAAAAATCTCATTTGTAAAATACAATAGTGATTTGCTCAGAATCAAAAATACGCACGAGTAGATTTAGCTCCACTTGAGGACTAAAGTTGATGAGTAGTTAAACCATCCACAGCAGAAGGTCCTATGTTTAATTCATGATTTGTGTGGGGTTAACTTTTATTAACTAGATAGATCAAGGCTTCTCCTTTTGTACAGAATTAAGTAAAATATTTTGTAGAGAACTTGTATATAATTCACACACATGAACAATTCCTGGCAGCATGTTCACAAACAATGCATTTCTATTCATACATTGTTCAACCTCTTTGTATAAAAACACATAATGCAAGCCATGTCTTTTACATTTTGTGCAAAAGAATTTTGGAGTGGGTCGCTTTATTCAGTAACCTACTGTCAAAGGTTCTTTGCATAGATTGCTCCTCCTTCAAGTATATCCTGCATTATATCCTCCTTGGCATGTGCCAGCTGGAAACACTCAGTTATGGACAGTTTCTTCTGCTAGAAAACCAAACAGGTTTCAGGCAGACCACAGGGTCTCTTTCACAGAGCTAATAATGACAATCTTACTTTGCATCCCAGGGTTCAAGCCCAGAGAGTTTATAATACCTAGCTACTGGAAATGAGCAAGGACCAATACATTCCTCCCCACACTTTTGCACAAAGCTGCATTCCATCAGCAAGTGGGGGACAGTTCCATGTGCAACTTACAATGGTGAGCAGGTTGGAAGGACTGCACAAAAGGGTTTTCTGCAACACCATCCATGCTACATTCTGGTGCCATTTTCTTGCACAATCCCCATTTCTTAATCTCAATTTGAGTCAACTCAATTCAAGTCTTCACAGCCCTTAAGGTAGAGAACTCCAGAAGATTCACCACTGAGTGAAGAACATCTTCCTTTTCTCAGTCCTACATTGCCCATCCCTTATTCTAAAACACTCACTCATGGTTCTAGGCTCAGTCAGGGCAACTTTCTCCTGGCATCCACCCTGTTGGGCCTTGTAAGAATTTTGCGAGTTCCTATTAAACTCAAAAAAATTATTACAGGCTTGATCTACACAGTCATTCCCCAAACAGCAAGCCCACTACTCCAGGAACCAGCCTGGTGAATCTTCATTCCACTCCCTATATGAGGGTATTGTAACGATGGGCTACGCACTGAGCTAGGAATAACGACATGTAGTCGTTGGGTTGAACTCGAGACAGGTTTATTCGAACCTTGCTGTGCCGGCTTTTAAGCAGTTAAGTTCCCGCGCTCGACGCACGGCGATGACGTGAGAGGTGCGCCAACCGAACCTCTTCCCGCGCACGGGCTTTCTCCCCTCACTGTTGAAGAAGGCGGCCCAGCGCCATTTTGTGGCTGGCCTGTCTGCCGACGCGCGCGCCGACTTCGGAGCCGTAGGTGCGTATCGTGCTGCCATTTGCTGCCCTCAGGGTGGGTCCCGGCTCCCTGTTGCAGGTGTTGTAGCCCGTCAGGGGTAAGATGCTGATTTCTGCTCCGGTGTTGACCAAGAAGCGGCGGCCCGACTGTTTGTCCCAGACGTACAAGAGGCTGTCCTGGTGGCCAGCTGCTGTAGCCATTAGCGGCGGCTGGCCTTGGCGTTTCCCGAGAACTCGCAGGGCGGGCGACACTGGCGGGCTTCTGCGCCCCACCGCTGGTGGTAGAAACACCACTGTACAGTGGCCTCCTCACTCCTGCCTCTGGGTTGTGTGTGCTCTGTTGCCAGGCCTGGTCTGTCCTGCTGTTGGGCACGTGGCTTGGTAATCCGGCTGACGGATGCCCTGCTTTCCTTCTTGGCCTTCCACAGCATGTCTGCCCGGGCCGCTACCTTCCGGGTGTCACTGAAATCTGCATCGGCCAGTAGCAGGTGTATGCCCTCGGGCAGTTGCTCTAGGAACACCTGCTCGAACATGAGGCAGGGCTTGTGTCCGTCAGCCAGGTCCAGCATCTCGTTCATTAATGCTGATGGTGGCCAGTCCCCCAAACCGTCCAGGTGCAGCAAGCAGGCACCACACTCCCGTCATGAGAGGCCAAAGGTCCGTATGAGCAGCGCTTTGAATGCTGTATGCTTGCCTTCCTCCGGGGGCGACTGTATGAAATCCTCAACCTGGGTGGCTGTCTCCTGGTCAAGGGAGCTCACCACGTAATAGTAATGTGTGGAATCAGAAAGTATCTGCCGAATCTGGAACTGGGCCTCTGCTTGGTCAAACCACAGGCGTGGTCGCAGCGTCCAGAAGGGGGGCAGTTTCAGCGAAACTGCATGAACAGATGAAGAGTCAATCATCTTTGGTCCAAATCCCGTTTGGACCGTCGGGTCCAAATGTAGCGATGGGCTATGCACTGAGCTAGGAATAACGACAGGTAGTCGGTGGGTTGAAATCAAGACTGGCTTTTAAGCAGTTTCGTTCCCCCACTCAACGTGCGGTGATGACGTCAGAGGTGCGCCAACCGAATCTCTTCCCGTGCGCGGGCTTTCTCCCCTCGCTGTTGAAGAAGGCGGCCCAGCGCCACTTTGAGGCTGGCCTGTCTGCCGATGCGCGCCGACTTCAGAGCCGGTTCGCTTGCGTTGAAGGTGGGTCGCCACAGTATATTCTTTTCTTCAGTAAAGAGACCAAAACTGTACACAGTACTCCAGGTGCATTCTCACTAAGGCTCCATATGATTGGTGTACAACATCCCTACTTCTGTACTTGTATCGTCTCTTCATAAAATCCAATCTACCATTTGCTTCTCTAATTACTTGCCACACTTGTGGTCAGCTTTCAGTGACTAGTGCACAAGGACACCCAAGTCTCTTTGAACATCGATGTTTTCCCGATCCATCACCATCTTTAAAAATATTCCTTCCTGACAAAACTGGAGCCCTCACATTTTTCAGATTATATTCCAACTGCCCATGTCATCATCCACTCACTAAGCGTGTCTACATCCCTTTAAAGCCTCTTTAAATCCTCCTCCCTACTACCTTCTCACAATCACGTTTAGTTCTATATTATCAGCAAACTTGAAAATGTAACATTTGATCACTTGCCAAATCATTGACATACATCCTGACCAGCTGGGGCTCAAACACTGATCTCTCTGATATTGCACAAGTCAAAGCCTGCCAGCTGAGCTTCTTCCTACCTGATGCATTGCATTCAGTGTTCACAATGTGGTCCCTTTTACATTGGAGAAAACACATACAGATTAGCCGATTGCTTTGTATTCAGTCTGCAGGAGTGACCTCAAGTTTCCACTTTAATTCTCCATCCCACTCCCTCTGATCTATGATCTCCTGCACTGTTACTGTATCTGTAGCATATGCAGGATTTGATTTTCAACCCAAAATGGATCCGTTTATTCCTACATTTTCTGTCTGATAACCAGTTCTCAGTCCATGCCAATACATTAACCTTAATTTCTTGTGCTCTAACCTTGATCAACCTTTTCTGTGGGACCTTGTTAAAAGGCTTCTGAAAATCTAAATACAGTAGATCCACAGATTCCCCAGTAGAAGAATCAAATGATTTCCCATTCATAAATTCACAATGACTTTGCTCAGTCTTTTTATTCTTCTGTAGGTGTTCTTTATTAGATCCTTCATTATGGATTCCAACAATTTCCCCACTATCAGTTTTAGGCAAACAGGTCAATAGCTCCATTTTCTTTCTCTCCCTTCATCAATGGAGTCATATTTACTATCCTCCAATCTGCAGAAACCATTCTAGAATCTGTAGAGTTTGGGATGATGATAACTAATTCAATCATTATCTCTATAGTCACCTTTTTAAAAGTCTGAGATGCAGGTCATTGTAGAATTTAACAGCTTTGAAGTCTCACCAACTTCCCTCTTACTTCTGCCCACCCTTCCACGCTCCCCCCCCCCACCCCACATTTGCCTTGACTGTTTCTTTTGAACATACCTATCACAGCACCAGCAGTCCATTTGTTTCTTACCTGTTTACTCTCATTCTCTCTCCCCTTTCTTATACAGCTTTCACGTAAAAACTATTCTTCAAAAACAGTAGTAACATAAGATCATGCTAACTTGTGCTTGGTTTGGTATGTATGCTGTTATTACTGCAATCTGTTGCAGTGGCAGTTTACCCAGTTTGAGATAAAACTATGAAAGCATCACCTCCCCTCCCCTTGGCATACAATAATCTGCACTTTACTTTATATTTCAATACTTCTTTTCACTTTTAAAAATTCTAGCAATGGATCTTTCTTGACAAGTGGTAATTTGACAAACTCTGTTTTTGAGCCCTAGCTCCTTAGGCATCCAGGCAAGTAATATCAGGAAGAACATTCATGATGTCTATGTCTGTTGCAACTGACTCACATATTAGTTTAATGTCAAAGCTCGGCTGGAGTCCATAGTTTTTGGAGTTCATTTTCCTTGTGACTTCACTGCACCAGAGGGAGTTATGCTTTGAAAGGAAAATTAACCCAAAGCATGATATTGCCCTTTTTCAAAACAAAAAAGAGGCAGTAGCTAACTTGTGGAAATATTTTAATAAATTCATTTGATTGACATTGCTTGGATATACTGAATGACTAATCACATTCTTTATAAACCCACCTGCGGGCTCAGTTATTTACTAATAAATACTCTCTCAGATGCACCAATCTTCATATTAGCTTTTTGTCACGAACCAGCAACAAAAGAAACACACTGAGCATGATTCAGTGTTAAAAACTATTTTATTAATCACTATTTATGATAATACGTAAAATAAAAGTAAAAATGTTAGTATGTTAGAATTCAAAAATGTTAAACCTCGAACGTTAACCCCAAAACTAAACTCGTCGTGTGTGTGTGTGACAAAGTCCCAAACTCCAAGTTCCGGAATGGTTCTTAAAGTTCAGTTCCGCAAGCCATAAGGTGAAACATGAGCAAGGGCTTCTTCAACAACCACTGTTGTCTGAAGATAAGACATAGACGTAGAGAAACATAGAGAGAGTAAATACGAAATCCAAATGTTCCACGATGGAACCCAAACGACACTTCAGTGTTTACTCGGTAGTGACTTCCTCACCCCGAAAAGCATCCGAATCGTGGTCGTCCACACACAAATACCTGTTTCCTTCTACAGGTCAGCAACAAAGTGAGCTCCACCGGATTACTTCCAACTTCCATACATGGGTTTCAGTGGCAAACACAGTTATTGTTTCTCATCCATCGATAGAGAAAACAAGCAGGCTGGTGTCTCTCTCCCTTCTCTCTCTCTCTCTCCTTCTTCTTCTTACTTCTTCAACAACGTCATTACGTCCTTTATCTTCTATTGACGTAAGCACGCCCCACACACACATACACACACACTCTCTATCTTAAAGGGACTTTCACTGAGTCCGTAACATTATAACTTTTGTAGTCAGCAGCTGGAAGAGCAAAATCACTTTCTATAAAGTTCATCATTGCAAATCTTCAATGGGTAATCTCTATGTTGAAGTATAAAGAACCTGACACCAACCATTTGAATATTTCAAATAAATAAGGCATTTTAATCAAAACTGCTGACCTATGATTGGCGAGGAAAATATGGCAAATAAATAATGTGTACATTTTCAATATCACATGGATCACAGAAAGATTTTCTATTGTTTGGATTCTCCATAAGACTTCACAAAAAAAAACAACCGAATCCCAACTTCTAAAGAACACTTTCTATTGCACTGGACAGACCTCCTCACGTTCTTAGTTCCCAAAATACGATGCAGCAAAATGGGTGAATTTGTATGATTCAGCAAGCATTGTAACTAGATTAATACTTGAATGGCAATGTAGGAGAGAATCAAAGAGCACTTAACTTGTGCTTTTTGATAGAACTTATCTAAACAAATCACTGGGAAATCTACACAGAGAGAACTGGCTTGGACTGAACAAAATCTCACCTGTACGAGTCTCTTGGTGCACATTTAGTGAACTTGGTTGCATCTGAAAATATCACCTTTAAAGAATATTCCTAAAGAGCAACTCTGCAGAGGACTTTAACTTGTGCCAGTCAAATTGTGCTGGTGTGCCACAGTGAAAGAGCTCCCTCTGCTGATTTTGCACACCTACCCTCATTTTGGTTTTGGAAAGAAGCACAAAGGAAAGCACATTTTGCACACCAAGCTGAAGTCTCCCATTGAACTGCATTGTACCCTGTAGAGTTCAAACGGAGTCACTGACAAAATTAATGTCTGCCCAAATCGTTCATTAGCTTGAAGCATGAACAAAAATAAAATCACATGCAACTCGAGAAACTTCAGTTTAAAGGAGGTTGTGTTAACAGTTCTCGTTTGTTTTCTGTTTCACTTAAAACATGCCGCAGATTTAAAATAAACTGCATTTGGTTCCCAATTGTATCATTTTTAGGGCTAAGAAAGCAGTAAAGTAAAAGTAAATTAGCTTGAGCCTTCATAAAACTTGTTTCAATTATTTGTTTCAAGGGGTTAATTTTATCATAATTCGTTGGACATTAACAAGTTTTTAAGTGAATGAACTTTTAGATTTATTCAGTCTGCTGACTTCTAGTGTAATTAATGCTTTAAACACATTACAAAATACTTTATCATATTAGAAACTGTACAACATATTTCTTGCCTTTCTTTTTTTCCTTAACTATTATTTATATCTATAATTAATAGAACTAAGGCTGAATCTATTGTTTCCATTTGGAGTGGAGATATTTGTATCTATTAGTTCAGGCTTCAGCATCTATTCACATGACAAAACAGACAGGAGGACTGCCACCTGCAATTGTCTTAGCTGTGTCATCTTAACATACATCGTTGCACAGTGAAGCACAAGTCATGGTAAGTTTAAAAATCTATATTAGTTTTTCTTCTATATTTTCTCCAGATACTGGAAGATTAATCCTTCTTGAACACAGTGAACTTCATTGGCATTGATTCAGATGGGATTACAAACACAGGAGATGAGCAAAGAGGTCTTTAGAAAACAAAAAAAAGGACAAAAATATCAGTTGTCACCCCATCAGTCTATTCTGAATCATCAGTGTGATGGGTAGTGTTGTTGGCGGTGCTGTCAAGGAGGATTCATCCTGCTCACTGACAGTCAATTTGAGTTCCACCAGGGCCACTTGTCTCCTCAATTCAGGTTTGGTTCAAGGTGAACAAAGAGCTGAACTGTGCAGTGACGGGTGACAGAAGTGTGTGCGGGGGAACACTTTGGATCTAGTGATCATTAGTTTCAAGATAATTATGAAGGAGGATAGGACTGGTCCTTGGGTTGAGATTCTAGACTGGAGGAAGGCCAATTTTGATGACATCAGAAGGGATCTGGAAGGTGTGGATTGGAATTTGCTGTTTTCCGGCGAAGAGACGCTTGGTAAGTGGGAGGCCTTCAAAAGTGAAATATTGAGGGTACAGAATCTGTATGTTCCTGTTGGAATAAAAGGCAAGGCTAACTTGTTCAGGGAACCTTGGTTGGAGGGATATTGAGGCCCTGGTAAAGAAAAAGGAGGCACGTATCAAGTAGAGGCGGTTAGGATCAAATGAGGCACTTCAGTATAAGAAATGCAAGAGACCACTTAAGAGAAAAATCAGGAGAGCAAAGAGAGGACATGAGGTTGCTCTGGCAGACGAGGTGAAAGAGAATCCCTAGAGCTCCTATAGCTATATTAAGAGCAAAAAGGTAGCAAGGGGCAAAATTGGTCCTCTTGAAGATCAGCATGGTCTTTATGCATGGAGGCAAAAGCGATTGGGGAGATCTTGAATGAATTTGTTGCATCCGTATTTACTCTGGAGACAGACACAGAGACTATAGAAGTGAGGTCATGGACTGTATCCGGATTACAGAAGAGGTGCTGCTTGCTGTCTTGACGCAAATGAAGGTGGATGAGTTCCCAGGACCCGACATGATGTCCCCTCTGACCTTGTGGGAAGATAGTGCAGACATTGCAGGGGCCCTGCAGAGACATTTAAAACATCCTTAGCCATGGGTGCGGTGCCAGAGGACTGGAGGATAGCTAATGCCCCGTCGTTCGGGAATGTAGTGGACAAGGAAGACCACCAAAGCATGCAGCATGATCTTGGCCAGCTAGGTAGTGGGCTTAAAAAAAAAATTGGCAGATGGAATTTAATGCAGACAAGTGTGAGGTGATGCACTCTGGGAGGACAAACCAGGGTAGGACTTGCACAGTGAATGGTAGGGCTCTGAGGTGTGCAGTAGAACAAAGGGACCTGGGAATACTGATCCATAGTTCCTTGAAAGTGGCATCACAGGTAGATAGGGGCACAATGAGAGCGTTTGGCACATTGGCCTTCATAAATCAGGGCACTTTGAGTACAGGAGTTGGGATGTTATGTTGAAGTTGCAGAAGAGGTTGGTGAGAGTATTGTGTGTAGTTCTAGTCACCTGCCTGCAGGAAAGGTATCAATAAGCTTGAAAGAGTGCAGATGAAATTTACAAAGAATGTTGCTGGGACTTGAGGACCCAAGTTATAGGGAAAGGTTGAACAGGTTAGGATTTTATTCCCTGGAGTGCAGGAGAATGAGGGGAGATCTTATAGAGGTGTGCAAAATTATGAGGGGTATAGATAGGGTGAATGCATGCAGGCTTTTTCCCCTAAGTTTGGGTGAGGACATAAATAGTTCAACTTTCACCCTAAATCTAAGGGGAGCCAGAGGGGAAACTTCTTCACTCAGAGGGTGGTGCGAGTGTGGAACGAGCTGCCAGCAGAAGTGGTAGATGTGAGTTCAATTGTAACGCTTTAGGAGAAGTTTGGATAGGTACATGGATGGGGGAGGTTTGAAGGGATATGGTCCAGATGCAGGTAACTGGGACTAAACAAAAGATCAAGTTGGCAGGGACTAGATGGGCCAAAGGGCCAATTTCTGTGCTGTAGTACTCTGTGACTCTACCTCCAGCTACGAGGTGTGAGTGACCACCCTCATTAAGGCCATATTTGACAAATTGTAGCATCAAGAGATTCCAGTAAAATTATATTCGTGGGAATCACAGGGAAGTCTCCCCTAGCTGGAGACATACCCAGCAAAAAGAAAGAAAATTGTGGTCATTGAAGGCCAAGTGTGTGAACGTGAGCTCCTCGGGGAGCATCCTGGGACCAAACATCAACAGCTGCTTCAACATTGAACTTCCTTTCATCACAAGGTCAGAAGTGAGGATGTTCACCAACAATTCACACAGTTTCAATTCCAATTGCAACTTATGACATAATCGAACATTCCATACCCATTCAGGTGTGGGGTTAAGTTGTAAGCAACAAATTTGCCATGTCAACTGCCAGGAAATGATCATCGTCAACATGAGAGCACCAGTCCACCTCCCCTGGATACTATTTGCAATATGTCAGTGAATTCCACATCTTCAAAATTCTGGGATCATCACTGACCCATAACAAGTGGACCAAAGAAACACTTTGGCCAGAAAAGTAGGTTGGAGACAAAGGTCTGCAATGAGTAACCCACTTCAAGTCCCCAGAGCATTTCCGCTAGCTAGAAGTTACACTGTGTGAAGGAATACTCTCAGCTTACCTGGATGAAGGCTGCAATGCTTAAGAAAGTCAATATCATCCAGAACAAAAGCAACCCACTTGAATGGGACATCGTGCACCATTGATATTCTACCCACCAGTGCATTATCTACAAAATTTACTAGAGTAGCTCAACAAGACTCCTTCACCTACAGCTCTCAAACATCCAATCTCTACCACCCAAAAGGATAAGGCCAGTCACTATATTGGAATATCAGCCACTGTAATTCACACATTTTCCCGTCTTGGAACTATACTGCTCTTCCTTCACTATCACTAGGTTAAAATTGTGCAACTCCTTTTCTAACAACACTACAGGAGAACCTTCATCAGGTCAAGGTGGTGGCCAACCACTAACTTCAGGGACAGCAGGGGATGTGCATTAATTACTGACCTTCCCTGCAATACTATGTATGAATAAACAAATGAGCAAGTGCAGTTAGACTCATCTTTATGGAAACCATTCCACTCCCTCTAAATCGTTGGACTATTGGTAAACATTCAACAATGGAAGGGCTATAATTTCCTCCAGCTAGGTGTTGTGAAGACCCAAGCCTTAACAGGACAAGGTAAAGAAGTTTGCAGAGAATTAATGAATTGTCTGTCAGCTGACAGGAAAAAGAAAAATTTTTTAAACTTCTGGTCATATGGGCAGCAAAGTTGCAAATGGAATTTAATCCAGAAAAGTACAAATTAATGTATTTGGAGAGGTGCAACACCGTACCATAAGAAATAGAAGTACGAGGAGGGCATTTGGCCCCTCAAGTCTGCTCTGGTATTCAATAATACCTTGGCTGATCTTTTAATTCTGGGAAAATGTAAGTGAAGGCAAAAAAAAGGAGTACACTGGAAGCACAGCAGTTAAATTACTGATCTACTGTACTTGGAGTAACAATCCAAAGACCCCAAAGGCAATTGTGGAATTTAAGTTCAATTAATAATATAGAACTAGTCATTAGAACTGGTTTGCCGCAAAAACCCATTCAGTTCCTAATGCACTTGAAGGGAGGAAATTGGCCATCCTTGCTCAGTTTGGTCTTTCGTGACTCCAAACCCACCGATGAGGTTAGCTCTGAAAGGCTGTTTGAAATAACTTAGGAAGCCACTAAGTTGTACGAGAACCCTAAGATATCTTTATTAGTCACATGTGTTTCACTGTGCGTTTCGATGTACATCTTTTGCATAGAGTGTTCTGGGGGCAGCCTGCAAGTGTCGCCATGCTTCCGGTGCCAACATAGCATGCCCACAACTTCCTAACCCGTACGTCTTTGGAATGTGGGAGGAAACCGTTGCATGATGATCACAAGAAAAGAATGAAACTGGATGGGCACCTGGCATCAAACCAGGCACTAAATTCAGACAGCAAAAATCACTCCCAGTTCAGACAACCTTGCAAAGTTCTCCTAAAAACATCTGGGACTGGTGTGTCTAAATTAGGAAAGCTAGTCAAGCAACCATCTGACATAGCCATCTTCACAGAATCATATCTTACAGACAACATTCCAGACTCTTCTCACATTGCCCCATGGCAAACAAACTCACCAGAGGGGTGGCACACGTGGGAAGGAGCAGCCCTAGAAATCCTCAACATTCCAGACCCCACAAGGTTTAATGACATCCATGGATTGCTGAAAAGGGCAGTGGGGGTGGATAAGTATTTTTAGGCATATAGGTCTGTAGTTTTAATTTGTGCATTCCAGCATCAAACCAAACCACAAATAATAATGTGTGTACATTACTTCACTTGGTGTGGGCCAAAAACAATTAAGAAATAAATCATAGAGTGAATGATGTGCATTTTATTATAAAGCAAATTTCTCCTCAGTGCAAGGAAAAAAATGCAGCAAAAAAAAAACTACCCATGAGAGTGTTATTGCCAACTTTAGTGCATTTCTCACCAGCAGTAATATTATTGAAAATGGAACAACAATGTTGGCATTATTGTTTCAGATTAATTTATAAAGATTGAGAATACTTATAGTCAAGGACCTCCAGTTTTAGAGATTCTGCAAACATCCTGAAATTAATCAGAACTAGTAGTGTTTGCTGAATGACAAGTTACTTTTAAGTGGGGGAAGTTAATGTGAAAAATGATCCTATTTTATTTAATGTTGCACTTTTATAAGCAAGCATAAGATTGCTGTGATTATACCAGACATATCCAGCCCACTGATCACAGTAGTCTGCTACTAAGCCACAGTTCCACATAATAGCTTGGATTTATATAGCAATTTTAATGCAGCAAAGCATGTAAATGTGCTTCACTAGTGCATATTAAAACACATTTGACACTGAGCAAAAGGAAGTGTTAATACAAGTCACTTGTGTTAGAAATCCTGAGACTTTTGAGTTATGAGATAGAGATGGTGGTAGAGATGGGATGTTTTTAGTGCAGTGCAGCATCTATATGGCCGAATCCACTTAGCTTAGCCCAAAATAATCATGTACTAGCATCAAGGTGCTGTGTACGACCTGGCACCTAGGCTTGGGAAACAAATGCAAAAAAATTAAAATTCTTCTTAAGTAACACAGCACAACCACTATAACCCCTTCCATTAAGATGAGTTTGCTTTATGCTGGGATCAACTTTAAAACCGAAGAGCTTTATAACAACTGTAGGAGCTGAAAGTTCACCGGTCAAGTGTGCATTTGACCCTTTGACTGGCAGTGCAAAGAACAAGTAGTTGAGGAAACATTAAATGCACCCAGTTTCATGAAATGTCAGCCGTGGTTTAGTTGGTAACTCTCTCATCTTTGGACCAGAGGAGTGTGGGTTCAGATTCCATTCCAGACTGAGAGTCCATCTTCTGAGTATTGAGAGTTTCCTGCTCTATCAGAGCTGCTGCCTCTTGGTTGAGACTTCAAACTGGGGGTGCCATCTACTCTTTTAGATGGATGCGAAAGATCGTGTGGGACTTCTCTGAAGTACAGGAAAATTAATTCCGGTATCCCAGCTGATAGTTATCCCTGAATCAACGTTGCCAAATTAGACTATCTGGTCCTCACTTTCCTGCTTCTGGGAGTCTGTGTGGATAAATAGTCTGTTGTTTTAATTTATTGGCCATAAAGTACTTTTGGACATCCTCAGGTTGTGAAGGACATTATGTAAAAGGCAAGTCTTGTCTTTTTATTTGGCCAGGTGATATAACAAATAGCTGCATAAATTAGACTGATGTGACATATTTCCACTTGTATCAATTCGTCTTAAGTCAGCAATGGTCTAATTTATTCTGAATATGCATGTTGGACTAGGTTCTGCTAAAGTAGGTCATCTGCTTTTACTTAGACTTTCAATTGGATGGTTGGGTTTAAAGATTCTTTTCCCATGAAAGTTGAAGGAAGTGCAAAGTGTTAATAATGCAGCAATGATAGCAAGACTTGGGCACAACAGTTCATTGCCTTTAACAATAAGTCACACACTTCCTAAATAAATGGGGGAAAAATAAAGGAGCTTTAGAATATGCAAGTTCAATGCCAATTCAGAAAGAGAAATAAATAAATAGAAGTGAGTAAAGAGTGGATTAAGAGTTGAGAGAGGGAAAAAAAAGAGACCAAGTGGATAACTTCTTGCAAAGGGATGCAATTTGGCAAACTAGTGGAGGAGATTTACAATTCACAGGGTGTTGCTTCCTCACTGGAACTTGATAGTTGATTCATGAATGAACAACACGGTGCTTCACTCAAATCCTGCAAAACCTGGTCCAAATTTACCCATATTGATTGATATTTGATTGTATGATTTTACAGTCACAGAAACAAAAAACAGTTCTTGTGGTGGGAATCACAGAAATTCAGTACAATTATTTGGCCATTTAGCAACAATATTCAATTAAACAATCAACTTTCACGATACATTCTCTATCCAGCATTCAAACTGCACACAGTTATCCAGTTCTTATAGGCACTTCCAAAACACAAACCTGCTTTCAGGGTCTGAAACTCTGTGAAGGCAATTGGTGACACTGTATCATCTTTGTGATGATACACAAAATACCACTTAGAACACTTAATTGCTACTATTAGACTTAAGAGCCAACCAAGTTGAGAAACTTATCAATTTATGTTTTTCCTTCCTGACCATTTGAACAAGGTTAGAGGATTGTGAAGTTCTGTCTTCTGGAGTTTATAATCAAGGTCTTGCACCACCTGGTAAGGGTTTCCATTTCTGTCAAAATCAGAATGTCACTCTGTTTACAGAGTGCAAAAGTTGATGAAATCCTGCCAAAATCTGATGATAGGTGATAACAACCTGAAGATGGGAGTTGGTAAACTTACTGCCTTGTTAATATCAACACCCTGACATGTTCATGGCCACAATTGGTCTCAAACCACTTCACAGCTAATGAAGTACTTCTACAATGTAGTTGTTATAATAGTAGTTATAATAGTGTGTGAAATGCTGTGGGAAATTACCATACAGGAAGCTTGCTTTGTCATAACAATTCATCCAAACATATGTGAAAACAACAAAGTCCCAATTGAGTGCGAGGTAATCCAACATGTGGAAGGTTTGTGGGTAGACTCCATTTTATTAAGTGACCCTCTGCACACTAGGTGGTGCAGTTCCAAATACAGTGGCATATTAAGTGTCTGTGCAGCAGTGTGCACAGCACCCTGGTGACCTGAGATTATCACATTTCTTCACATTCAAATTAAAAGTCAAAACTGTATTAAGAACAAAACTAGGAAAGCAACAACGTGGACTTAGGAGAGGGTCTTCTGGTCTACTAATCGTTATCACTCAACAGTGATATTTTCTCTCATCATAATAAATTCACAAATAACCTGTTTGACAGCTTCCTTGCTTGCTGAGAATGAAGCAGTTCAGGTTATACCAGTAGAGAGTGGCATTGGGTTTCAAGATGTGACCTTCTTTTGCTGCCATGACTGCAGTAGAGGACAAGGAAACTCCTGTTCCAGCTCCTACTAATCTGGTTGACCAGATGCTTCACAACAGACTATCATCCAGATAAACCACAAATGAGACCATTTCGGATAACCTCATTGCTCATGTGACCTCTCATACAAACCAAGGAGCATCTATTTTGAAGTGCAATTAAGAGCTCTGTTTGCTCCTTCTGCTTTGCATCTTTTACAACCAGAATAGCACCAAGCTCTGTCTTTACCAAATCCAAATGTACTGTCTGGAAGGTGTATACAAGTAGTGACATAAGAAAACAAATGATGCACATCTCAATTTCATGTCTTGTCATATTTTTCTGTGCTCCTTCTGCAGTCTGAATGGCCCTTTCCACCAAGCCATTTGAGGTGAGGCAACAGGGAACTGTGTGAATACCCTTAAATTTCATTCCTGCTGAGGAACTAGGAAAATTCAGTACGAGTGATGTTGTTTCCATTGTCTTTCACAAGGAACTCTTGAACACTGTGCATCAATGATCATTCACAACTTTGAAGTTATCACTTAGGCTGCAAAAAGCCTCCATTGGAGCGATTTCTATCTACTGAGTGTGTGTAATTACAATGAACATAATCAATTTTCCAAAAAATGGACTTGCAAAATCCATATTTGACCAAGGTTTGTCATAGAGTCAGAATCAATAGAGAAATGCAGCACAGAAACAGGCCCTTAGGCCCACCGAGTCTGCACTGACTGTCAATCACCCATTCACACTGATCCTTCATTAATCCTATTTTTGTTATTCTCCCCACATTCTCATTATCAATCCCTAAATTCTACCAGTCACCTACACACTAGGGACAATTTACAGTGGCTAATTAACCTACCAACCTGCACATCTTTGGAGTGTGGGAGGGCAGTGGAGCACCCAGAGGAAACCACATGGTCACAAGGAGAATGTGCAAACTCCCAGACCAAGCCTCACAGCACCCAAGGTCAGGATTGAACTTGGGTCACTGAATCAGAGTCAGAGCAATGCAACACGGATACAGGACCTTCAGCCCAACAAGTCCATGCTAACCACCGCACCCACCCAGCGAGTCCCAATTTCCTGTATTCAGCCCGTATCCCTGTAAGCCCTGCCCTTGCATGTAGCTATCCAAGTGTCTCTTAAATGTATCTGCCTCAACCATTTCCTCTGGCAGTTTGTTCCATATACTCACCACCCTTTGCGTGTAAAAATTGCCCCTCAGGTCTCTTTTAAATCTTTCCCCTCTCCCTAACTCTGTGCCCCCTAGTTCTGGATTCCCCTAACCTGGGGAAAAGACTTGCTGTCCACCTTCTCTATGCCTCGCATAATTTTAAACATTTCGATAAGGCCGCCCCTCAATCTCCTATATTCCAAGAAATAAAGACCTGGCCAAGCCAACCTCTTCCCTATAACTCAGGCCCTCTAGTCCTGGCAACATCCTTGTAAATCTTTTTTACATTCTAGTCTGAGTACCTCCAGCACTTTGTGTATTGCTCCAGATTCCAGCATCTGCAGAATTTGTCTCCTTTTTTCTGCACTCTTTCCAGTTTAACCATGTCTTTCTTATAATAGGGTGACCAAAATTGTACACTCTATTCCATGTGTGGCCTCGCCAGTGACTTATAAAACTGCAACATAATGTCCCAACTCCTATACTCAGTGCCCTGACTGAAGGCCAGCCTGCTAAACTCCTTTTTCACCAGCCTGTCTACTTGTGATGCTACCTTCAACAAATTGTACACTTGTACTCCTAGGTCCATCTGTTCCATTACACTCCCTAGTGCCCTACCATTCATAGTACAAGTCCTACGCTGGTTTAACTTTCCAAAATGCATCATCTCACACTTATCTGTATTGAAATCCATTTGCCACTCCTCGGCCCACTTCCCTAACTGATCAAGACACCCCTGTAACCTACGATAACCTTCTTCACTATCAACACCTAATTTCCTGTCATCCGCAAACTTACTGATCAAGCCTTGTGTATTCACATCCAAATCATTTATATAAATAACAGGGGTCCCAACACCGACCCCTGTGACACACCATTAGTCACCGGCCTCCATTCCGAGAAACAACCTTCAACCACCACCCTCTGCTTCCTACCTCCGAGCCAATTTTGAATCCACCTAACCAGCTCTCCCTGGATTCCATGGGACCTAACCTTCCAGACCAGTCTACCATATGGGACCTTGAAGTCCTTGCTAAAGTCCAAATAGACAATATCCATTACCCTACCCTCATCTAGCTTTTTGATTACCTCTTCAAAATACTCAAAAAAAAGGTTTGTCAAGCATGACTTTCCACACACAAAGCCATGCCGACTCCTCCTTATCAGACTCTGTCTATCCAAATGTTGGTAGATCCTGTCCCTCAGAATTCCTTCCAGTAACTTCCCCACTACTGATGTCAGGCTGACTGGCCTGTAGTTCCTTGGCTTGTCCTTGCTACCCTTTTTAAACAACATTAGCCACCTTGCAGTCTTCAGGAACTTCACCAGTGGCTAACGATGAAGCAAGTATTTCCGCCAGGGCCTCCACAATTTCTCCTCTAGCCTCTGTTACATACCAGCAACAATAGAAACACAACGAGCCATGTATAAGTGTTAGAAACTATTTTATTAATAACTACTTGTAATTATAAGAAAAGTAAAAATGTTAGATATTAAACATTGACCCCAAAACTAATAAACTCAAAGTGTGTGTGTGGCTAATTCCCAAACCCCAAGTCTAGGAATAGTTCTCAAAGTTCAGTTCAGCAAGTCATAAGGTAGAACGTGAGCAAAGGCTTTTGCAAAACCACCATTGACTGAAGAGAAAATGTAGAGAGAATGTAGAGAGAATTTACAGAATCCACATGTTCCACGATGGAACCCATACGACACCTCAATCTCCGAAGATCTCCATTGCTTTGTTTCGAAGTATCTGCCACCCCGAAGGCATTCAATACATGGCCACCCACAGAAATACTTGCTTTCCAGTACAGGTTAATGACAAAGTGGACTCCACTTGATTGCTCCAAAAATCCATACATGGATCTTGTATCGATGTTCTTCATCCATCGATACAGAGACCAGCAGTCAGTCTCTCTCTCTCTCCCTCTGTGCAAAACACCAGTCTGCTCCAATTAGTCTTGCCGTCTTGTGAATAACACCACACACACACACTACTACCCTACTGTCCAGGTGCCTTAAAGGAACATTCACCAAGTAGCAACCTGGCTCGTAACACCTCCCACAAAGTCTGAGGATGCACTTGGTCAGGCCCTGGGGATTTATCCATCTTAATGCACTGCAAGGCTGCAAATACCTCCTCCCTGTAATATGAATGTCCACTAGCTTGCCTTATCTCTTGATGCTCTTGAATCCTTCATGAATGCCTTGTAATATTACCAGGAAAGATTTGGAAACACATTTGCATAATAACAAAAAATTCTAGATTTGTAGATCAAATGCACACAACACAATTTTATGCCATACGTTTCAGTAGAATTCTAAAGATTTGTTCCATAGAATAATCACTTTAATTTGTTTAGTTTTGCACAGTTAAAAGTGCTGTTTTTTTATTGCTTTTGTCACAAGACCTTCAGAAAAGTCCTTTGAATTACTCATTTTTTCATTATTTTGTTTTAAATGAACATTTGAAAAAGAGAGAGTGAATCTTGCACTTCACAAGAGTGAACATGCATAATGCTGTTCCATTTTATGATATTCTGCTCAGGGACTGAAAAACTATTCTCTTGATCTGATGGAAAATTCAGTCCTCAGAGGTCTGAACTAATTTTAGTTTTGCAGCAAGATTGCTCAAAAATAGAAGTAGGCTGTTGGAATACTATTTTTTATTGGATCACAGATTAAACTTAAAGAATTAGTCATCAAACAGAGCCACCTCCAGTTTTTGAACCAAAGACTAGAGGAGGAGTTAATCCTAATGATTGCCAACAGGGTAGGGGTGATCCCAGAGTAATCAGATCTCTAGGCATTTGCAACTAGAGTTCTGTACTTCGTTGATTTGTCAGGACTTGTTTTCCTGTGCTATACACATTTCCTTAAGATTGATGCCATTTGCTTTTGATGTACATCATACTTGATTTGCTATGATTTCGTGAGGGGCATATAATGGGCAGCTGATAGTCTAGCACCTGTTTGGATCCCTTTGTCTTCAAAGCCCTCCCCCACCCCCCATTGCCTTTCCCCTACCACATTTACAAAATTGCCAAAACCTTACATTTCTTCCAAAATTCTTGATTCCTCAGATTCCAGTTCCCTCAACCGCTACTTTGCCTGAGCAGTGATTACAAACCACTTCTAATGTCTGTGTCCGAAGCTCTGAAATCCACACCGTACACTTCATCACCTCACCTTTAAACACATGTATAACCTTCAGTCTTTTATCAAACTCTTTAGGATGTCATTGAAGTCTCCACTTCACAGGCTTCGGGTCAGTTTGCTTGCATTTATTTGTGAAGGTTTTTCTTTTAAAAAAAATGAGCTTACCAATTTGTTAACCCTGGAAAATTGGGACAGAAGATTTTTTTTAAAAAATCATCTATAATGATGTGGATGAGGATATTGAGGTCTCAACAAAATTTCAGATGCCCCATCACTGGGCGCCTAGCCGTATCAGTAGATTGCACCACGCAAATCCTCACTCTTTCTCCCACCCCTTTAGCATAGCGGTTAACGTAACACTATTACAGCGCCAGCGACCTGGGTTCAATTCCTGCTGCTGCCTATAAGGAGTTTGTATGTTCTCCCCGTGTCTGTGTGGGTTTCCTCCGGGTGCTCCGGTTTCCTCCCATATTCCAAAGACATACAGGTTAGGAGCTGTGGGCATGCTCTGTTGGCACTGGAAGAGTGGCGACACTTGCGGGCTGCCCCCAGAACATTCTTAGCAATGCAAAAAGGCATATTTCTCTGTGTGTTTCGATGTACATGTGACTAATAAATAAATATCTTATATCTTTCCAGTTTATCCCTGAAGTTTTCTCCCTCCTCTTCACACCTGCTTTCTTCATTCTATCCAATCCTCAAATCCCCTGCCATTGTTCTTTCCCTTACCAATTAACACTGGCAGTATTTTGTTCCCCTCCCCCTTTCATCATCTGTCATCCTTTGTCTGCTTTCTTCTCAAGTCTATGCCCCCATTCTTTTCCTTTGCCCATCTCCTCAGATCCTCTCTGCTTTACTTCCCTTGTTCACCCAAGCATGCACGGTCTCGTTTACCAGGTTCACTGAGGCACTCTTCAAATCATCTGTCAGTCTCTGCTGGAACTCTTCCCTTCTTCGACCCTGAAGTCAGCTTGGCTATGTGGCTGTCTCCAAATCAAAGTTACGAGTTCAAGTCCTGTGGCAGGATTTGAGCAAATGATCTCAGCAGTCACACTCAAGGAGTGTCAGACTGTCAGAGGTGAAAGAAATGCTAACCAAGGTCTGACCCACCTTTTCAGATGGAACCAAAGGTTCCTGGTTACTACTTGAGACCAGGAGCTCCCTTGAGTGCTGGCCGTCTGTCACTTTATCAGCACCATTAAATATTAACTGGTAGCTTTTCTGCTTGCAGTTTGTAGGACATAGTTTTGTCCAAATCGCTTGCCTTATGTGTGACTACATTACAACGACTGTGCTTTTGAAGCAAATTATTCAACCTGCAGTGGCCTTTCCTAAGACATTCCATCCTGCGGAGGGAAAGCTTCCAAGGAAGCCTTTTGATTTTTGTTTTCTTCCCCCCCTCCCCCTTCACATTGCTTTCCTACACAGATTTTGCTCTCACCCCAACACTTCTCTTAACCAGAAGCGAGCCTGAAAACAATACAGCACCAGGGACCAGGTTCAACCCACGTGCCGTCTGTGTGGAGTTTGCATGTCCTCTCTGTGAATGCCTGGGTTTCCCCTAGGTTCTTTGCTTACTTCCCACATCCCATTGACATACTGGTAAGGTTAATAGGCCATTGTAGGGAGTGCTGGGAGAGTCAGCAGAAGTGGACTTGCAAGTGAAAGTGCTTTAGCAGGGGAAGAAAAGTACTGACAGAAGCCAGAAACTGGCACAGATCTGATGGGCTGAATGGTCTCCACAAGTAAAAGGAGCCCCAAGGATTTCCACGAAAGCCTGCTGATCTATAAGGAAACTTCAATTAATATTTTAAAAGTCATGTTGCTGGCCTGCTCCCATTCCCTGGTAGGCAAGGCCTGATGGTGAAGCAGTCACTACTCTCTCGTGCTACGACCCAGATTAAAATTGCACATTAGGTTCCACTAACATCATCAGATCCATTTTTAAACAGAAGCTCTGCTACCTGCCTGTGGCAACCCACTCACCAGTCCAAAACCCAAGACTTAACTCAGGACACAAGAGGAAGGAGCAGGTCCTGCCAGAGGGAGAATTGATGCCTACATTCTAACTGCCCACTCTGCTGTCCCCACCCAACTAATGCCAAGCATGGGACGAGTGTGGTGGTGGTGGTGGTGGGGGGAGTTCAAACAAAAAATTCAGTAACAGTTTGTTCTTAAAAATGCACATCTAAATCAGGTGACCATTGAGGCAACAAACAATCACTGGAGGAACTCAGTGGGTCAAGCTGAGGGGGAGCTAACTTGTGGGGGGGGGGGGGGTGGAAAGCAATTGTCAGTGTTTCAGGTCAAAAACCTCCTGCATTTGGTGCAGCCACTGAGGATCTGGTTTCTGTCTATGGATGGATCTATGTATAGGTCGACATCTTTCCCCAAGATAAGGTGATTGTGAGAATGGCAAGGGTAGACTGGTAAGTTCCATCACATTTCCTTTCATTCAGCATTTAAATTTAAAGATTTTTTTCTTCTTCAGTTTTAAAACGATTAGCATTTTCATTGAAATATTATTCAGCCAGGCCTTAGATCTATTTATAAGTAGTTTTTATTTGCATTGCATTAAATTGATGGGCAAAAACTTACCAACGTAAAATACACAAGTGCGTTTTACAACAAAATATACTTTGTTCAGGAAGGCAAAGTGGGCTTTAAAGCTTTAATCAGAATCATCTCCCTTGGCCTCTTGAGCACCAAGAAATCTGAGACTCACTCCGTTCTGTTGGCTGTGCTTCCCTTCAGGAGCCCTACACTTGCTACTATTTGAATGCCTCCTCCGCCTTCAGGACTATTCTCTTTTTCAAACGTTCACCTCCATTCCCTCTCCCCAAAACTCACACTGGACCACCCTCTCCTTGAGAAACCCCCTTGCAGCTGATGATCCTGCTCACAATACATCACAAAAATTTGATTCAGATGTTCAACATTGTGTACAAGCCACGTCATGCAAGCTGTACTGTAAGGATTAAGTCACATACTCAAGATCTACTGGCTCTCTTTCAGAAATGGAGCTTTTTTTTGAAGGAAGGGAAAGATCCATAAGGAAAGGGAGAATTTAACTTCTCTCCCCCCATTGGAACAAAGATTCCTTTATAACAGCATCACGTCTGGTAGTCTAGAACCACTGATGAAAATAAAATTACCACTGTGTGCAAATATAGAAGTAGCACTACATACTAAGAAAGTGGAGGAAGAACCCTTCCGAGGGAGCAAAGCGGGAGAGAAAAAAAAGAGGGAGAGAATAGCAGGAGAGATTATGAGATTAAGGATGACAATACAGTGATCAATTTGAGAGAAACAAGGAAAGTGCATTAGCCACTCTTGCTGAGAGACAGAAGAAAAAAAATCACAAAAAGGCAGACAAGCACGTGGCAAATTATAGATGATTGCAAGATGCAACAAAAGGTAATGCACAAAATTGCAAGAGGAAGAAACTATGGAGGAGCTCCAAATTGGAGCTAGTGATTTGGAAAACAAACATGAAAATGAGTGTGTGTAAGTTTAGGATGCATGTGTCAAGCATGTTTAGAATCTGAATTAAAGAATCAAATTTTATCTTAAGTAAATACTCAAATAATAGTGTACAGGTAGGATTAGAAAATACATAGAACAAGCAACTCCAATCTGCAATGAAACTTGAGTTTTAAAAGCGGTAGTTTATGACAGACATTTAATTAATAATAAAAAAATAACTTGAGGCAAACCTAATTTCTTGGCAACAACATGAAACAAGTTGGAACCATGGTTTTCATACAATTCAGACGCATTTGAATTGCTGGCTTAAGTCATAGCATCTTTGCAGCCCAATTATTCAAGAAATAGGCGAGTTCTATATTTTGGTTGAATAATGGCTCTCTATTCTAGCCATTAGATATACAAGACATTAGCACACTAGATGCCCTTTAAAAGTGTCCTGAAAATGAAACTATGGCATTGTCTATAATGTTGTTGATAGAAATTCAACATTTTTCCAGTTTCCATGCAACCTTTGCGTAAGCACAGTTATGTCAAGAAATCCTTATAAAATAGGTAGAGTTCTGCTGCAAGCACCATCTTGTCAAAATATATTGCAATGTCATGAAATATGTTTCATAAATGTAAACACAAAAAATTGCTGGAACATTGAAATATCAGTTGCTTTGTCCAAACTACTGTGTTCTCTAGACTTCAGAGCTGAGGTGTCAGGAGGAAAATAAACACCATGTCTTTCAGGATCCAAGAGATGGAAAAGCATATGGTGCTGTACCACAGCTATGTAATCAGGGTAATTATAATTTGAATGAGGTCTTTACCTGTGGGAGAGTTGCATAACAATTAACATGCTGACTAGTAGTCTGTATTACTGAAACACAGCATGAAGCCAATCCAGGAGTAGAAGGGATATTTTTACCTTTGACAAGTGATTCAAATGGCTTGTGAGTACTGAATGGAAGTTTCTTTGTTTATTCACTGACACTGCCTCCATACAAGACAACACAAAACTAGAGTTGCACTGAAAAGCAGCTGCTGTCACGCAGTTGAATGCTCAGCAATGACACCAATGAATCTCAGTTTGAAAGATGTAAATGTGTAAGGTTTAGGCTGATATTTGGGATTATTGAACTCTACAACACTCATTATAAACTATTTGATTTGCCTAGACAAAAACAGAACCACAAACTGCACAGCATCAAACAAAAAAGACCCTAAATAAAAAGTTGCAAACGTAAAATTACCCGGCAAAAAGTTTTTTTCTGCGATAAACTACAAGCTGAATGACAATAAATTGCAAACTACAGACCAATAAACCACAACCTTCACAGCAATAAACTGCAAACCATACAGAAATAAAACACATGCTGAATGGCAATAAAGTACAGCCTGCTGGGCAAAAGAAAAATACTGAAACTGAATGGCCATAAACTACAAATTTCACAATAAACAACAGACTGCACAGCAATAAAACAAAGCCTGCGCTGCACAATGTAACAGGGTCCTCTGCAATGAACTTCAAGCTGCACAGAGATGAATTATCTACCGGACAAGACTGTACCACAGCAATAAACTAAAAACTGTTAAGACACAAACTAAACAGCAATAAATTATAATGAAAATAGCAATACCCCAGAACCTCAACAGCAATAAACTGCAAGCTGTGGAACAATAAATAACTGGACATCAAAACATTTTAAAACTGCACAGCAATTAACCACCAGCTGTACAGTAATATCACCAATGGCAGAGTAATAAACCAACTGTACAGTAATAAAGCACTGTGCACAGTAATAAATTACACACCACACTGTAATTAAACACAAAGTAATATATCACCATCTGCATAATAATAATCCAGTTAGATAATTAATAACCAGACAATAATAAACCAGCTCTACAATAATAAACCACCCACTGCAGTAATAAATCATCAGCCATACGGTAATAAACCTCCACCTGTAGGGTAACGAATCACCATCTGCAGAGCAATAAACCACCAGTTGCACAATAATAAATTACCAACCACACAGTAATAAATCTTTACAGTAATAAATTACCAACTGCACAATAAGCTACCAGCTGTAGAGTAATAAATCTATTTGTACTGCAATAAACCACCAGCCACCAAGTAGTAAACAGTACAGCAATAAATCACCAGCCACCCAGTAATAACCCATCATCTCTACAGTAATAAATCACCATCTGCACGGTAATAACTCACCAGCGTGACACTAAGGAATAAACCAGCAGCTACAGTAGTATAGTCGTCTTCATCTGGAGCCGATCAAGTTTGTAACCCTGCCCTCTGGACCTGGGCCCTGGTTTATCTCTGCCACCTGCTCTGCTGCAGGCCACTCATGCAAGTGATTTGCCCTCCACAGCCCACACAATGAAGACACAAGAAAAAACCCTCCCCACCCACCCTTTTTATACTGGCTCTCTCTCCAATTTCTTTCCAGTCCTGATGAAGGGTCTCAACCCAAAACGTCAACTGCCCATTTCTCTCCATAGATGGTGCCTGACCCGCTGAGTTCCTCCAACATTTGTGTTGCTGCAGCCCACACAATGCCTGTACTTGAGCTGATGGCCATGACTGTTAGGTGAAGGACCTGTCCGTTGTCACTCTTGTGGTGTTAAACACCTGGGCCTAGCTAGTTGGGGTTCTTAATTTAATGGTGGGGGGGGGGGGGGGGGGGGGGGGGGGGGGGGGGGGGGGGGGGGAAGGAAGGGAAGCAGGCAGGAACTGCATGCTTAAACTATCTCCAGAATGGTAATTTAGAAAACATTATGGGATTGACAGAATGTGAGAAATGAAAAGATAGGATAAGAACAAGCACTGGCAACCAACCTTAGCCAGAAACACCAAAGGAATAATCCTTCAGCTTCCTCCAGAGATCCCCAACATTACAAAAGTCAATCTTCAGCGAATTCTATTTACTCCATGTTGTATCAGTATTAAGGGTCCATTCAGAACTCTTGTACTAGCTGCACCTCCAGCCAAGCTTCTCCGGTACCTTCTCAACAGTGACAACTAACCAACAATGTGGAAAAGTGCCAAGGTGTCATGTTTACAAAAACCAGGACAAATCCAATCTGGCTAATTACTGCCCAGTCAAAGTGATGGAAGTCCTGCACTTACTTTCCAAACCTGCTCACTCATGCCCAATATGGGATTCACTAGGATCACTCGGTTCTTGACCTCATCACAGTTTTGGTCAAATCATCAACCAAAGAGCTGACTTCCAGAGATGAAGAGAGAAGAACTGGCCTTATTATCAAGGCAGCACTTAACCAAGTGTGGCATCAAGAAAAACTGGTAAAACTGAATTGATGGGCATTATGGGAAAGCACACCAGTAGCTGCAATACTGTGGCCTAGGAACATGAATACTGGCTACAAGGGTAGGTCAATATGATAGGTATACTGTAAATGGTGCTTCACCTCCTGACACCTCAAATCTTTTGCACTATCCACATGGCACAAGTGTGATGGAATAAACTCTGCTTGCCTAGATGCTCATGTAAGAGCTTACTAGCACCACAAGACAAGCTCACAAACCACCTCCAAATACCTGATAGCAATGCTGCTCCATGTCCAGTAGAAGTGGGTACATTGTCTCATGATGGCCATTGCTCAGGATACCTTGGGATATTAACATTGAAAAATGTCAGAAATTTTGCCTACCATTTTATGAGCCCAAGTCTAAATGTTATCTAGGTCTTGCTGCTCACAGGCATGTCAATGGTAGAGTTGTGGGATATCCTGGACCATGAAGGAATGGATGTGTTTAGAATTCTGCAGATGCTCTATACCAGGATTATGCAGCTTTAAACTGCTAGATTAATTCTGAATCTATCCTGTCTAGAACAGCACAGTGGAAGGTATTGTCATTGTAAAGGTAGCACTTTGTCTCTACAAGGACAGAGCCATGGCCATTCCTAGAACTATAGCAATTTGCAGTAGAGGAGGCCATTTGGCCCATTGTGTCTATTCCTTCCAATGTCTCACCGACATTTAAGACAGTGATAGGTAAATTGGTGAAGGCGAGGTCAGGCAGGTTTATGGCGATAACGACTTCCCACGATTCTTTACAACTGTGTAAGGTGATTTTTTTACTTCCATTTTAGAGACCAGATAGGGCCCCTGTTGAACAGCTCATCTAAAATTAAACAGCTCTTGCAGTCTGCACTCCCTCAGTACCGCACTGGACCAACACCCTAGATCTTGGGCTTGAAACATCAAAGTGTGACTTGAATCTACAACCTTCTGTCTTGGAGGCAAGAACGCCATCAACTGTGCTGGAACCAGCACTAGTTAGAGTGAGTGACTGGGCTAATTAAAAATATTTGCACAAAGTAAACGTGGTTACAGTGTGACAAGTAGATATAATAAATTTTTAGCAAGTGATGGATAATTATGTATTTTTTTATTCCCAAATATTGCGCACAGCATACTTGCTTGAAATAATTGTGCTGGCTGGAATCAAATACTTGAGTTCTACATTTGATCATTTGTAATGAGATGATGTTGAGTTTATGAGCAGTATCTCAATGCGACAGTCAAGAATTCACAAAATTCATGCCTCTAAGGAGATATAAACTGTTTAGAAACAATCTTGGAGAAAAACCAATTAACATTGACAGATCAGTAACAAGAGGTGGAGAGGTATGGGTGCAGGACGAGAAGATGGATCACTTGCAGATTTCTGCTTCCATTATTAAACCTGTGATAATGAGATCATAAATATCTACCCTAAAGACTTAAACTGCTAATAAGCAGAAAGACCTTGAGGTTGATGATAAAAAGAAACTGGCACTAAGAAGATGAGTTATAAAAAGTCTGTGGTGCAAGTAAGTGTCTTCTGATTCCAGGGATAGTAACACACGAGAAACGCTGAAAATATGCAATCCCAATAAAAGGACACAGGACCATTCTATCAACCAGTTCATAGAGGGTTGAAGGCCAAATACAGTATGAAAAAAGAAAATGCTGGAGATATTAGCAAGTCAGGCATCAACTATAGAGAAAGAGTTAATGTATTAAAGTCAATGATGTTTTGTCAAGATGGGAAAAGTGAGAAAACAAGCATGTTTCTAGTTGCAAAGAGAAAGGGTGGTGAAAACAGAGGGAATGTCATGGTAGGCTGGAGACCAGGGTTGTTCAGGGAGACTATGGCTGTTCTTTGAAGAAAGAACATGTACTGAGGATAAAGGGGAAGGAGCGGATGTATATTTTCCAGAAGGCATTTGGCAAGATACTGCATTAAAGATTATGTGTGTAGAGGTAATATATTGGTGTGGATAGAAGATTGGCAGGAAGCAGACACAAATGAATCTTCTTGTTGGCAAGATGTCACGAGTGCTATGCCTTGGGGATCGGTACTGGGGGCTCACATTTTACAATTTAGATAAATGACTTAGATGAAAGTACAAAAGACATGCTTGCTAAATTTGCCAATGACACAAATATAGGCAGGAAAGTAACTTATGAAAAAGACATACAAGAGCTACAAAGAGATATGGATAGGTTGAGTGTGTGGCTAGAGACCTGGCAAATGGAGTATAATGCAGAAAAATGTGAAATTGTTCATTTTGGCAGGAAAATTAAAAGCACATTATCTAAATAGAACATAGAACACTACAACACAAGAATAGGCCCTTTGGCCTGCAAAGTTATGTCAAACCAATTAAACTAGCAATTAAATGCCTAACTAAACTAACCCTATCTGCCTACACAATGCCCCTATCCCTCCATTCTTTTACATTCACATGCCCATTCAAGAGCCTTTTAAATGCCTCTATCATATTCACATCCACTACCCCACCTGGCAGCACATTCCAGGCACCCACCACTTTCTGTGTAAAAAAAACTTGCCCTATACATCTCCTTTGAACTTTCCCTCCCTCACACTAAATGCATGCCCTCTAGTATTAGACATTTCAACCCTGGGAAAAAGATATTGACTGTCTACTCTACGTCTCTCATAATCTTCTATCGGGTCTCCTCTCGGCCTCTGCATCTCCAGAGTAAACAACCCAAGTTTGTCCAACCTCTCATTATAACAATACCCTCTAATCCAGGCAGCATCCTGGTAAACCTCTTCTGCACCCTCTCCAAAACCACCACATCCTTCCTATAAGGCGATGAGAACGGAGTGCAATACTCCAGATGCAACCTTTTATAAAGCTGCAGCAAAACTTCGACTCTTGAACTCAATGCCTTGAATAATGAAGTTCTGAGATGCGAAGAGACTTGGGTATCCTAGTGCACGATTCGCAAAAGGCTAGTACACAGGTACAGCAAATAATCAGGACAGCAAACAGGATGTCATTTATTCTGAAGGGTAATGTATACAAAAGGAGAGTTATGTTTCAATTAAAAAGGACATTGGTGATACCATATGGAGTACTGTGAACAGAATTGGTTCTCTTATTTAAAAAGGATAATGTTAATGCACTAGAAGGAGATCAGATATGGTTTGCTAGACTAATACATGATGTGGACAGTTTGTCTTATGAGGAAAGGTTGGAAAGGCAATATTTGTATCTGCTGAGGTTTAGAAGAATAAGAGGACTTGATTGAAATATACAAGATCCTGAGGGGTAGTGACAGGGTGGACGCTGAAAGGATGTTTTCCCTTGTGGGAGAATCTAGAACCAGGGGCCACTCTTTAAACACACCAAACAAAAAGGAGCAAGAGTAGTCTGTAACCTTTGAAGCCCTTTGTATCTAGGAAACTAACCACCTTCTTAAATATACCCAGTCACTTGGTCTCTACACAGGTTCACCGCACACTGAGCGCAGACATCTCTCCTCATCTCAGTCCTGTGCCCTGAATTTGGGATCTTGTTGTTCTTGATTCCCCCACCCCAACACTCCTCACCCAGGGGAAACATCCTCCCTGCATCCAGCCTATCATGTCCTGTCAGAATTTTGTACATTTCAATAAGTTCTATTCTCATTCTTTGAAACTCTGGTGAATACAGACCTAGTGAACTCGGTCTCTTCTGAGATGATGGTCCCATCATCTAAGGAATCAATATAACAAATCTTTGTTGCACTCCCTTGATGACAAGCATATCCTTTCTTTGGTAAGGAGACACCAGGTGTGGTCTATCCAAGGCCCTGTACAAATAGTTGGATATCCTTATTCCAGTAGGAACCTCTTGTAACAAAGGCCAATGTACCCTTTGTCTTCCTAACTGCTTCCTGCACTTATTTGCTTTCAGTGACCTGTGTACAAAGACACACAAATCTCTTCTTACATCAACATACATTTCCCAATGCATCACCATTAGAATAATATTTTACCTTTTGTTTTTTCCTTCCAAAGTGGATAACTTCACAGTTCTCCATATTACACTGCATCTGCCATGTACTTGCTCACTTAATCAACCTCTCTAACTTACCTTGAAGCCTCTTTGCACCTTCCTCACCACTTGGCAAACTCAAAAATACTGCATTTGGTTCCTTCACCAAATCATATTGCGAATTGCTCGGGCCCAAGCCCTGATCCCCGAGATACTGCATTAGCCATTGCCTGCAACGCTGAGAAACATCCACTTATTCCTACTCTTTGTTTTGTGTCTGCCAACCAATCTATGCCAAACCCATACCAAGATCTAAAAGTTAAGGGTCACCTTAAGACAGATGAGATACTCAGAGGGCTGTGAATCTCACAGACTCTCCCTTAAAGGAAGGGAGAGGCAGAGTCTTTGAATATTTTCAAGACAGAAGTAAATAGATATCATAAGCAAGGGAGTGAGGAGTTACCACAGGCAGGCAGAGATGCAGAGTTTATGATTCAGATCAGCTATGGTCATATTAATGGAAGAACAGGCTTGAAGGGCCAAGTGGTACACTCCTGCTCCTAATTTGTATGTTTGTGGAAGCAACAATGTCTTGATAAATAATCTATTAAAAAGTTTCATGATCCTGATTCAACACCAACAATATTCTGAATAGTTTGGTCTCCTAGCCTTCTTCAAGCAGGTAATCAAAGCAAATTTGGCTTACAGACGAGTTTAACATTAGATACATTGTATTAGGAGATACCATCTACATAAGATCACACTTGGGTCTATAGGAAATGGGTGATCATTTTCCAGAATAGTCCATGGCATTGGAAACAATTAGAAAAATGGTGAGCATCCAGACAGCACAACAATGGTATCTAATAACTACTGCTCAGAACAGCAGGTTTTTAAGTTGTGGATCAGAGGCAAAACAATCCTTTGGTTTCAACAAATTATCAGCCACAGTTATACAAATCAGGAAAGTCCTTTGTTTGCTCCTAGTCTGTATTTAATTAACAGGACCACTGGCAGGGCACTGGGCAGAAACATCATTAAGTAGAAAAAAATAATCAAGGTTCCCTCATCATACAATTTTGAAATAAGAGGTTTGGACAAAGCAGCTGGGGAGAAATCATTTGTATTAGTAGAAGGACCAACAAGCAGAGGATGCAGGTGTGAGATAACTGGCAAGGGAACTGAGGGGAGATGTAGATATTTTATTTTTATGCACCAAGCCATTATTATCTAGAAGGTGCTGCTTAATGAAAGTAGATTCAATAATAACTTCCAAAGAGGAACTTTATATACACTAGAAAAGGAATGTTATGCGTGTTATGTTGAACTAGCAGGGGGGCGGAACCATTTGAGTGCCTGATGCCCCCAAGAATGTACTACAGTAAGAAGCCAAGATGGGAATCCGGGGGAAGGAGATACATTTGTGGATCTACATTTCCCTGTGTGCTCAGAAAGATGGGAGGTCATTCCAGTACAGCATCATTGCTAATCTTTCTTATTGCACTTGTTAGGTGAACATATATGAAAAAATTATTTGCCAAAAATACACTGGAAATGGTTAAGTATGAAATTAAAAACTCATTAAAAGGGTGTTTTTATTTGATTGTGATCTCATACTGAACAAGTAAAAGCTATTGTGGTTGCTATGACCAACCACGAGTATAATTAGTCTTGCTAAATGACAGAGAACATTAGATGCATACAGTTATGTGCTGCACAAGTATATTTTGTTCCATCTTACAAGCTCTGATGGGGGATTCTCTAGTTTGATTGATTGGCATAATTTAGAAAATATTGCCACTTAGGCAAAGCCTGTGAAGAAGAAACATCAGCTCATGACAAATCATGAGGCTGCATGATATCATTGTTGATCTGAATCTAATCAAGAAGCGACTAGGGTGTTGGAATGCAGAGATGACTTATTCTATTGACAGACGCTATTAAAAACATTGATAACTGGTTTAAGGGGATGTGCCTCATTGTGCAAATATCTAAGCTGTGGTTTGAGAGCGCTTAGCGGTTCAAGCTGGAGGTGATTATTTTGAGTCTCTCCTTGGAAAATAAATCAAAATATAACTAAAGCATAAACTGATAAAGCCAACTGGTGCACAATTAAATTAATTGGCTGAATAATCTTTCTCCTAATCAGCAAAAGGAGTTGGAATACATCTTCTGTGCAGTCTCTATTGTGGTTTGAAGAAGGTCTCCTACAATTAAATAAGAATGGATCTTGAACTCTATATTCATTACCAATTTATAATTTTGGCCCAGATTTTTCTCTTGAAATAACAGCAAGGCAAATGTGATCATTGTTATTTATGTGTAAATGATACAATAACTTTAGATGAGAGGCAGTGCCATGGGTGAATATAAAACTTGCTGTTTGGAGCTGTTCTGCCCTGATTTTAGCCTTGTAATAGCAACAACTTGCTGTCTGACTCTTCACTGAAGTATAGTGAACACACAAAGTCATTTTCTTTTTTACAAAATTACTTACTGCATATCACCATTTCCAGCAAGGCCAACATTATCGCTAACCCCCCACCCCCCCCCCCCCCCCCCCCCCCCCCCCCCCCCCCCCCCCCCCCATTCCCCTAAGTTAGGTAACACAGTCAGCCCCGAGTTGGAAAAAATATTGCTCTCTCTCTCCCCATGGTCACTTGGTTGATCCCTGTAATTCCCTACCCTTGAGCGCAAGGATTGGAAGGCTACTCACTACCACATTCACAAAGGTAAAGGGGGTAGATTTTAAAAGGAGGTAAGGAAGGTAACTGAAGTTCAAGAATAGAATTTCAGACCTGGGATCTGGCAGCTGAAAGCATACCTGCCAATGGTGTAGCAATAAAAATCCAGGGTAGGCCAAAGGCTAGAATTAGAGGGGTACAGTTATCTTAGAGTTGCAAGGCTGAAGGAGGTTTCAGACCAAGCACACCAAGGGGTAGGAAACAAAACCAAGCACTTTAAAGTGCAGCATCTATCCTGGAGGGTTGTGGCGGCTCATTGAGTTCACTCAGAGCAGAGATCCATGAATTTCTGGGAATTACTAAGGGAATCAAGGGGCATGGGTATAGTATAGAAACATGGAGCAGAGGTAGAAGATCGTCCATGATTTTGATGAATGGTGGAGCAGACTCAGAAGGACAAATAGCCTACTCCTGCTCCTAATTCTTCTCCAATTTTGTAACTCCAGTCATTATTTTTAACCAGTTACAAGAGATTAAAAAAGTGAGAGTGATCCCTCAAAGACATCTAAGTGCATTACTTGTGACATAGAGAGTAATACAAATTCTGCCATCTACTGAAGGCAATACTGATGGTATGAAGTCTAAACAGTTTCCTATTTCTGTAGGAATTCAAATATTGGGAATAATATTTTTACCAGGAAAACTGCTTTGATTTAAATAGTACAGCAATTCAATATCGTGTCATTTACCTTTAGGTAATAAGATAAAGGTATTTCATGATCAAATGTAATACTGACATAATATTCATGTCTAGTTGTACCTATTCTGCTGACTGCTGGCAATTCCACTGTGATGAGTGACCAGCAATAGATTTTCAAATCTGGTTTTAACTACATGCTGTGAATAGGAGATGAGTTACCTGTTTATTTCAAATTATAGTTTAAGCATAACACATAAACAGTGATTAAAATTGTTGTTATAATAATGACCAGGAATCTTTATTGTACAAGTGTCTATAGAAAGAGGTGCTTTAGTGATAGGCATGTATTCATAACTCTTACCTTAGCATTTGAAATTACCCTATGTTCCTTCACAAAAGTTAATATGATTTAAAGTCATCTGTACTTGATCTATTTTTGAACAACTTTTATTTTATGAATATTATTCATTCATCGGATGCACCCTTAGCAAGGCTAGCAGTTAGTACTGATACTTTTGCAAAAGCAGTTAGGGAATGTTAAACATAGTGTTATTATTATGCTATATTAGCAGATTTTTTTTAAGAACACAACATGCATTTCCTCTTTTAGATTGTGTGTAGTTCTGATGAGCTAGTATCTTGGATATGGTAATAAAGGAATATGTTCATTTGTTCTTCATCATGCAGCAGTGGGTTTGGTCCAACTAATCATGATTTAAGGGCTACATGTCAATTTACAATGGCAAAGAGGATGAATAAACTGGAAGTACAGTTGATGTAAATTCTGACAACATATGTATTCAACTCAGAATTTTACTGTTGATTTTTAATCCAATGCACGCGATCCCTACGTGCTAAACCTTTGTCCAAGTCAGGCACCCAAATTAATCCTGCAGATACTTAGGAGATAGTAAATTCTAGCATTTAATCCAATTAATTAGAATCTGTGCAAGCTAACCAATGTTGAAAACATATGTTGAAATAGACAGTAATGCTCAATATATTCTGTTCATCAACACTTCCTTCCCATACCATTATGATGTCAGCAGCCATGTATAACCTCATGCTATCTAACATACATTCCAGGACTTTCCTAGTCCTGTCCCATTGTGAAAAGTGGCTTTGCAGGTTTAAAGGGCAACAGCAGGTTTTAGAATCATAGATGATATAAAGGGGGGGGGGGGGGGGTAGAAGAATAAAAGGACTCCTGTTATACTACAGAATGTTATCATCTGAACTGCTAACTGCACAGAAGCAAAAAGCTTCACTGACTGCTAACTCCATATCAGTCCATGGCAGATTGTGGTATATGAAGGATCTGTATTCCATCCCTTGCAAAAGGATATTAAACTGTCTGATCTGTTTGAGTTAACAAGACCATCATCACTTTCATAGAATAGAACAGTTGAGTTAAAAAGATTGGAAGCTAGTATTGTAAATGGGATCAGAGGAGAAAGATCTTTTGCTTGAAAGTGCCAACAGTAGACAAGTTCCAATGCAAGCTGAACTCAGAACAATGCTTGTATTGTTAAGGCATCGGCCCCACATACCAGAATACAAGGGGAAGTAGTGCAAGCTGTGTGGAAAACACAACTATTTTACTATCATAATCTGTCTGGATTGCACGCAAACAAAAGCTTTTCACTGTATCTCAGTACATATGACAATAAATAACCAATACCAAATTTACCAGACCACATACCAGGAATCAACAACAATTCTGAGTATGCAAGTTTTTACTCATTGCACTTGCCAGACCATTCATCCATGGGTAGAAGTGAACACCTATAACCTGGAATTCACATACAGTAAAATTGTTAATCTAGTATGCTCAGGGCTTTCATGATACCAGTCAGACAGATTTTCCAGACTATTGGATGTTATTTCTATTAATAACCCAATACATTGAATTCACTTTTTTTTAGAAATTACGCAATAGGACAATAAAAGTTTTCCAGTGAACCCAGCAGGTTTAAAGGCAGCAATGGGAAGGACCCTCACTGAGGGTCAAGGGAGCACAGGAAGTGGGGCCCCTGGTAGGTTTTAAAGGTTTTAACAAGATCTCCTTTCATTCTTCTAAACTCTAGAAAATACATTTCTGCTTACTTTGTCTCTCTCATATAGAGAATCTATTTTCTCAAGAACCAGTCACATGAATCTTTGTTGCCCTCCCACTATGACAAGTACATCCTTTGTTAGATCAGGACACCCAAATAGTATACAATGTTCCAGGTGCAGATAGTATGCAATTGGAATAAGAATTTCTAATTCCTGTGCAAGTTCCCTCATAATAAAGGCTAGGATGCATTTGCTCCTTGAATCACTTACTACACCTACACATTGGCCTTCAGCAATTTTGCACAAGTACATTATCCTGAGGAAACTCCTGCAGTGATATCCTAGGCCAAGCTTTTGAATACAAAGTTACCAAAAGTACAAGTTAATAATATGATGAAGTTAAGTCTTTAAAAAAGTATCAATCTGGCAATAAATGCATAGATATACAGAAGTTAAATATATTAAGATAATGGCTATATTTTAGCTGTGGCAGATCAGCTCATGGAACCTACCTTTACACTTAACTTTGCATGCTTTTCTTCCCAAATTTTTGCAGGCAACTTGCCAAAAGTACAAGCTAATAATATTGCAAAAAGGAAAACTGGACGCCATTACATGGGTGAATACTGAAAGCAGCTGAGTTCCTACTTAAGTTAATCAAATTGAAAGACTGTGAAGTTCATTGAGTATAATTAGAAAGAAAAACACTAATCTTGATTCCCTTTCTTAAGCGAAAGGGAAAAAAATAAAAAACACACTTTTTACACCTATAGAGTTTCCAGCAATCAAAATCCAAAAAAAATGAAATTCCACACTTGCAATACTTAATTTCTGGTGACATAGATGGTGATTAGCATGACAATTAGCATGTTATTAAAAAGGTACTTGGATTGAAAGGGACAGAACTTAACTTTCTGTGCCTAGTTAAGTTCATTTCCATTTATACAATGACTGCTTTGTGCAAATGATGACTGAGCCAATATGATGCCTTTTTTTATTTTAAAACAGACTAGCATATCACAAAAAGTGGTGTTTGGATTTCCACATTTAATCATTTAACTTGCTGCACTGGAAGTTGCTCTAGCAGTTGAGCATAATAAATACATCACAGGTTTCTGACAAATAATGGACCTTTATAAATTGTATCAAATATACTTTCAATATGATTTTATATTTGCACAAGTGTCATTTTGTGCACATATTGTAAAACAATTTTATGTTGGCGACTGGCAAATAATAGACACGTCAAGAGGAAATGTAACATATGACTAATAGTGGGGTAGGCAACATGGTGGAGAAAGGAGGGACAGAAAGGCACTAGGATGATAGGGGGCAGAGTTAGGGAGGTGGGAGTGTAGAAATATTGGAGGCCAGAGCGAGAGGTGTATAGTGGAGGAATGAATGGGGGGGGGGTGGCAGAATTGGGTGTGGGTAACGGTGAACAGGAAGAGTTGGGAGTGGGAATGATGGAGAGACAGAGGACATAGGTGGAGTTGGGTTGAGAATGATGGGAAATGTGGCGTTTGAATAGTGTGCAGGCAGAATGGGGGAATATTAAAATAAATTAATTCTTCATGGAATTGAGTAAAATAATGACATTTGCATCTGTCCTTGCACAATACTGTGCACAAACTGAGAGAGCACATGTGCTCCATTAAGACAGGTTTCTGTTTACACAACTTTCTTTGAAGTAATTAACCTAAAAGCACTTTGAAGTAGTGAAATGCTGGTATTTTGGTTTCCCTCATTGGCTACTATCCACTTTTTTTTAAATTAACCTGCATTTTCAGCAGAATTGTCTACAGCAGCAATTGCATACTGCACAGACTATCAACAACTGTCTCTTTGACAAGTCAGGCTCCCTGTCGTGCTGCTCCCTTTACACACAGCCATGCTGTGGTGAGGGAGTATCAGTGGAAGGTTGCCAGGTTCCTGCTCCCAACATCTGCAGGCAGTTGGGTTCCCAAAGGGATAGCAACAAAAGATATGGGCAAATGCCTTATCCAGATGAAGGCATCAGCAAACATACACACCCCTCAATACTGCACTGCACTGCTGCCTGGATTACACACTCAGATCTGTTTAGCAAATCAATAGACCCTCAGTTGTGAGGAGGAGCAGGACCAGAGCAGAGCAGGGAAATAAGGAGCATAGAATAAAGTTGAAGATGCTGAAAATATTCAGCAGGTCATGGAACCTCATTTGAGAGAGAGACAGAATTAACATTTCAGTTCAATGATCTGAAATAAAGAGATCCAAGATCTGGTAGCTGGGAAATAGTGAAGGCAGGAATGGATCCAATATATGTCCGGAGTTAGTGAGTTAAAAGAGCTCAGGCATCACTTGGGGCAGAGGAGGCAGGAACAGATCTGATCAGGGACTGGAGGAAAGCAGCTGAACAAAGATTTAGTCGGATGCCTGAAGTAGGAATACTGTATTGGTATATTATTGTCACTTGTACCGAGGTACAGTGAAAAACTTGTCTTGCATACCAATCGTACAGGTCAATTCATTACACAGTGCAATTACATTGATTTAGTACAGGGTGCATTGAGGTAGTACAGGTAAAAACAATAACAGTACAGAGTAAAGTGACACAGCTACAGAGAAAGTGCAGTGCAATAAGGTGCAAGGTCACAACAAGGTAGATTGTGAGGTCAGAGTCCATCTCATCGTATAGGGGAACCGTTCAATAGTCTTATCACAGTGGGATAGGAGCTGTCCTTGAGCCTGGTGGTACGTGCCCTCAGGCTCCTGTATCTTCTACCTGATGGAAGAGGAGAGAAGAGAGAATGACCCGGATGGGTGGGGTCTTTGATTAGGCTGGCTACTTCACCAAGGCAGCGAGAGGTAAAGACAGAGTCCAAGGAGGGGAGGCTGGTTTCTGTGACACACTGCGCTGTGTCTGCAACTCTCTGCAGTTTCTTGCGGTCCTCGCAGAGCAGTTGCCGTACCAAGCCGTGATGCATCCAGATGGAGCAAACCTGACTGGTGTCTGGAACAAAGCAGTCAAGTAAGGAAGAGGTCTTGGACCCAGGTAACTGGCAGCAGAAACACATCTGATCATGAACTAGAGAAGAGCAGATAACAAGAATTTGGTTTGTAACTTGGTGTTGATGGGAAGGGCAGGGAGAGAAGCAGATCTGAGTGTTGCCAGGAATAAAGTGGGCATGAGTATGGATACCTGGCAGATCGTTGCTGGCAGTAGAAAACCTGATGATGGAATGGAGCAGGGCAGGTAAATATTAAGTATTGTCTGAGGCTCCGTATTTCTGGGGGAAAGGCAGGAGTGGGCATGATCCAAGACTAGAACAGAGCAGGCAGGTCCTGGCTTTAATGGGAGAAGCAGAGGCTGGAATGAACTAGATTCAAGACTGCAGCAGGATAATAATCTGTGTGGTTCTAGGTGCCGTTCAGACTAGGAGACCATTTTGAAGAACACCTGGGCTCTGTCCGTAACCAGGATCTGCATCTCCCCATTGCCAGTCACTTCAACTCCCCCTCCCACACTATCACTATATGTTAATCCTCGGCCTCCTCCACTGCCAGGAGAATTCCAAGTGCAAACTGGAGGAACAGCACCTCATTTTCCATCTTGGAACCTCGCAGCCTAATGGCATGAACATTGAATTGTCCCACTTTAAGTAATCTCCATTCCCCTTCCCACAACACCACCCCCCCCCCCCATCATGCTTCTTCTCTTCTTCCCTTTCCTAGCCTATCTCTCTTTTTCTGCCTTTTTATTCCTTTCTCTCTTTACCTTTGACCCATTCCCCGGTGGATCCACTCTCCCCTCCTCCCCCGCACCTGCCTATCACCATCTCTTACCTGCATCTACCAATCCCCACCCTGCGCCCACCCCACCTCTTCTCTTTTGTCCACCTATCACTGCTCTGCTTTTCCCTCCTATATATTGACCTTCCCCTTTTCCTATCTTCAGTCCTGAAGAGGGGTCCTGACCCAAAACATTGACCACCTGCTTTCTCCACGGATACTGCCTGACCTGCTGAGTTCCTCCATCATCATAGTGTTTTTCATGCATGCAGGTGGACTTTCTCTGCACTGAAACAGGAACAGGGGGTCTGGTTAAAGGCCTGGTGTTAATCGGAGGAGTGGAGCCCACTGGAGACCAGCACAGCGCAGGTGAATAAAGAGTGTGGTCAGAGGATAGAGGTTGTTAGGGGGAGTGTAGTGTCCAGAGGTCCTTCTTTCTATTGCTATCTGGGGATATTGCTGCTGAGGAAGGCAGTAATCTTGTGGAAGGGAGAAAAGGAACAGGCTGCTCTAGGTAGAATGGTAATGATGGCAGCAGTGGAAATGGCAATTATATAAGTGAGCTGGAAAAATATGAGCTGCAGCTGCTTGCTCTGTACTTGGACTGAGTGACAGCAAATGATATCATTGAGGTCCCAGGAGAGGACGTAAGCAGAACAAGTAGGCCATAGGTGGAACTAATAGTAGGAACCAAGACTTGGGAAAGACTGGTATTTTTACCAGCACCACAAACCATGGATGAGGTCTCTTACAAGGGTAATGTGAAAACTTTGAAGGTACATATTAATCCAACACCTTCAAAGGTTTTTGCCGATTACATAAGTGCAATCAGAAACTAAAGAAATGGCTGGCAACTATGTGGTCAGGTTGAAGACATAAGAAATAGAAGCAGGAGAAGGCATTTTGACTCTATTTGCCTGTTCTGTCATCCAATAGGATCATGGCAGATCTTTAACCTCTCACTCACTGGATGAAGTCGGGGGGGGGGGGGCAAGGGAGGAGAAAGATCAGGAGTGGAGAGCAGGCAAGCATTAGAGTGGCTGCAGATCAGTGGCCTTCCCAGTGCTAGGGTCAAGTGCAACACTGAGTGGTTTGCTAGTCCTTAATGGAATAAACATCATTGTGAAATCTGATGAATAAAGCACATAGCTGAGAACACATGGTGTATATATGTAGAATGGTTTTATACCTATTTCTGAAATATGCTTAAAGAAGAGCAGGAATGGCAGCTCAACATTACTGGTACTAGTTGAAGGAAGTATTGTATCACCTTCGACTTGATGTCATTCAGAAAACCTAACCGAGATGATTATGGGGCCAGGAAGAGATGGTGAAGTTGGCATACCTATTGAACTATTTCCATGCTTCAAATGATGTCGCTAAAGAGCAATATGTACTTAAGAAGGATAAGCAATGAATAGATCGTTGACAGATTCAAATATGTCATAAAGGTGATGCACTCCCCAGAAATGTTATCAAAATAAAGCTTGCAGTATGATAAATAGTTTTCAATCCATTCAATAAAATATGAAAGGTTAATACCATGGAGTTGGACAATGCAGTGGAGACAGTGAAAGAATATTTTATGATACATAATGTTGAGTATAATTTGTGAGGAATAAAGAAGGTTATTCACTAGAGTTAAGCATAACCACTTAGAATATCATTTGCATTTTGGTCACCACAAGCTTGCTGCTGAAGAGATTCATGCAGACAGTTATGGGGTAACATTACTTTCAAGGTGTATAATGAGGATGCCTATGCTAAGCAAGGATGATGGATACTGCATCAAAATGTCAGATGAAGATTACTTTCAAATGAATTTACCCATAGAATGCTTCATTGTACATTTTTGATGGCATATCATTTCATGTCGATTAATAAAAAAGGGAGAAAGTCTAGAACATACTATGAATGCAGTTCTTAAAATTTAATTATAAGATTCAGTCTTTTTCACTGATAGGAACATCTACATTTTAAACAATTCATGCCACATGGTCATATCTAACATGTTTTAAATAGAATACTTTCTTTTTCAATCTTTTTATTAGTTTTCAGATTAATACAGATTAATATATAACATCAATGTTTGTACATGTAATACAAAGAGATCAGGAGAACAATCATGGCATAGATAATCATAAAGAACAATAAAATATAAAAAATCTGTAGATCCAATGATCTCTTAGTAAATGAATATAATATAAAAGAAAGGAAAGAAAAAGATTTATTATATAAATAAAAAAAAGAAAGAAAAAAATCCCCAAATCAATAAGAAAAATTATAAACAATATATCAAAACAAACTAAACCAAAAAATTTCAAAAGAAAAACAAAAAAAAAGAAAAAAAACTGGACTGAAATTTCTCAATAGAAACAGAGCAATATTATGTCATCAACTCCGTTCCTCTAAATTGGAAAGTTATTGAAAAGGGATCTACATCATGTGAAAATATTGAATAAATGGACTCCAAATATCTTCAAATTTAAGTGAAGGATCTACAGTACCACTCCTAATTTTTTCCAAGTTTAAACATGATATAGTTTGAGAGAACCATTGAAAAGTAGTAGGGGGTATTGGATCCTTCCATTTAAGCAAAACGGATCGTTTGGCCATTAATGTAACAAAGGCAATCATACAGTTAGCGGAAGCAGATAAATGGCCAGACTCTATCCTTGGTAATCCAAAAATTGCAGTGATAGGGTGAGGTTGTATTAAATAGAATACTTTCAAGCCAAGATTCATTAATGTTATTAGTCACAGAAAAAAATCAATTTACAACTAAATTGAATGTCACTGTAGAACAATGCACATCATGTAGTAATTCAGACATTTTCCTCAATACTACGGAGTTTTTCACAATTGTATTGTTCAAAGTCAAGAGTTATATCCTGTATCAATAAACTGTGTCATCATTGGCTCAGCAAGTGGAAGAAGATTGCTTCAGATTTGATAGTTGATGGATTCTTTTCAAACAAGGGATTGCCATTTTCTGTGCAATACACTAACTCCTGCATGCAGATTTGCTTTGGGGAGATTCTTGCTCTGTAACTCATTCAGTCTCTTCCTCTAGGTGACAAGTGATAGTCATTTCATTGCTTCCAATTTTGTTTGACTTTTGCAAATGAACATAAAAGGCTGACTTGCATAGTTGCATTTACCATGAGGAGTCTGTAATTCACAAACATATTCTGCATAAAATTCAAGAATACTGTAATGATTGTTGCTGATCTCACACATTCTTCTAGCATCCCAGCTGATAATGCAAACATTGTTTGAATCTCATTGGGTACACTCTGAGGCACCTTTCATGTGATGCTTCATTTTTTTTTCACCAGTACCCTTAAAAGATTAGCTGTAAACTTGTACAGTGGTGGTGATTTTTTTTGTCATCATGGGCTTTGGCTGTGAAATATTCCAGTTAAATCACTGCTGTTTGACTCTTTTGAGAAATTGAAGTGATCCATCATGAGAATTTTGATTTCTTTAATTTGTTTCCCTTCTGCAGTTACCTTTGCCAGAATGTAATCAAGCTGGTCATCCATCCTCACTGGAAAAACAAGGGTGATTTTGCTGTTATATTTTTTATTAATCAGATTTAAATTGCTTCCATAAAGTCTAGCCAGTTATATGAAATGATGCATAATCCAAACATGATTACCACCTAAAGTGAAATTATATTTAGATAAAAATGTACTTCGGGAACTTCACATTGCAAGGCAATTGAAATAGGAGACCAGATCTGAAATTAGCACAGGAACCTTATCTTAACTTTGAAATTAGGCCTGTGCTCATTTCATGGCAACCAGCAAAACCCTCTTAAAAGCAAGCACTGACCAATTTAGCAGCAGCACCCAACTCCTGTGCAGATCAGGATCAGACCTCTGGATTCATGACATGTTTTTTTACACTATTTTAGACCTATAAACCGGGCAATGAAGATTAAGTTCCATTATCTTTCAGTTCAAAAAAAAAGGAATTCTGATAAAAGATAGACCATTCAGATGAACAATTCCACTTCTTCCACAGACAACGTATGCCCTTTTTTAGGATCCTATTCACCTATGCTTATTAGTGCTTAGTCACAAGTTATTGATTATCTTCTGCATTGAAGTCTTCAAAGCTTTCTAAATACTGCTTCAACCCTATCATCACAGAATCACCCTTTCGATCCTCCTCAAAATCTGATCAACTCTTATCCTTCAAATTGCTCAGTCCAATCTGGTTAATTGTTCCTCATAGAACTACTTCCTCTTTCCAGGAATCGTTGTTAATGAAGCTACACTACACCATCTTCAAGGTAAATATTTTCTTTTAATATAAGGAGACCAAAACGTATGTATTCTATGGTCCCTCCAAAGTCCTGTCCAGTTGGGGTAAGACTTCCTTATTCTTGAACTCCAGTAATCACCATCATGAGGGCAACTAGGGAAAGACAATAAGTCCCAAAAACTGAATTAAAAAAAACGCAAAGCGAATGTGAAATTCATCAAGTTATGATCTCTCTTCCTCAGGGGATTATACATTATTAAATTATTATTTAATCTGATCTCATTATACATGACCAGATCTAAAATAACGTGCTCCTTTGTTGTACCCACAATGTATTGTTCTAATAAATTTGTCTCAAAAGCATTTTGTGAACTTGTCCTCAACCAAGCTGATTTGCCCATTCTATTAAAAGATTAAAGTTATCCATGATATTGCACCCACCCCACACCCACCCTGTTACACACACCGTTATTTCTTGGCTGATACCAGGGTAACTGTTAGGGGGCTTATAGACTTGTGGATTGGTGATTATTGCCCCTTGTTATTCCTTACATCCATGCAAACTGACTCTTTCTCAAATTCTCAGCCTTTTTCATAACAGTCCTAATGTCATTTTTCATATGTCTTCCTTTGTTACCTCTGCTACCTATTCTCTTTTTTCTTTCTGCTTGAGTTAAGTATCCTGAAAAATGTAGTTCTCAATATTGGTCAAATTGCAATCCCATCTGTATAACAGCCATTATCTCTGTACCACTAATTCATCTATCTTGTTATGCATTGTGCATTAAGATAAATAGCCTTTCAATCTGACACTTCACCTTTTTCCATGGACTAACAGGAGTAGTTCATTTGGGGAGCCTGCTCTGCCTTTTAATATGATTTTGGCTGATCTGATTGTAACATTAGCTCTGCACTCCTACCATGGTAACCTTTTACCCCCTTGCTTATCAAGTACCTGTCTACCCCAGCTTAAAAATATACAAGGACTCTGTTCCTACTGACAATGAGATAAGGAGCTCTAAAGACTCACAGCTCTCTGAGAGAAAAATCCACCCAATCTTTGTCCTAAATGGACAATCATTATTGTTAAACAGTAATCTCTAGTTCTAGATTCTCCTGCAAGAGGACGCATCTTCTCCACATCCACCCTGTCAAGATGCCTCAGGATCTTAAATGTTTCAATCAAGTCAACTTCTAAATTTGTGCAGATACAAGCTGAGCATATCCAACCTTTCTCCAAAAGACAACCTGCACGTTCCAGATATTAGCAGGGCAAACCTTCTCTGAATTGCTTCGATGCATTACCATCCTTCCTTAAATAGGAAAACCATATAAGCGATTGCACTGCTCCTCTTAATCACAATGTCCCTTATCATCATATTCATAACAATATCCTTATCCTGATTACCATATTATTGTCTTTTCTTTAACTTTCTAAATTCCAATGCTGCCAGTCCCCTACAGCACTACCTCCTCTCACACACACACACACACGCACGCACGCACGCACACACACACACACGCCACATACACAGTCCCACCAGTCCAATATTTATTTTAGTCTCCTGGAACTAAACTACTTCAGCATAAAAAAATGAAAGATCTGTTTGCAGAGGCAGCGTCCATTAGAACATCATTCATTAAATCAAACCTATTCCGAATCGTAAAGAAGGAGATGATATATTGTTTTGCAGGCCAGGCACTTAGCTTGCCTTGAGCAAGAGTGCATAAAGGGAGCCAAGTATAAGACTGATGTCAGATGTCAGTGAATCACTGCAGATGGGGTAGGGGTGGATTTGAGTCTTCTATCCCTTAGATATAGAGCAAAGCAGTTTTCCCTGGTCTTCAGAGTAACTGTTCCAAATACCTGCTTTTAGCTGTATTCATATCAGGCATGAATGATGTCAGTAGTAGCTTGATTTTAAATCAGAGCTCACCTGGGCAGAACATGACATGTGTACATTGTCTTGGTGTCTGCAAATGGTCCAGCAAATACTTTATTTTTACTTTATTTATACTTGAAGGTCAAAGAGAACCTTAATGAAATAACCAATAACGCTGAGCCTGTGCAGGTATCCCAAAATGTGGACTACTCACCAATAAAAATGATAGCAAGAGCAGCAAGTACAAAGCTCACCAGCAGCAGCAATATTACTACCGCAAGTAGTAACTTTTTCTTTAACTGTGAGGAAGAACATGGATGAACATTCTCTGTGGATTTAATTGTTGCCGGAACTGAGGAAAAAAAATACTCATTTAAGTTAAAATGTTATAGAATTAACAATAATCTTAATGCAACATTTGTTTTATTGGGCCTTCCTCAATTTAATCATATTTTTCTTCTGATTTTGAATATCTCCAGTTTTCCAAGATGTTGGTGAACAAAAAGTCTGTAACAGAACTTTATACTCTTTGTAACCAATTCAATAAGACAGGAGCTTGCCCAAAACTTTAACCTTCATGACTGTCTTCACCTGGTTCCCCCTCCTTTTATAAATGTTCAATGTACGGGAATAATATTCTGGGACTCTCAGATGTGAAACTGTGTGCTTTGCCAATCTATGCATGATGAGGCATGAAATTATATCCACAGGTGACACCACCAGACTAGTCACTTATCATTAAAGTTTTAATCATGCAACGTTGGTCATATGCCAAAAATGTCACTGGATTCATTAGTTTTGGCATATTTTTGACATGGATATTAGTTTTAGTATTTAAGCAAAATATCACAAAATCTTCTGTCATCAGAATGGAAATTATGGGTATGTAAAATGATTGAAGTGGACCTGATGCACTAAATATTCACTGGTTTTCATCATGGCATTTTTAGAATTATACTTGAAACTATCACTCAAGCACTTGGTAGTCCTCAAGAAAGCACAGAGAATGAAGAGCATTTAACACACAGACAAATACAATTTACATTATCATGGATTTTTCCCAACATGACCATTAAAACCTCCAAGAAGATAAAACTGTAACATCTCTCACTGACCCTGAAGATAAGTGGATGAATATGATGTAATATTGCAGCCTTTATCATTCAACATTGGAACAGATGGCTTTTGCACAGTTTCCATAAAACTAGAATGTTTATGTTTAAACAAGGAGTTGATTGTCTGTACATCTACATATCAGTTCAAATGTCTGTCTTGTTCTTGTCCTAATACACCTGGCTATCTTTGAAACAAATAAATGGTTTCAATAGTAATCTGTGAGGGAAAGGGTTTTTTTCCGGCCTGGTTTTATTTCCGAGCCTGATAATTTAGTAATAACTTCAAATAAGATAACCATTTTACATTGATATCCTACATTCTTTCAACAAGTTGAAACTCAGTATATTGCTCTCTGTTAACTTTTTTCTCTAATGAAATCGAGTTCAAAATAAAGGCAGTGGGAGTGTTTCAGGAGGACAGGTTTAGCATGAAATGGGTTGTTTCAGAAGGGGAAGGAAAGTAGGGAGATAGATGAAGGATTTTACAAGAAAATATGTATGGGATAGTAACCGGAATCACAATTAAAACCAAAACACAGAGATTAACTTTACACTACAGGTGGGGAATCTTGGCCTGTCTGAAGCCAATATCAGAAATCTTGCGTGAATTTCTGTGATTGTTTTTCTCTCCAGTCATTCAACTGACAGAATGTAACTGCCTCAACCAGTATGACTCCCCTGTGGCATCAAAGAGCCAACCAATTATTAAATACACTGTGCAATATAAAATTAATTTGGTTATATTTCTTTTACAGCAGAGTATTTTCAAATCTACTGGAAAGAGAAGTTGCACTCTGACTGGGGTTCTTCTTTTATGCTTAATATTAGTATTTGGTTATTTGATAGATGCAGCTGATTTTAAGTGTTATCATACATGTTCCAAAGCTACAGCAGTTGATAGAGGTAACAATGAGACAGCCAGGGAATGTCTTACTGAAACAATGAATAAACATGCAATCAGGGGCTGTATAACACTCCTGAATTACTCCCTGCCTGTCCAATATTTTCCTGAGCAGTGCTTGATGCTGTCTTTGGGTACATTACGGAACATCTCTATCTCACATCTCCTTAACCTTTTGACTTGTCCAGCAATAATTATAAATAAAGAGGATAAATTTTATGTATAAATAATATTTGGAAAATATACAAAAATCACACCAATCCTCATTACTAGTGAATATTACAGGCTCTATATATCACTGATAAGCTTAATTTCTTAAACAGTCAGATTTTGAAGTACCTTGCATAATAAAATGGATGCTCAAACTTCAATTCAGCAACATTTCTGGGAATGCCATTGAGGTGATTTTATTTGAAGAGGTAAACTGTTAAGGCATTTGAAACTGATAGTTCATCTTTGCATTTATGGTGAGACAACGCATTTGATTTTCTGCATGGTAATTATTTCATCTCTTTTGAAACAATGACCAAAACACAGAAGATAGAACTGATTTTTATTTGAACTGAATATTTGTGCCACGTACCAGTCTCGGGTTCCTTCTCCTCATTATCATTCAATAATTCCTTGGTGGATGCTTCAATGTTTTCGGCAATGCTGTCACATTCTACTGAATCTAGGAGAGTGTTACACAGCAATAATTTGACAGCAGCCAACAGATTTATATGACATTAACTTCAATGATTTATGGAGAACTATTGTATGAAGGCTTACTAAAGGGATAAGCAAGTTAATTCACTGACTTTGTCGTCTTCTAATAGACTGAACAGCATCTCTCATCCAATATCTTGGCGGGGTTTCAACGAAGAGAGGAGTGACTTTTTTACGTGTTTTCAGGGGAATAAAGACATTTTTGATCAATATGGTTGCTGGATACATTGAAGTTTCAGGCATTATCAACAGATTTGCAGTAGCATTTTTTATAATGTAATATTAATGTATTACATAACATATAGACTGGGACAATTGTAGGTCCAACATAGATAGGATAGATAGTCAGAATCCTTTTCTCCAGGGCAGAGGAGTCTAGAATGAGAAGGCACAGGTTTAGGGTGAAGGAGGAGAAATTTAAAGGAGATCTGAGGGGTAAGCTTTTCACACAGAAGGTGGCGACTATCTGGAATGGGCCGCCAGGGGAAGTGGTGGAGGCAGATACTATTACAAGGTTTAAAAGGCATTTGGACAGGGACCTGGATAGGAAAGGCATAGAGAGATACAGGTCTAATGTGGGCAAATTGGATTAGTATAGATAGGCATCACAGTTGGCATGGACAAGTGGGCCAAAAGGACCCATTTCTGTGCTGTATGTTTCTATGATTCTATGAATGTAAATGTATTAGCAGTTCTCCAGTTTCTTGTCTCTGGGACCATCTTTATATGAAAGCTTAGGGTGCTTGATGAGGGTCAGGCAGTGGACATCATCAGCATGGACTTTAGTAAAGCATTTGATAAGGTCCCTCATGGTGGGTTGATTCAGAAGATAAAGATGCATGGGATCCAGGGTGACTTGCTAGTTTGGATTCAGAACTGGCTTGCCCATAGAAGACAGAGAGTAGGGGTGGAAGGCTGTTATTCTGGCTGGAGGTACGTGACCAGTGGTGTTCCGCAAGGAGCAGTGCTGGGACCTCTGTTGTTTGTGATATATATCAATGAACTGGATGAAAATGTAGATGGGTGGATTTTGCAAGTTTGCAGATGACACCAAGTTGGTGGAGTTGTGGACACTGTAAAGGACTATCAAACAATACAGTGGGATACAGATCAGTTACAGATATGGGCAGAGAAGTGGCAGATGGCATTTAATTCAGGCATGTGTGCGGTGTTCTACTTTGGGAAATCAAATGAAAGGAGAAAGTATACAGTTAATGGTAGGCCCCTTAATAGCATTGAGGTACAGAGGGATCTTACGGCCCAGGTTCATAGTTCACTGAAGGTGGCTACGTAAGTGGATAAGATGGTAAAGAAGGCGTATGGAATGCTTGCCTTCATTGGTAGGGGTGTTGAGCATAAGAGTGAGGAAGTCATACTGCAGCTATATAAAATTTTAGTCAGGCCACACAGAGTATTGTGTGCAGTTCTGGTTACCCCATTATATGAAGGACGTGGAGACTGTGGAGAGGGTGCAGAAGAGGTTTACCAGGATGCTGCCTGGATTAGAGGGTATGAGCTATAAGGAAAGGTTGGACAAACTTGGGTTGTTCTCCCTCGAGTGTCAGCAGCTGAGGGGAGACCTGATAGAGGATTTTTAAATTATAAGAGGCATAGATAGGGTAGATAGTCAGAATCTTTTCCCCAGGGTAGCAATGTCAAACACCAGAGGACATGCTTTTAAGGTTAGAGGGGGGAAGTACAAAGATGAAGTGAGAGGCAAGCTTTTTACACAGAGAACGGTAGGTGCCTGGAATGGATTACCAGGAGTAGTAGTGGAAGCAGGCAGTTTGGTGGAGCTTAAGAGACTTTTAGATAGACACCTGAATATGAAGGGAATGGAAGGATATATATGATACACAGGAGGAGGACATTTAGTATAAATTGGCATCATGATCGGCACAATATCATGGGCTGAATGGCCTTAGCAGTGATGTGCTGTTCCATGTTCTATGTTCAAACAATGCATATAGAAAGCTAGTTGAATGTTTTAGGGAGGGGAACTGAGTCTGGTCCTATTCTGATCTAACTTCCCTTACAAGCATGCTTTCCAGCTAGATAACTGTGCTGTGAGTGAGAATAGAAACTTAGCTTCATAAAATCCTAAAAATTTCCACCCCAGAAGGGCAATTCATCTCTCATGTCTATTTTGTTGCCTTTGAAGTATATTTAAAATATTTCCTCTTCAGCTCCCAGCATAATGATTTTTTAAGGAATTACCTGTATTTGTATAAACTGTAGGGGTTTCTAACATGATCACTGAATGGCAGATTTGCATTTGTATAGCATCATAACAACATCCGGCTGTCCCAAAGAACAATACAATGAAGTATTCCTGAAGTAATGTTAATGTAGGAAATGCGATTGCCAATTTGTTCATCACAGAGTTTGACAGAAAGCATTGCTGTAGAGATGTTAGTTGATGGATCATGAGTGGCTCTTCTCCCCTTTGAAGAGTGCAACACAATTGTTTACAACTACCTGAGAGATCAAACTAAATATCTCATCTGAAGGAGGCCCATCTGAGTGCAGCTCTTCTCCTTCACTCCCTTGAAGTATCAGTCCTGATTTTGTTCTCCGGGGCAGAAATTCAACCTTGGTTTCATGGAGTAAACGTCCAATAAAGTGGCTATGCATTGCAATCTATCTTGAATTTTGGAACCAAAGTACAAGCAGCAGCTGCTGCTATATTGTCCATTTAATACAAGCAATCAAGCATAAATTTCTACCCCATATGTCTCTGAAATGGGACTTGAACTCATGACCTAGCAACTGAGCTGAGTGTGTTACCAACTGAGCTTACACCAGGCAGTTGGAAAACACTGATAAGATGATATTTTTCAGTAATACTTACTTAAAATTGGGCCACATGGGTCATCACAAGTATTTGTCCTGTGCAAGTTATTTATCGAATCAACCACATAGAGTTTGCTGTCTCCGTCTAAGTCAAAAAGGGTTAAGTCCTTGAAACCGTTCTGCATTTTCATCTGACAGAAAGAAGAAAGTTGTATAGTACACTAATCTGTAAATCTGAAGTAGTTTATTACACTTGATACTCTGGATTTTATTAAGTAACAGATTTATTTTTAGTTCATTCCTCATATGCACACTATGTATGACTTGAAAGATTCTTCTGCACAAAATAAGATTGAGATGGGCAACCAAGTTTCAACCCTAATACAAGAAGAACCAGGTTTATTTTCAAATTTGGTCAAACATGCCATATCTAATAGCCACAAAGTATGTAACCCCAATTTTAATAATTAAATAATAGGACAAAAATCTAGTACTTTCTTGATCGGTGGTAAACCCCTCTTGTGGGGAGAGCCAGATTTACAAGTCAAACCACTTTTGAGGGCCACATGTTTTTAACTGTAAATAGCCGGATGCTGATATTTTTAGACATGTTTAAAGACAGGGATTTCACATTTCCCGCTGTTCCACTCCCTGCCCCTTCCCTGGTTCACACACCATACTGGGTAGTACTCTTTTCCACCTTGCTAAGCCCTCAACATCTATCAAAAAGCTGAAAAATCTGGAAATGTTCAATTATTCAGTCAGCGTCTACAGAGAGAGAATGAGGTAGAAAGTTAACATTTCACTTTGGTGACCTTAGGCACTGATGGAAGGTCATTGATATGAAACGTTGATTTTGTTTATCTCTTCACAGATAATGCCTGACATTAAGTCCTTTCATTTTTCTGTCTTGCTGCAGATGCTGAAAATCTGAAACATGTTGTTTCTCAGTACCTCTTGTGCCCATTTTAGAAGCACGAGAGATTCCCTCTGATTGGTGAGGAGGAAAGGCTTTTATCTGTGAGATCCAATCAAAGATCAGAAGTTGCCAGAACCCTGTGAAGCCTCTGAGGCAGGAGTAAACTCTACATTTCACAATAAACACTAAAAGCAAAAAAAACTACCAAGAAAATTATATAAAAGCTAAGTGCTTTTTTAAAAGTTAGCTGTTCACACCTTCTTCTCAGGTGGCCAAATTTTACCACCCCCTTAAGCCAGGAAGCTGGGCACATTTCCTCCTTATCCACCATCACAGCATCAGATTTAAATCAGAATATCAATGTACATTTGTCTCCATCAAGAATAAAATCTTGGATAATGACTGTACAAGCTCTTTAAAAGAGTTCTTTGAAACTGTAGTTAATGCCACCCCCAAAGCCATACACTGGCAAGACGTGGCCACCAGCACTATGCTCCAGTGTTCTACAGGAACTGGCCTATGCCCACCTGTACTGCGTATCCTGTATTATATAGTGATCTATTTGTGCCCACCAGTTTAGTGTCCCAGTGTTAAACAGTACCTCCTTTGTTCCCTGGTATAATATCCTGGTGTACTTTAAGGACGTGACTACAAGAATACATAAGTGGATATAGTGTATTTGGATTTTCAGAAGGCTTTCAAAAGAGTTTCACACTAAGTTAGAACATATGAAGATGGAATTAAGATACTAAAATAGATCAAAAATTGGTTATTGGACGGAAAGCAAGGAACGTGAATAAACAGAATTTTTCCCAGTTTGGCAGGATGTGACTTGTGGTGCTTTGGCCCCAGCTATTCGCGATCTATATCAATGACGGTAATCAGGTAATGTTGATGTTGGAAGGGACTTGATGTCCTTTTACACACATCACTGAAAGATAGCATGCAGGTGCAGCAAGTGATAAGGAAGGGAAATAGAAACTTGGCCTTTATTATGAGAGGTTTTGAGTACAGAAGTAATGATGTTCTTACTGCAATTATACAGAGCTTTGGTGCAGTATTATGTGGAGCATTGTGAACAGTTTTGGTCTCCCTAACTAAAGCAAAGGATATTGCCATTGAAGGATAGCAGCAAAGATTCACTAGGCCAGTTCCAGGGATGGTAGGTTCGATGTATATGGAAAGTGACTGGCCTCTATGAACTAGAGTTTAGATGAAAGAGAGGAGACATTGAAGTTTACAAAATTCTTACAGGACTCTACAGGTTCAATGCAAGGAGGAAGTTATTCCTTCTGACTGGAGCCAGGGGGAAGATTAGGAATAGGGAGTAGGCCATTTAGGACTGAGATATGGAAAAAGTTCTTCACAAAAAGCCCGGTGAATCATTGGAAATTTCTATCCTGAAGGGTTGTGGAGGCTCAGTCATTGAGTTCATTCAATACACAGATCAATAGATTACTGAATATTATTGTAATCGAGGATATGGGGATAGTGCAGAAGAATGGAGCTGGGATAGAAGATCAGATCATGCTCTTGAAGAATTGTAAGTAGACTCAGAGAGGCAAATGGACTAGCCCTGCTTCTACTTCTTAAGTTTGTATATTTTACATAGTGGCTGACCTGAACCCACCAGTAATGTACCCCAGTGTCATACCATGACAGACCTGTGCCCACCAGTACAGTATCCCAGTGTTATGCAGTGACAGACCTGTGCTCACCAGTAATGTACCCAGTGTCGTACTATGACAGACCTGTGCCCTCCAGTACAGTGCCCCAGTGTCATACCATGACAGAAATATATATGTAGGAAAGCTAGCACTTCAAATTATATACAAACTGTGTTTAAAGCTTGTATATGCTTACAGTGTTTATATCTTATATTCATGTCTCCTCTTGTTTCACACAATTCCCACCACTCTTTTAAAAGTTCCTCCTCCAGTTGGGTATTTCTGCAGCAGATGAGGTATTTGTAGGGAGTAGCAGTGCTGAAACCAAAACCTGCAGCCTTGATATTCTATACATTTAAATTAATGGACGTAAATCTGGTAAGACATTCCTGCAAGGTCGCTACTGAGGCCAAACTGTTGGAGTGTGGGCCCTACAATTATTAAAATCAAATTAATTGAAATTCTGGGATACAGATGAAATGGGTCCATCATCAATACTAACTTTGTTACTTAAGTTTCTTCAGATTGCATGCTTTACTGACATCTAAAAATAAATTTGAGCCAAAAATACTTGATAAGGAAATTTTAAAAATATACATTTAACATCTTTGCCATTTTAATCATTTATATTTCTGTGTTGCTTATTCCAAAAAGACCCTTTGCCTTCTCCCATCTACTAGCCACAGAATACGTCTTACTGATATCACAAATGCATCTTTGTATAACAATGACATATTCTGATATTGAATTAAAACATTTTCTGCGCAAAATACCTGATATTGACAAGGTTCATTATTCATTATAAAATAGACATATGAAGCCAATACTGAAGTTAATTATAAGGGCTTTAACTTTCAAAAGTAATTCCTGGACCTGGTCCTCTTCTTAAGGATGTGACAATTTTATGAAAACATGCTCATTGTTCTCCTTCTAAAAGCAATAAAAAATTTTTTCACAAAGATCTTCATGGCAGTCTGTTAATAACTGGAAGTAAATTACTTTGGCATTTTTAAAAAGACCTGAAAAAGACTACCAGCAGCTGAAAACCATTTGATTCAGCAGTGTCTAGCATCTACGCATACTACTCACCTTGATCCAACTGTCTCTCTATCCTTTAATCCTGTTTGGCTTGAAGATTATGCTTGGCATTAACTCTTCACATGCATTGTGGCATCAGATTAATCATATATAGCAAAAGACAGTTTGTTTTATTATCCGCACTTTGTATAGTTTGAGGAAATGACGGGTGTTTTAGCTCTTCCAATTAGGCTATTATAGGTCTACCAAATGTATTCTGCTGATGCCAGCAGTAAAAGTTAGAGCTTAATTTAACCATCTCTCGTGCTGTGTTGGTGCCGGAAGCGTGGCAACACTTGTGGGCTGCCCCCAGAATACTCTACACAAAAGATGCATTTCACTGTGTGTTTTGATGTACATGTGACTAATAAAGATATCTATCGAATGGTTAGGACAATTAACACATTCAGAGGCAAAGCCCAATCAGTGACAGTCTCTTTATAACCAAAAGTTAGTAAATGGCATATGCAAAAATGTTAACTGATTAGATACTTAAACCAACTGCAGAGGCTATGAAGAATTGTTACTTGACTTTGAAAAAAATACAAACCTTATTATTTTAACATAAATAAATTATCCTGCTCCAATTTAATTACAATTGCCATAATCCCTATCCTAAATTATGTGCTTCAAGACTTTTTCTGATTTAAAGCTTTCCTTTGCAAATTAACTTTGCAGAGAAAATTGATATTGTATTGAATATTATTAAACCAAATTCTTGAGTTACCGTTTAGTCTCCATTAGTTACGTAGTTGTTGTAAATCAAATGTCTTAATTATAGCAGTTGTTGCTGTAGCCCACTGCCACCAAAAATAAAATCTACTTACCAGGCTTTATTATAAATCGAATAGAATTCTGCAAAGCATAAATCAAATCACCAGGCTATTAAACGGTTCCACAGAAAAATTAGCAAGTTGAGGCAATATTCTAGTTTGAACAGCGTAGTACTTGAGTTTTGTTAAGGATTAAGTTATCCCTTTCCTGAGGCAGGATTATTCTGGACCAGCTGTGAGCTTCAGGCAGTCTACCCCCAACAATCTAAATATAGTTCTGACCACACTGAGTGCTCAGGTTTCCAAATTTAAAATATCAAATCTGATGTGGGAATATTCGCTAAGAACCATTTTCATAATATGGATCTGTGTACAACTGCTCTCTGGATGTTTTCTCATTTGAAAGGATTTAAGGCTAATTTCTTATTTATTGATACCACATTGCCTTCTTTTAACTAAAATGAAAATTCATGAGCAGTAACAGCCCCATGGTATTTATGTGCAGGAGCACAGGTCCGTGGATTTTTACTGGAAGGAAACATTAACCATTTAATCTTGTTGGTTGGCTCCAAAAATGACTAGATATGGTTCTTTAACCTGCATGAACAAAAATATCCCCAAGGCTGATTTTGTTGCAATGATTGGCAAGGAAATCATTGAAAATATGTAAAGGAGAGTCAAACAACTCATAGAGATTATCAAACCAGACCTCATTGATGAAATTCTGTCTTTTCACTTCACAAGTCCCACATAAGATTGTAACAAGTTGAGGTTAGATAAATCTCAATCTTTCCCATGCACAAAGTGTCAGACTTGGGCTGCAATGTATTTGCAAAATCAAAACAATCTTCAGAAAAACCAAGTGCTAAAGCTAGTTTTCTTATGTTGAAAAGAATGTGTGTTACCCTCCAGAGAATAAGTGCTTTTTTTGAAAAAAGTCCCTTTCGAAAAGTCAAATTGGTGGTAGTGGGGAGTGTTGGTGGGGGGGGGGGGGGGGGTGGTGGCATCCCAGTGAATTAGCAATAAAGTATTAGTAATAAGTTTTTTCATGTAACATTTTTCAAATTTTCTTGAGGATTAATTTAATCAATGAGCTTACAAATCCTTAGGAGTGATCACAGGTACTTTGAGTGAATCAATAAGTAAAAACACTCACACAGAAGGGGAATATTTAGGTGCCTGAGGTTATCGCCCACTCCTTGCTCTTGTTACGAGCCAGGTTGCTATTTGGTGAATGTCCCTTTAAGACCTGGGCAGTAGAGTAGTGTGTGTGTGTGTGTGTGTGGTGTCATGACGACAGCAAGAAGATTACAACATGCTGACGGTTTTTGCTCAGTGAGTCAGAGGAGACAGAGAGAGAGAGAGAGAGAGCAAGCGAGCGAGACTGACTGACTGCTGGTCTCTGTATCGATGGACGAAGAACAATAACTGTGTCTGTCACTACAATCTGTGTATGGATTTTTGGAGCAAACAAGTGGAGTCCACTTTGTCGTTAACCTGTAGAGGGAAACAGGTATTTGTGTGGATAGCCACGTCTCGAATGCCTTTCGGGGTGGCAGATACTTTGGAACAAAGCAATGGAGATCATCAGTGATTGAGGTGTCGTATGGGTTCCATCGTGGAACATTTGGATTTCATAATTTCTCTCTATATTCTCTCTCTACATTTTGTCTTCGGTCAATGGTGGTTTTGCAAAAGCCTTTGCTCACATTTCACCTTATGACTTGCTGAACTGAACTTTGAGAACTATTTCTGGACTTGGAGTTTGGGAATTTGCCACACACACACTTTGAGTTTAGTTTTGGGGATTATATTTGATATCCAATATTTTTACTTTTCTTATCATTACAAATAGTTATTAATAAAATAGTTTTTAACACTTGTACATGACTTGGTGTGTTTCTATTGTTGCTGGTTCGTAACACTCTGGTCATCACTGATTCATTTAAGGCCTTCACAAGATGGGAGGGCAGAAACATCAGAGACATCTGAGGAAGGAGTGCTCAGAAGAGTTGATGATCATGAAAATGTTAGGATGTGCCGGGGATTGCTTTTGGGACTGGTGTGAAGAGACCAAAGGGCTGATTGTATATGGAATGGGAAAGAGTGATATGGCAGGTTTCCCTTGTATTTGAATCTGAAGCATGTTATGGACGGAATTGTTGGGATGTGGGTTAGAGGATGGAAACAAGTGTTGCTAGATGCAGCTGGGAGATAAGTTGCTGTACCTACCCTTGTTACTCCCAGAAATCATGGAACCCCTTCCTACACTGAATCCAAGTCCTGGGGAGGTGAACCTGGCACTGTTTTCCTCAAGCATTCCAGTTCAGTCCTGCTGGGTAGTTGCAGTGGAGATGATCCTGCAGGTGCTGGGCAATTGAACCTCTCCCTCCTTGACCTGACTTTCTCCAACAAGACCTAAGGGGAGGCATTGAAAAACCTGAGAACAGCCACCATCTCATTATCACCAATAGCTGTGTGAAATTTGAAAGCTCAGAATCAGAATCAGGTTGATTATCATTGACATATGTCGTGAAATTTGTTCTGCGGCAGCACAATGCAAGACAGTGCAAGACATGAAGACATAAAAAATGACTATAAGTTACAAAAATAAATAAATAGTGCAAAAGAGGAATAACGAGGTAGGGTTCATGGGTTTATGGACCATTCAGAAATCTGATGGCAGAGGGGAAGAAGCTGTTCCTGAAACGTTGAGTGTGGATCTTCAGGCTCCTGTACCTCCTCCCCGATGGTAGTAACATGAAGAGGACATGTCCCGAATGGTGAGGGTCCTTAACGGTGGATGCTGTCTTCTTGACGCACTGCCTCTTGAAGATATCCTTGATGGCGGGTGGGTGGGGGGGGGGGGGGGGGGGGGGGCGTGTTGTGCCTGTGATGGAGCTGGCTGAGTCTACAACCCTCTGCAGCCTCTTTCGATCCTGCACATTGGAGCCTGAAGTGCGCCTGTGTTGATTGTCAGCGAGGAAGATTCAATCTTGCCTTAAGAAGCAGTTTGACTTTAAATTGGTCTCAGGAGACACACTTGGGTGCATGAGTGGTGCAGTGTAGAGGTCAAGTCCCTGAAATGCTCGACAGAAGGCAAACCTGGGGTTGGGGCTTTGCTTTCTGTCAAAGCTGTCATTGAACTAAGATTTTTAAATTTCTCTTACATATGAAACCTGTTAAAATTGATGTAAACAATATAAAAAAATTAAAAACACATAAAAAGCAAAGTAACACCCTCCTCCTTGCCTCCTAATCTACAGGACTAGTCCTCACTGAATCAATGGGATCTCAGATCTTGTACCAGGTCTGACTGATGCAGGATCTGACAGGAAATTCTTCAGTGTGATGATGGGAAATCCCAGCTAGACTGGGCCCTGCCATTGGACTCCAGTGGCAGACATGGCAACAGGGCTATCACCAAAACTGTCAAAGTCCCAGACTCACATCTTGAGTGGAAGAACGCCAGTGGTTCTGTCTACAGCCTCTGACTACAGCAAGTACGGTTCAGTACATTGTTGCTTGAATGACATGTTGGCAATAACATGGGATCTTGCCACTTCCTCTTGCCTGTCTGATTTCTCAATGTTAAAATCAAGGTTTAGAACAGAATGTCGGTGAGACAATTTTCACTTGCTATTACGTTAGAAGGATTGGGACAGGGCATTCACTGTGTCCACCCAAAGCAGCAGGAGGCCGAATACTTGGTCAGCCTTCATTTAAAATTCAGAGCAGATATCGGCACTAATCACACCCCACTATTGCCAGTTTGTACTGTTTAAGGATAGTCTGCCTCTCTTAAAAGGGTTGTGCATTTTTCACATGGAAAACATCGGAGCTTGTTTTGATTATAACCTGTGTCCACAGACTTTCAGGTGGTGATGTGGCCGTAAAGGAGGTGAACAATGAAGAGGAGATCCTGTTCCTTGGGAGGAGTGCTGGATTCTCTTAAAGATGTACTGAGTGGAAAATGTTTTATTTGTTCTATGGGTCTAAGATACCCCTATACTTCAGCTCCTTGAGGGGATAAAAAGGTCTCTTAATGGTGTGAAATAACACATGGGGATGGCAGCCTGTTAAAATACCAATTTGTATGTGCCATCGTTAATCTAATCCCTCTATTTTTTGGCTTCACAGTTCATAGAGAAGACAGAAAACAATACGACATGAGTAGAAGCAAAGGTGCAGCATCTTGGTCAAACAGTACTAGTGGGGAGAAAGTACAAAGGAAGAGCAGCACGAGAGATGGAATCCCTGAAAAAATGAAGAAACATTTTGCATTATGATCGGCATTTAGTACTTTTGGATCAGCTGTGAATGAAAATAGCTGCAGTTTGTTCAGTATACATGCACACAGCCTTTTGGGCAGCAAATGGTTGTGCATATCATTTATAAACTTCAATGAAATTACAAAGAGGGTATTTAGTGTAGTTAAACTGGGTTTTCTCACATTGTAGCTGGCCCAGTGCTGTGTCAGCAAAGGGTATTTAAGGCAAACATTCTCCATGCAGCATGACTTCTGTTGTGTACACCAATGAGGTTTTTCATAAATCAGAACTGGAAAACACCAAAGCCCACAGCTGTTTTTCTGAGTTGATCCAAGTGCAGATTGTTTAATGGGACCACAGTGGTCTGGAGTTTCTGCTTCAAGTGCATTTGGCAATCTAACTGCAATTTGTGCCATAACTTAGAAAAGCTTGAGATTTTTTTTCAAGCAACATGAGGCAAAATGACTTTCTTCAGAAGTTCTCTTATTTCTCACCTCCAGTTAAATATACAGCTCTATTGCAGTAAAAGTGCATATTGTTTGAATATGATGAAGAGGTATTCATGGCATTTGCATCCCAGGTTAGCTAATTAAACACAACTTAGATTTAATTAGTACCATTAATGCAGCAAAATGTCCAAAAGTGCTTCATAATAACATTATCAATCAACATATGACACCACTGCATTAGGGCAGGTAATTAAAATCTTACACAAAGACGTCAATTTTAAGGACCACCTTAAAGGAAGAGAAAAAGGGCAGCACAACATTCAGGGAAAGAATTCCAGAGCTTAAGGCCAAGAAAACCGAATGGCAATGCAGAGCAATTAAAACAGGGAGTAGGAAAGATGAGGGCAAGTTTCTAGAAGAATTGTAGGACTGGAGGAGGTTACGGACATAAGCAGGGGGTGAAACCTGGAGAGATCTGAAAACAATAGTCTTTCAAAATTGAGACATAAGCTGACTGGAAGCCAAAGTAGATCACTGAGCACAAGGTTTGTGTGGAACAGGACTTGACACAAGTGATGGATTGGGCAGCTGGCCTTTAAGCACATTTAGATAGGGTGGAGGAGTCTAGTCAGATGATCAGTGGAATAGTCACACCTGTGGAAACAAACATGTGCTTCGGCACTGATGGGTTGAGGTAGGATTGAAATAGACCAAAGTTAGATGTGAAAGTAGGCAGACTTGGCGATGGAGTGAATACGTTAAGTCTAAAATGCAACACCTAGATTACAAGCAGTCTGGCTCAGTTTCAGACAAATGCCATCAATTGGAACATGGAACATTACAGCACAGTACAGGCCCTTCGGCCCACGATGTTGTGCCGACATTTTAACTAAGATCAAATTAACCCTTCCCTCCCACATACCCCTCCATTTTTCTATCATCCATGTGCTTATCTAAGAGTCTCTTAAATGTCCCTAATGTATCTGCCTCTACCAGCACCCCTGGCAGCACTTTCCATGCACTCACCACTCTGTGTAAAAAATGTACCTCTGATATCCCCCCTGTACTTCCTCCAATCACCTTAAAATTATGCCCCCTCGTGTTAGCCATTTTCACCCTGGGAAAAAGTCTCTGGCTGTCCACTCGATCTATGCCTCTTATCATCTTGTACACCTCTGTCAGGTCACATCTCATCCTCCTTTGCTCCAAAGAGAAAAGCCCTAGCTCACTCAACCTATCCTCATAAGACATGCTCTCCAATCTAGGCAGCATCCTGGTAAATCTCCTCTGCACCCATTCTAAAGCTTCCACATCCTTCCTATAGTGAGGTGACCAGAACTGAACACAATACTCCAAGTGTGGTCTAACCAGGGCTTTATAGAGCTGCAACATTACCTTGCGGCTCTTGAACTCAGTCCCCCAACCAATGAAGGCCAACATGCCATATGCCTTCTTAACAACCCTATCAATTTGCGCTGCAACTTTGAGGGATCTGTGGACTTGGAGTAGAACCATTTCATAGGGACAAAGAGTTTTTGACAGGGACATAGATGTGACTTTGGTGTTTCTGATACAATTGGAGAAAATTTCTGCTCCATCCAGTACTGATGTTGGATAAAGAATGTGACAAACCAGACACATTATCATCAAGATGATGAGAGTAGAGCTGAATATCATCAGTGTAAATATGGAACTTAATGCATTGTTTTTGGATGATGTTACTGAGGATTAGGACATTGATGATAAATAGAAGAGAATTAGGAATAGATCCTAGGGGGTGGGTACAGGCAAGTGCAGAGCCCAACTCAGCTGGCTAAAGCCATGGATATGTTAGAGAAATTGTGGGATTGTCTAACCAACACATATATGAATGTCCTTCATGACTTTGATACAGGCTGTTTCAAATCTGCGTAAAGAAAAAATTGGTTAGAATCAAACATTTCAGGAAAAATGAATGCATCTTTATGAGGTGAAAAGGCATATCAGGACTTTGGAGACAAAAAGACGTTGGAGTTTTTTAATTTCCCCCCTTGCTGTGAACTGTAATTATTCATCAAGTTCTGTAAAAGCTCTCCAGATATCATCCAAAATAATTAGAAGATACAAGAACCCTGTTGTAATTTAAAGAATAATCTTGTTTTTAAATGGTATAACAGAAATCCTGGAAGAATACAGTGCTGGGGTGAAGTTTCACCTTGCACGAGTCAAAAAGAGGCACATTTGCAAGTTGTTTATAGTTTATTGGCTCATTGAAGGCAGAATGCAAGGTTAATGGCAGTACTGTGCTGTAATGTTCTATGTTCATTGGCTAGTTAATAGCAGCCAATAAAAAGAAGTAAGGGTCAAGCAGAGTGGCCATTTTGGAGTAGCCGTATTGAGAGGGGCTGCTGGTTATCTAAGTGTGGGCTTTAGTGAGGAGAGTGAGCAACACTAAGGTAAGGTGAGGGTAGGTTCTTATTCTTTTTTTCTGTCTCTTTATTTTCCCTCAAAGCTTTTTAGTCATGACAGGTGAGCTCAGACCCGTGTCATGCTCCTCCTGTGCAATGTGGGAACTCAGGGATGCTGCCAGTGTCCCTTATGACTACGTGTGCAGGAGGTGTGTCCAGCCTGATGACTACGTGTGCAGGAGGCGTGTCCAGCTGCCATTCCTGTCAGACCGCATGACAACACTGGAGCTGTGCATGGATTCAATGGAGCATCTGCAATGCTGGGAATATTGTGGATATCACGTTTAGTGAGTTGGTCACACTGCAGTTTAAAGGCCAAGGGGAGGATAGGGAATGGGTGACCAACAGGCAGAGCAGTAGCAGGAAGGTAGTGCAGGAGTCCCCTGTGGTCACCTCCCTCCAAAATAGATATACTGCTTTGGATACTGTTGGGGGAAGATGGCTCATCAGGGGAAGGCAGTAGAGCCAGGATCATGGCACCGTGAGTGACTCTGCTGCACAGGAAGGCAGGAAAAAGAGTGGCAGAGCTGTAGTGGTAGGAGATTCCATGGTAAGGGGAATAGACAGGAGCTTCTGCGGCCACAAACGGGACTCCCGTTTGGTATGTTGCCTCCCAGGTGCAAGGTTCAGGGATGTCTCAGAGCGGCTACAGGGCATTCTGGAAGGGGAGGATGAACAGCCAGTTGTCGTGGTGCGTGCAGGTACCAACGATATAGGAAAAAAGCAGGATGAAGTCCTACAAGCCGGACTTAGGGAGCTAGGAGATAGATTAACAAGTAGGACCTCAAAGGTAGTAATCTCAGGATTGCCACGTGCCAGTCAGAGTAGGAATAGCAGCATAGTTGGGATAAATATGTGGCTTGAGCAGTGCTGCAGGAGGGAGGGTTTCAGATTCCTGGGGTATTGGAACCGGTTCTGGGGTAAGTGGGACCAGTACAAACCGGATGGGATCAATGTCTGAGGGGAATTGTTTGCTAGTGCTGTTGGGGAGGGTTTAAACTAATATGGTAGGGGGATGGGAATCCATGCAGAAAGATGGGGGAAGCAGAGACCAGAGCAAAAGTTAGAAAAGAGTAGGAGTGGAGTACAGGAAAGTCAAACACAAAGGATTCTAAAAGGACAATGTGTGTAAGGGCACTTTATCTGAATGCTCACAGTATTCAAAACAAGGTCAGTGAACTTGTGGCACTAATCAGTACAAAGGGGTACGATTTAGTGGCCATTACAGAAACGTGGTTGCAGGGTGGAGATGAGTGGGAATTAAATATCCAAGGGTGTCAGGTAATACGGAAGGATAGGCAAGAAGGTAAGGGAGGTGGGGTAGCACTCTTAATTAAAGATGAGATCAGGGCAATAGTGATAGATACAAGATCTAGGGAGCAGAATGTCAAATCTGTGTAGAGATAACAGTGGCACAGGTAATTAACCAAGAAATAATTGATGCTTGTAAGAATGGAACAGCAGTAGTCATGAGGGACTTTAACTGCCACATAGATTGGGTGAATCAAGTTGGTCGAGGCAGTCTTGAGGAGGACTTCATAGAATGCATCTGTGATGGGTTTCTTGAACAGCATGTTAATGAACCTACAAGGAAACATGCTATCTTCAATCTGGTCCTGTGCAATGAGACAGGTAAAATTAATGATCTTGTAGTTAGGGATCCTCTTGGAAAATGTGATCATGGTATAAGTGAATTTCTCATACAAATGGAAGGTGCAATAGTTCAATCTAAAACTATTGTATTATGCCTAAACAAGGGAGGCTACAAGAAGATGAGGGAGGAGTTGGCTGGAAACACAGGCTAAATGGTGAGACAGTTGAGGAACAGTGGAAGACATCCAAAGATTTTTCACAGTGCTCAACAAAAGTATATCCCAGTTAAAAGGACAGTAAGGGTGGGGGGAGCCAGCCTTGGATAACTATAGAAATAAAAGAAGGCATCAAGCTAAAAGATCATGCATACAAAGTTGTCAAAAGTAGTGGGAAACTGGAAGATTGGGAAAACTTTATAAAACAACAAAGAACTACTAAGCAAGCAATAAGGAAAAGGATGATAAGATTATGAAAGTAAGCTAGCACAAAATATAAAAACAGATAGTAAAAGTTCTTATAATTATATAAAGCCAAAAAGGGTGGCTAAAGTGAACGTAGTTCCCTTGCATGAATAGAAGGGGGAATTGATATTGGGTAATGCAGAAATGGCCGAGGCCTTGAATGACTATTTTGTGTCAGTCTTCACAGTGGAGGACATGTCTAACATGCTGAAGAGAGATGTTATTGACGCGATGGGAGGCGAGGAGCTCTGTACAATCGCTGTCATTAAAGAGGTAGTGAGGAGTGAACTAGTGGGTCTAAAGGTAGACAAGTCTCCTGGTCCTGATGGGATACATCCCAAGGTACTGAAAGAAATGGCAGATGTTATAGTAGAGGCGTTTGTGATAATTTACCAAAACTCTCTGGACAGGTCCTGGTGGATTGGAAGACAGCAAATGTCACACCACTATTTAAAAAAGGATGTCGGCAAAAGGCAGGTAACTAGGCCAGTTAGCTTAACATCTGTAGTTGGGAAAATGCTTGAAGCTATCATTAAGGAAGAAAGAGAGACACCTGGATAGAAGTGGTTCCATCAGGCAGACCAATGGATTCAGGAAGGGCGGGTCCTGTTTGACAAACTTACTGGAGTTCTTTGAGGTTATAATGAACGCAGTGGACAGAAGAGAATAGGTGAATGTTGTATACTGATTTCCAGAAGGCATTAGAGGCCTACCACTGCTAAAGCCTAAAATGAATAGATTTAGGACGGAGATGAGGAGAAAACTGCTTTTCCCCCCCCAGAGAGTAGTAAAGCAGTAGAGGCTACCTCATTAAATATATTTAAGACACAAATTTTTGCATAGTAAGGGGAATTAAGGGTTATGGGGATAAACAAATAATTAAGAGTTTACTCTTGATGGGCAAATTATAGGAATAAATTCTGAGATATAGCATCCATCTTCATGTTGAAAGCACAGATGAATCAATAGTCAGCAAGGTCATGTTTAACTACTGATCAAATTTGAAGTCAAGCTAAATCAATGAGGACAGTATGTTTGATCTGGTCTACATAGATCTAGTAAGGCTTTGGATAAGATCCCACATGAACAAGGTGATCATTTCAGTAAAAAGGCCCATGGGTTCCAATGGAGTCACAAATTGGCTCAGTGGCAACAATCGAAGGCTTATAGTTGACAGGTATACTTGCAACTGTCAAGCTGTCGCCACAGGGTTTCCACAGGACTCAGTACTAATGCCCATGCTTTTTGTTCAAATACATCAATGATACTTGACTGTTATAGATTGATGTAGGTAATACAAAAGTATGTTGTGCTGTTGACAGTGAGAAGGAAAGCTTTAAACTGTAAAAAGCAATAGATGCTCTGGCCAGTTGGGCAGAAGTGAGAAATGGAACTCACACCAGACAATGCAACAAGGAAGGGAATACATATTAAACGGGAGGAAACTGACATGCAGAGGAACAGTACCATCTGCAAATTCTACTGGTAGTGGTACAGGTCAATAAAGTAGTTAAAAAGGCTACAGAATGCTTTCCTTTATTAGCAGAGGCACAGAATGCAGCAGGGAGAATACTGTATCTAACACCAGTTAAATTGCAGTAGAGAGTGGATTTTATTTGACAGGGGGAAATGTGCAAGGATTTTGCCAAGATAAAAATTTAGCACCAAGATGAGAGAGGCTGCATTTTTCATTGGAACAAGAGGCAGTAAAATGAGTCTTAAATTATGGAATATAAAATTATGAAGGACCTATTCTTCAAGAAGGATTAAAAACCATGGGGGAAAAGAAAGGAAGTCTCCACAAAATCCTCCAAATCCACTGACATGGTAGGTAAACCAACATAGGAAGCCCTGAAGTTCTGTATGAATCAACTGTAGCTATGCTATAGTCTCAAATCTGTAATTATGGAAGCTAAGTACTTACATAGGAATCACAGGAATAGAAGTGTTTGATGTGGTACTACTCCAGAACCAGATGGGAGGCAGACTTCAAAAGGGGAAGTGCAAACAGCTTTGTAGGATCAGCACAGACAACTCAAATGGAAGCCCTGGCTGAAGGTTGTACAGGCTGTCCTCAAGTAATGAATGGGTCTAGTTTAGTTTTCACATTTGTCCTTAAGTCAATTTTGTCAAAAATACACTCAAAACACTTGATATGGTACCATACCATCATAGTCTTGTCATGAATGGCATCAAAAACAAGACTGATAAGAACAATTACTAAAAAGTGGAAAAGAACTACTGTTCATTGGAATGGACACATTTATGTCAGTTCATTCATATGCATGACTGTCTGCAAGTCAGGCTTTTGTCACCCAGGGCCAGTCTGCATAATCTCTTCATGCTGATTTGGACTGGTTGTCAACAAAATGGCAAGACAAATACCACCTTGCGAGACCAGTGGGTTCATATTGCAGTCTAGGGCAAGTGCATCCACAACCACCCAAATAAAGCTGTGGAATCCAGCATTAACATGCAGTGTGATGGTTGGGTCTATGAATGTATGGAAAAAGTACAACTCTGAAATCTACCACCTTTAGGTTTCAAAACAGCTCACATTTGAACCAGGACTGAAGAGACATGAATAGGAATCAAGTCACACAGGTCAGTCTATTTTAGGGGGTGTGTTAGAACTTCTGATCTGATACTTGCTCTGGCACAAAGATTAACCTCCCAAATTAGAGGTGGTTGAGGCAGACTATGCTGTAAATGGCAAGCAAACAACAGCCAGAAGCTTTTTCTATCTGCCAGTGCTGCAAATAAATACCATGAGCCTTGCTCCAAGTTGTTTTATGCAATCATTTTCCCATTTGTAGAATACTTGGCACTATCTATAGGTTGAGCAAGCTGGGGACTCTTCTCTTTAGAGAAAAAGGAGAATGAGAGGCAACTTAATAAAGGTGTACAAGAGGCATAGATTGAGTGGACAGTCAAAGACATCCCCCAGGGCAAAAATAGCTAACTACAAGGAGCATAACTTTAAAGGTGATTTGAGGAAGATATGGGAGGGATATCAAAGGTAAGTTTTTAAGGAACAGTGGTGGGTGTGTGGAACATACTGCTGGCAGAGGTGGTGGGGGCAGATACATTAGGGGCATTTAAGACTTGGATAGGCACATGAAATGATAGAAAAATGGAGGTTATGAGAGGGGTTAGCTAGATCTTAGAGCCAGATAAAATGTTGGCATAATATTGTGGGCTGAAGGGCTTGTACTGTGCTCTAATGTTCTATCTCCTCAAGTACAATGCATCTCCCCTCAAAGATGCCAATTCTCCAGTGGAACCCACTGAATCAACTAGCCAGTTAACATTACAGTTAGTGTGACTAGACACCAGCCCAGTACCTGAAGGAAATACAAAATTGAATTGGTCTAGGTAGACAGATCCTTGTAGCGAGGCTTTGGAAATCTTGCCCCTTTGTTTTCCATTTGCCAAGAACTTGCCCATCTTTTGACAGATAGGCACTCTTCCTCCATATTACGAATAGTGTTTGTACTTAGTAATTGGCTCCAAGATACTGCTGTCATTTATTGCCACTAGAGCAATATGAAAGGTGATATGGAGGCCATAGCTTTACTATTGCTGCTATCATTCTTCTCCATACACTTCACATTGAAGACAAGTACCAATTTGCTTTCCAAGACCATGTAATGCAATTTTGCTTATACTGAAATAGAATGGAGAGAATACTCTTGTTCCAAAGATATATCCTGTATGCCATGTCACCCTCTACATTAACAGATGGATTCCAATAACTGCACACACTTAGAGCTGCAATTCCCCAATTTATTGCAAAAACTGATTAGAACAAACACGAGCCCATTATTTTGTTTAAATAGATACCAATGGTCATATTGTAAATTTAAAAATCTGGTCACATTAAACAAATTAGGACTTAATACCATTATATAGTACCAACAATAAATGAGTTACAGAAATTTACCTACAATTAAAATCACATACAAATATGTAGCATCATTATGCTGTGCAAATTTACAAAATAAATATACCTAGATGTGGGTGGATATTTAGAAGTGATTGCAAAGGCAAGCATGACCAGATAAACACTTACATAACAAGGGGGCAGAGGGCAAGATAAAGATTCCCTCCATTTGCTACACAACAAACAAATCAAGTATAATAGTCACACATTGTTCACAGAAAACCACCTTTTGAAATTGGCAGGAATTTAAATGTATTCTCCAATGTCCTGCTCTCTTGTCACGGAATTTGTTCCTGGCCTTCGTTCTAGCTTTGCAAATAGCAGAGTTGTAAAAATGCTGAAAAACAGCAAATGAAAAAGCTGAAAATCTCCATGTCAAGCCCATATAAACTTAGTTTTATAACAGCCAACACTGAGTAATATTGTTCAAAATTATCAAAGTGTTACATTGATGCCAGTAATCTGATCAGAAAATTTGCACAATGTCTTCCATTCAATGCTGACTTTTTTCCAGCTCCCCAAATAATGTTAATTGTTTTTCTATTAAGATTTAGCCTTACCCGTTCAACTCTAGAAGTCTTGGTTGCTTTAAGAGTAGCAGCATCAAGCAACAGTGGAGGTCCCAATTCAAAGACACTGCGCACAAATTCATTAGCCTGTTCAAGACAAGTAGCTTTGTTATTCCAAAATGGTTTGGCCATGAAGAACAATTCCTAACATCCGCACTGCTACAATTCAAAGGAATTTACATTTGACTCATTCCCTCAAGATAGCTTTGTAAAACACACTGTATGCCTGGTGAATATAGCAGCAAAAAAAAAGCTGGTGTGCTTGAAAAAGCCAGCACATCCTTTCCCAGTTAAAGTTCAATGACTTCAAAATAAAAGGATAAGGATATAGGCACAAATAACCACAAACTATCTGAAGGCTCAATGAGTTTAAAATAGCTACAAGGGGCAGAGTCATGATGCTTTGGGAAGAAGGTCACATCTGCACTTGTACCCAACAGGTTTACTATTGGAAGCAGCTCAGCTTAGGAACACAAATGTCAAAAGTACATAACTAACTTAAATCCAGCTTTAAAATTACACTGTGTAAGCAAGCTAGATCTTCACAATTTCTTCCTCTAAATGGCTCAAAAGGCATGATTTTCATTAATTTCATCTTCCCTTGCTTAGCTTCCTATAATAAATAGCTTACCAGAAAGGCCATTGGGCATTATTATGGATTTCTTCCATGCTCAAATAACACTAGTCAAATTCCTTGATGTTAGACATGCATCAGAGAGCAGGCAAATCAATTTCTGTTAAAGGATGAATACATGGAATATACTGCTAGAAGCATCAATGGCAGAATGCATTTCAGTATTAAAATGTATTTAAAAGGTTTGCAGTAATGAGCTTAACTTCTGCCAAATGCTTTTAAAAGGCAATCGAATGTTTAGATAACCAAGGGTGGATGTAAGATATGTAGCAAGTAACATCAACATGCTGACTCCCAATACACCCAACCTATAACACAATTTTTACACTCCATGAGTAGATTTTTAAGTGCCTTTTGATCAAAAATTCAGAAAGTGACCCATTGTTTGCAATTATGGATTTGAATTCTTTCCTCAATTTATCCTGCAATAGGTAATAAAAATGTAGAAATACTGCTTTATGATACAGACTAACCACTCAGTTGTCAGTTTTATTCAAAAGTTGCATTCAAAATGCTGGTCAAAAATTGCAGTAAATGCAGCTTATTGAAATCAACATCAATGCCAGGACTAAACATTTCAGTGGTGTATGGAGGGGTGCTGGAAAGTCATCAATAGTTTCAATTATCAAACCACCTGATACTTTAATGACAATTTCTGCAATAAAAAGCTAGCAGTTGTGTGGCACTACAGCTTTTGTCTTCACAACTCTGGAAGTCCACTGCACTTCAGCCTTTTCCTGCATGAATTCCCTGTGAACTGTGCACTCTTAAGTTTTGGAGCATTCAAGCTTGCAACATGCCAATTTCAACTGGAAAAAGCTCCATTTACTTGTGTGGTTACTTGTGGATGCAAACTGGCTATTGGGTATTCTTGCACACAAATACACTTCAAAAACAATAGGCTGTCCTAAAAACAATGCAATTGCAAGTTAGATTTTTTGCTCATATTTGAAATCTAACCTGTAGATGGAATCTTGTACCAGATGCAAGAAGTTCTTGAAGGTTTCATAGGTACGCTTTTCACCCATGTATCAATATACATGCATTCAGGACCAAATGTAATAGTTTCAGGATCAAAATCCCCATCCTAAGGAATATAAAAGGATCCATTCAAAAGGTTAGAGCAATTTGCAACATCTTGGACTGTTGTAGTGCAGATCTGCACAGAGATTCCCAGCTTCAAGTTTAGAACTCCAGCAATTTTCAGAACATACAGGGGACAGGAACTTAATCAACTGCTGCCATTACCCAACCCATTCCGCTTGTATCATGCATTTAATTTACATTATCTCTATGGGGCAGGAATGAATTGGGGAAGCAATCAGTCACACACAGGTTCTCATGCTAGCTGGTAACTAGGATGTGTTAGAAACTGTACATCATGGAGAGAGTGATTATACATTTTCATGCACAGCAATTTACTCAACGTTTTCCACCTGTAAAAATAGCTTTGAATGACATTACCTCTGACAAAATAACAGCTTGAAGTATATACATACTATTTACTATAAGTAGATATATGGACAACAAAAGCTAATTTAGAGCTAATATTGCTTTAATAATCCATTCATACAAAATATTGTTCAACTGATATTTGCATTCAAGTTGTAAAGCTTTCACCACTTAAAAATTCTTCTTGGGAAGATCATGAAATTAGACCAACCAGTACATCTTTTGAATGTTTCAAGGATGCACTCCAGTACTGTTTGGACTAATTTCCAGTACAGCACTTTGATAATAGTATTTGATAATTAGAAAAGCATCCTACTCAACTCCTACAAGCATTATGTAAACACATTTCAGGAACCCTTGCATGCATTCAAAAGTGAAACAAATTCTCTGCTGCCAAGTAGAAACAGCCCATAGTTAACAAATCCAAACCCACTAGATTTTTGCATGTCAAATTACTGAGAATTCTACTTAATGTTGCAAAATGAGAACCACCAACCAAGTGCTTCCTCATCAGACTAAAGCATTGTGAAATTAACATGAAGTTGAACAAGATAAATTAATGAAGGCAAATTCAATAATCAGGTGGAATGTGGAGAAAGGACATTGGACTAAAAATGAAGTTAAAATCTCCAATAATTGAAATTTAAACTAAATGAGACACCATGTTTGCATTAATTCATTTTCAGGTCCAAGACCTTGGCAGTAATTTGACATTTACATAGAATGTATTTTTATCTTCAATTAATGCAACAAAATGTAAAAAATTCATTCCATCTAAATTTGAGGCAACCAGTAAAACCCCATTTTTATAAAGTGGCAGAACAGCACTGCCACTTTTGAATAACTGGATATTTGCCCCTTGTTATGCAATTTGCACACAGATAACAAGAGGTCAACAGCAAATTCTAGGCCAATGCATCCATTACTCAAAATTCAATTTATGACAGATGTGATCTATACAGAATTCCAGGAAAAAAAGCTTTCAGCATGACGAGATGAAATACATTTTGGCTATTCAGTGAGAATATTAGCTTCTAGATACGGTGCACTATTATATACTGGATAAAAGACTTGCAAGTTGAGACACAATATTGATGCTGATTACAGAACAAACGTAACTCAAAGTATCAAATTGACAAGCAGTGATTTGTCAATTAGAGCACAGGACAAAAGTCTCAAAACAGATTTACAATATTGAAAGCTACGCTAGTGCACAGGATTATGAAATGTGTTTACAACAAAAATCAAAAACTTTGCAGCATCAAAATACAATTTCCCCTCAAGCTTCTGTTTACAGCAGTGTAATAAACTTAATTTCAGAAGCTCAGTCATCTCCTGGTTTCCTCTGCTTTGTTTTAGAAGTTCTCTTATAATCACAGAATATAAAAATAAAGGGAAGGTTGAACTAAGGAGAAAATCGAAGTGTTCATTTTAAATAAAATCTGAAGGCCCAAAGCAGAAATGAAGTTTTAAAGACAGAAAATGTGAATATTTGTAAAGTACTCATTTCCATCTGAAACATAAAGGCCTTAGTAATTACAGAATTATACCTCTACAGTCTTCAAGACATCTCTAAATACAGACCGCTGTTTCTTCCGGTCTGTCTTGGCTCGATACTTGTTACTATCTGTAGCCAGACCTTTCAACTTGCAACACAGAAGCTCCATATCTTCAAACTCAAAGTCCTGTTTGGAGATATCCAATCATTAGAAAGACTCTCAGCAGGATCCAACCATTTGTGTTATAAATAATTGATGCCTTAGTCATTATGCAACTACACTGAACTAGAGAAAAACATATTATTCAAGTCTAAGAGCTTTTGTATCACATCCTCAATGAAGATTACTTTTTTTAAAAAAAAATGCTATTATGATTTAACAGAGGATATCAGATGAGAGCTAGAGTTGTGAATGCTTACTTCCTGGAATCTTGCTATTCTGAATTGTGACAGTGAAGAGCAACATGTCATAGTCCAGCTCAGTCCAGTCAGGCAGGGATAATTCAAGTAGTCTTAAAGCCAATTGTCCCTGTTCCAGCTCTTTGAAACTGCAATCCACATCAGCAAAACCCACACCCATCATTCTATAATGATGCAAGTCCACCAGTAGAGTACCTTTTTGTATAGTGCTGGATAGGGACCAAAATTTGGACTAGGCCCACAACATGGTCTCTGGGTAGCTCACTCCATGTTAATAAGCATAGATCTGAATCTTACTTTAAATGCAAGAACTCCATTTCTCCCTTCCCCCACACAGTAAATGATCTAATGTGCCACATGTGATCTCCAGCAACTCTGGATCTCATTGCCTGAAAGGATATTGGGGCAGGAGCCCTCACACTTGAGAATTGGATGTATACCTGAGCAGCTGTCCTGCTAGACCTAGTGCTGGAAGAGGGGATGGCATTGGGGAGCTCTGACCAGCACAGGCACCACAGGTGAAAGACCTTCTTCAATACCACAAGGCTTCTATGATTTTAAAAAAAATTGTCACCTAAACAATCATTTTGCCTTACTTGAGTGAAATAAAGTTATCACTTCATTCAATTTTACCAAAATCTACACATTTCATAACTACTGGTGACTAATAGATGCAAGAGAAAATACTTGCTTACATCATAGATATCCCTGGCCAACTCGAATAAAAGAGCCATCGTCTCTCCAGCAGCAATTCTCATGTCCACATCACCGCAGGAAAGAAGACAAGGAAGTTTGGTCAAATGGCTGAAAATGGCAATTCAATTGAGGCATTATTATCCATGCAAATAATTTCAAACTAGAAAAAAAACATTAGATGGACAATAATAAAATTACAAAGCAACTAGAAGCAGCCTTACTGGAAGATAAACTTTCAATTTAAAAATACAACTAATTTAGAGTAATGACTTGCAAGATTTACAATAGTAATAATAATGACTGACTAACAATTCCAGCTACATGAAGAATGAAATTGTGTCTTAATCCCAAATCTCATTAGCACCACTGAAAATAAAGCATCCAAACAAATGGTATTATTTAAACAGAAGATTTTAAACCATTAACCAGAAGCCAGTATTCCCAATCCAGTGTGTTATGTCATCCAAGGCACAAAAACCTCCAAAATCATATTCAGGTAGCAAGTCGTTAAGCCATTTTAACTAAATGACATACGTTTCAAATATTTTCTTCATCAATGAGGCTGGACAAATTGTTAGCAGCAAGGTCCATGCTACTAATGTAGTGATGTGCAGTGGTGTTGTTTGGACACCAGTCATCTTATCTTGCTTCTGGTAAGATGCTGTAAAGATGCTCTCAAGGTATGTCATTGTTAAGTGTAGATCCTGTATCAGAAGGACAAAAAAACCATTAGCTTTTGAATTCAATTCTGAAGAACTTTACATTCATTTTGTTAAAATAATCACTATGCTCACCTCAGTATCATCAGCTGCAACGTAGCAACAAATAGCCAAACTGGTAGCACACTTAAAGCAAAGCAGAAGTGCGTTAATATCAAAACAGTCAATTGTTTCAATAAATATTTAAAAACAAAGTCTACCTACAGCTCTTCGTGTCTGTACACAGACTGATTTATCAGTAAGGATGGTCTTGAAAATGGGCCTCAAACTTTTGAAGACCTCTTCACTTTCAATGCTAGATCCCAGCTGAATACAAAGAAGAGAAGCAACTTGGGCGGCAACACACTGTTCTTCACTTTTTCCTTGTTTGAAAAAACAAAACTGACTGGTTATTGATTTACCGAATAGTTTAAAATATATAGTTCATCAAGTCAGATATGGACAGTTTTTTTTGTAAATATATCAATGGGCATCAATGCATACAAATGCAAATAAACACAAGCACTAATACCAGAACAGCAAATTAAGATTTATGTCACATTCTAAACTCAGTCACATAATTTGTTCCCATTTTAAATGGTCCATCATTGTACTGATACTACCAATAATCATCAAGATGAGATTTCTTAATAATCTTAGTTTAAGCTAGGGGAAAAAAGTTCTTTCAGCTACCTTTCTTCAGACAGCGCTCGATACTGTCTGTTATGGTCACCCTTCTTTCAAGGATAAAGTCATAAAGGAGTTTGGAAGAGAAAGCAGATTTCAATCCTTCAAGAGCAGATAATCTGATTTTTGCACTGTGAATGCAAATGTGTATATTAGTTAAACATGGATTTTTGCAGAGATCCATTTAACATGATCAGAAATTTCCATTAATGGATACAACTTGTACCACTGAACACAGCTGTACCAACCAAACTCTTACTTCACAAGTGCTATGACAATTTTTGGTGGGCAAGTCAGAGAATAGCAGGTAATCTTCTTGGCATAGGGTGAAAAACATGGGTCATAATGGACATGGAAGTTAAAGACCATGAATAACCCCAAATTTCAAGCTATTGCAAATTTGAATGCCATACCGTCAAGCTAATGAAGTCTTTCAGAATATCATGCATAATGAGAAAAAAAGAGAAGTCTTTTGAAGATATGTAAAAAGATAGTTTTGCTTTCCACAATTTGATGTTGAAACCCAAGAACTGGTAGACTTCACTAATTGTTCCTCTTCCGTTTGTGGTCTTGTGTCACAAATTTTCACAAACAGTACTAATTAAATACAGTAATGCATTCACTGAATGCTCATCAATTTCATTCAAGGGCTGGGGTGGGGGGAAAGAAGGGGAGTGGTGAACAGAAGCCCATTTGTTTTCAGCTTCTTCCTAGGCAAATTCAATTGACATCTAACACAGTAATGAATGCATGTCTCAAGTTTAAGTGCCTCTGCACCATACTGGGAAAAACTACTGTATCATTTATCCATTTCATCTCCAAAATCAATGACTAAATTGGTTACAAAATAATGTCCATCTAAAAAACAATTTAAGTGTAGATATTTACTGCTTAGTACAGCACAGATTTGAATTTACCTTTTATCAAGAGTGCTGTCAATAAATCCTCTTAGTCTATAGTCATAATCCTCTTGGCTTGCTTCTTCATCAAGATCTTCAACAGCTGAAAGAGATCACTTCTGCTGAGGACATTTGGGACATTTAAAAATTGTTCATGTACATTAGTCAAATATGTCAACAATATGGTTGAATGCATGTGAAAGATGGCTAAAACATTTTTATAGTTAATCTCTCCCTTATGTTCACTTCAAAGTTTGTTATAAATGACTGAGGTAGCCTCCACATTCTCAATGGATAAGCTCCCAGTGGAGTAAAGTTATTACTTTAAATTAGAAAACTGGTCTCAATTTTTAAAGTTTCTCTCAAAAGTTTGGTTCAAATTACTAACTGCAAGTCAGCATCTCCATTATAATTTCAACAGCAATTTACAAAGATCAGGAAATGGGTAAACCCCCAGTGGTGGAGAGCTTTGGCAACTACAAGTCTCAAGTAACCAGTTTTTAAATTTGAAAGGTGAAGTTGCTCAAGGGAGGGCAGGTTGTGTCAAATGCTTACTTTCCTTTGGGTGAATCAATACTGCTTCCAGAGCTTTCCTATCAACCTGTTGCACAGATTAAGCAGGTAGTCAAAAATCAATTTTGCCAATCTTGGCATTGGATTTAGTCCCCTTAACTGCACCCAATTTGAGAAAAAAATTAAACAGCTTTGCGCAGGGTCCAGAAAATCCAGATACCAGATTTCAAGATCCAAAGTGACAGAAATTTAACAGAGGTGGTACTGGTAAGAATTCAATGGCACCTTACTTTGATCAGTTTCTGTACCATCATCAGCCAAGCTGGTAGGATCACTAAAACTGCTGCAGTGGCTCATTGTTTCGATGGATGCATCTTCATCACTGAAAGGCTGCACTGCTCGGTGCTGTCTGCCTGTCAGGAGGAAACAAAAGTATTACTTATCTAGCAATCAAGAATTGTTACATCCACTTCAACTGATGCTAGGTACAAAAAGCAAACCCACTAATGGTTAAAGCTAACTTTTTCCAAGTTAACAGTCACAAATTTGTTTGATGATCAGAAGTACACTGGGAAACTTCATATTTTCCTGCCATTAATTACAGCAAAGAAATTTCAGTGCATCCTTTCTTTCTTACATACTGTATCAGTCTTGTCTCCCAGTCAAACTACACAATTTTGCAGATCTCAGGAAATTACAAAACCCACATGCAATTAAAGCTGCAATTCTTGCAAATTAACATTTCTTAAACAGAAAATGTCCCAATCCACTTTAACCAGTCATCAGTTCCTGGTACTCAGGTCTTTTAAAAAGCACAGCTACAAGTACAATTTATTTCATGGTCATGACACTTTGGGGGGGGGGGGGGGGGGGGGGGGGGGGGGGGGGGGGGGGGGGGGGGGGGGGGGGGGGGGGGCGGGGGGGGGGAGGGCGGGTGGAAGCATCATATAGAATGGTGCAGCACAGAAACAGACCCTTCAGCCCACCACATCTGTGCAATGATGCCAATCTAAACTAATCCTGTTTGCCTGCACATGGTCCATAATTTTTGCTCATTCACATATCTGAATGACTGCTTCTTAAACATTGCTATTTTATCTGCTTATATCTCCCACACCCACCACCCCCCCAAAAAGCAGGGCATTCCAGGCAACTACCATTCTCTTAGAAATGTGCCTTGCACATCTCCTTTAAGCATTCCCCTCCAAACCTATGCCCTCTAGTATTTCCACCCTGGGAAAAATATTGACCATCTGCCCAATCCATATTTCTGTGTCTATCAAGGGCACAACCCTGCCACCATTGAGGGCATCTCAACAGGCAGTGCCTCAAGGCAGTATCCATCCTTAAGGACCCTCACAACCCAGAACATGCCCTCCATGTTGCTACCATCAGGAAAGAGGTACAGGAGCCTGAAGACCCACACTCAATGTTCCAGGAACAGCTTCTTCACTTCTGCCAGATTTCTGAATGGCCCATGAACACTACCTCATTCCTCTTTTGCACTATTTACTTTTGTAACATAACAATTTGTGTCTTTGTCTTGCACTGTACTGCTGCCACAAAACAAATTTCACGACATACGTCAGTGATAATAAATATGATTCAGTTTGCCCCTCAGCCTCCAATGTTCCAACAAAAAAAAAATCCAAATTTGTCCAACTTCTCCTTATAGCTAACACACTCCAATCCAGGTGAATACTGATGTGAAGTACTTAAAGACCTTGCCAACTTCCCATGGCTCCATGTGCAAATTCTCTCCATTGCCCGAGTGGACATACCCTTCCCCTAGCTACCCTCGTGTGTAAAGTGCTTTTGGATTCTCCTTAATTCTACTTTCCAAGGACATTCCATGGTCCCTTTTCATCCTCTAGTTTCTAAGTTCTTCCTGCTTCCTTTATATTCCTCAAAGGCCTTAACTGAATTTCAACTTTTTTCCTTTTGACTAATTTTACAATTTTTCCTGTCATTGAAGGTTCCTGAACCTTGCCATCCTCACCTTTTATCCATATGGGAACATGCTGATCTTGAACTCTAATCAGCTGGCCTTTAAAAGACTTCCACATGTCAAATGTGGATTTGCCCTCAAACAGCCTCTCCCAATCTACTACCCCCAGTTCCTGCCCAATCTTGTTGTAATTAGCCTTCCCCCAAATTTCCTCCAGGTGCTCTGGTTTCCTCCCACATTCCAAACACGCACAGGTTAGGAAGTTGTGGGCATGCTATGTTGGCACTGGAAGCATGGCAACACTTGTGGGCTGTCCCAGAACACTATGCAAAAAGATGTATTTCACTGTGTTTCGATGTACGTGTGACTAATAAAGATATCTTATCTCATTAGCACTCCACCTCCACCCGAAGGTCCAGTCTTACCCATAATTACCTTAAAACTTGAGGAATTACTGTTCCCAAAATGATTCCACACTGAAATTTTGACTGCCTAGCTAGGGTCATACCCCATTACAAGTCACAATGCAATCTCTACCTTCAAGGCATTTCTTCAAAGTTGGCTTTATCAACAACTTTCAGAAATAACAATAGTTTGACTATGGAATTTCTATCTTACAGCAAAACCCAAATGATTCTTGAATTCTGCTTGAACTCCAGCTAAAGTTAGAACATGAAGAAGCTTCCATCCCAAATTTGAGGCACATAAACCATGGGAACATTACACTGCTACAGCAAGGTAACCACTACATTGTCATAGGAATTGTCTTGTTAAAAAGCTCCTACTCCTATGGTCATGTTGAACAACATTTATGTTGTTTCAAGAAGAGTTCCCTTATTTACTGGCAACCTGCATTGCTTTGCAAAGAATAACTGGTGATTTAACTTTACTCTACGTGGAATCCTACAGGGCACAATGGCTGCCACGAGCCCTTAGGACACAAAAGGGCCAGTATAAAATAAAAGTTCCTTTCTCTTATGGAAGGCAGAATTTTTAAGTTCAAGGGGTAGTTGTTTCTAAAAGTTTGTCAGCATTGATCAGAGGTAAAGTCAATATAGTTTTCTCAATTACATTTTTAATGGCATAATTTGCATGTTGTGTCATTTGCTGTACCAATTATCCAGTACACAAATTGTTCTAATTTGCTATATTTTAACTAACACTAACTTTGAAAGCTTTTCTGCTATTTAGGATTTAAAATCAAATTAGTATTTCAAGGGATTCCATTTCCATCTGAGCCAATCAGAATTCTTCACTCCTACCTTGATACACATGCTCCAAACTTTGTAACTTGCCATTCAACTTCCAGTAGTATGAAGTTACATTATTGTGAAAATCTAAGGATCGCCACATGGCTGTAGATGCAAGATGCATCTCAAAGCACAAACAGAAACCCAGTGTTAACTTTATGCAACTGCTGCTGCACTATGAAAAAAAACTTTGATCACTGCTAGGTTCTGATGACCAAATGTGAATAGATCTATGGTGGTGAAGTAACTGTTAACTTCAGATCACTACTCAACTTCAAAGTTGGTGTTAAGTAATTGGACCCCACCACTCTCCAATGACCACTTTACTTGGATTTCTAACTGCACCATACTTAGATGTTGTACAAGTCAGTCAAAAGTACGTGCAAATAATGAGTGCTTATTTACATTTCCAAACCCTTCACCAGGATTCATTTGTAGACATCATATTTGTATTTAAGCTCTTGTAACTGAAGGACAGGGAAGTTTCCAATAGTTGCATGAAGTCCTAGCTGTTTGGAGCAGTGTATACAATTCTAGACACTTCAGAGAAAGGATACTGTGCTTGGAAGAGGTACAGATTTACCATAATGTTACTTCAAGGGTTAATTACAAGTTTATAAACTAGATTTGTATTCCCCAAAAATGCAGAATTACATTGATTACATGATTTTACAATTAATATGAAAGAAACTTTACAACAGCAAGCCGCAAATACAATTACTAAAATTAATTTGAGGCTGGGTTTTTCAAGATGGATGGATCTCACCAAATGGTCTATTCCTGCTCCCACAAGATAAGTCTGGTGTCAAAATAGTTATGTTAAATAGTTGAGCCACACATCTCCCAGCAAATCAACAACTACCAAGGGTCTCATGTTTTAGAATGCTTTTGTTAGTGTTAACACTCAGTTCTGATCTCTCCATCTCCAAGTACTAGGTCCAAAGTGATCCAGAAAACACAGCAAATCTGTTATGTTTATATCAACACAGAATAGCCAACCCCATATTTTGATATTGGGAACTCTGTCCCCAGAAAACCCAGCCAAGGGAAATATCCCTGCATTTACCATAAGAATAGTGTTTCAATCAGATCTCCTCATTCATCTAAATGTTAGGGAGTATAGGCCTATATAACCTCTACTCACATGAATATTCCCCTCATCCCAGGAATCCCTTTGGCAGCTATTGCATTCCCTTGATTACTAGTACAGGGGCTCCCCAGATTACAAAAACCTGACACAAATCTGTCTTTATGCAAGTTCTCCCACAGAACTCTACATACAAACAATACCTCTGAAAATAAACCTGTCGATTGTACTTGATCATGGACATTTGTTGTAGAGTCTACAAAGTTTAAAATTGTCTGTACAGGCAAACATCCAAGTGTTTAAACTGCAGCTTGATTAAAAAAGGTCTTGATGGAATTTTGTTGCTTCTGTTAACACTCCAGCTCTGTGACAGTATCTGCGGTGACTGGCTGCAAATGAGTGAATTTCTGTTGTTATTTCTGTCTCCCATTTGTTTTCCCTTACTGAGAAATTGTTAGTTTCCGACTTGCAGAAAAAGGAAATTGGTTTATGGACAGCTCTCAGAAACTGAATGCTGTCACAACTTAGGGAGTGCCTGTATAGCACATTTTCCTCCAATAGGGAGGAAAACTGCACAGTATTCAGCAGCAGTTTTGCCAGGGGCCTACATACTTACAATAAGACATTTTTTTTGTAATAAAGGTCAACCTACTGTTTCCCTTCCCAATTGGTTACTCTACCCGCATGCTAACTTTATTGTCTATTGTTGAGTTTGTCAAATGCACCAGTACATGTAGGCATAAATGCAATGAAAAACCTAGTTGCAACAGCATCACAGGCACATAGCATCAATGATTTGTGTACACCATCACCACCACTAAGATAGTTCTGAACACCAACTCCGATATCTTACCAGAATTTGTTTTTTTTCCAATTCTTTGTAAGAAAGCAGATAACTTTACATTTCTCCACATTTTCCATTTGCAGCATCCTCACCCAGTTAGCTGTCCACTTGAAGCCTCTCTGCATTTCTTCCAACTCTTTGTACCATTAGTCTTGGCTTCTGTACATTTGGTCCCATCATCCAAATTAATGATTGATATTTTAAACAGTTAGCATCCAGCAATTTTTTTTGGTAACACCTCATTAAAGTCTCCCAACCCAAAACAGCCTTGCATTTTCAGTCCTTTAATCAATCCTTGATCCATTTTATTTTCAACTGCCCATTCTATAACTTTAGAAACCTTGTGTAGCTGCTTACCAAAGATCTTTTGAAGGACCAGATACATCACACCCACTTGCTTTTCTGCATCTAGCAGTCTCAAAAAAAAACCCAAGACTTTTCAAACAATTTCCATTTTCGCTGAAATTATTGAATTGCATCCACTTTGCTGTGAAGTGCTTTTTACTCAGTGTTGGCTTGGGTCCATCTTAAGTTGATAACAGCCATTGTAAATACCCCCTTGATACATGCAAAATGGGGTTCAGACATTTCCACAAGGGCAAGCAGTTAGATACTAAACCTGCATTTTTCCAAAGGTTTGGAAGGATAGGGTAAAGAAAACTAGCAAATACATGACAAGTTGAGTACAGGGTAAACAATTTGGTTCATTGGATTTCAATAGAGAAAAATCACAAACTCTAATTTGAATATTCATTTGCAAGAGCAACTTTTCACTACTTCAAAACTCCATGCATTTATAAAAAACTAAAAATTTGTTGACATTTGCCATGAACCACATGCTATCTGTACAAATCTAAGTACCCTGATCTATCCATTATTTAGCTTAAGGTCATAATTTTAAAAAATTTGTTGACATTTGCCATGAACCACATGCTATCTGTACAAATCTATGTACCCTGATCTATCCATTATTTAGCTTAAGGTCATAATTTTAACCCTGCCTCGGACTAGTCAGGCGCATGTGGGATTCCCATGGTGAATTATGGTCATGTTAAAATAATTCTCTTCTGCGTTTGAAACCAGTTGTTACTGATTAACCTCCAGCAGAAGTGTCTGAGCAAAACAGACTCGTTACTAGGTGGAGCAGTCATTGCCCGCCTGGGAAGTGTGTAGTCCACCGGCACAGCCTTGCCGACAACAGCAACGCCCTGTCCGCGGGGCCCTAACCCCACAGCCGCCCAGCCACCGCCGGCCGCTGCCGGTCACCGGGCGGAGCCACATGCGACCTGCCGGGCGGTGAGCAGTCGCCGGTCGCACTATTGTCTGCCCGCCACTCGACCGGCGAGTTCTGCCCCCGCGCGGCACGCCGGGAGCTGTAGTCCGACCACACCCACCCTCCCACGCTGTCAGCAGCGAGCCGTTCACTGCTGAACTACAACGCCCAGAACCCATCGCCCCGCCATGCGCCTCTTCCGCCGATCTTACCTCCACCGCCTCCCTTGTTGTTCCGCTTCTTGGACTTCGGCATTTTCCCGATTCTTTCCCCGGGAATGGCAACGCTGCAGACTGCTAATATCACCTTAGTATTACCGATCAGCCGATTGAAGAACACTTTTTACTGTAACGTCTTTCAGGAACCAGATGTAAATCACCAAACGGCAATAAAAAATAATAAATAATCCCGGTAGATAGCGACGAACCAAAACGACTCATTTTACCTCTGCATTAACCAGAGTCGGCGTAAGACTGCCCACGTCGCCCTTTATATGGCCGCGGTGACGCACGGCTACGTAACGACAGCACGTAACACGGAGCGCGAGGGGCGGTGTCGGCGTTCAGCCAATCAGCGCAAGGCTGCGATCCGCCGCCGCCCAGCCGGCCTCAGTGACACGTTGACGGAAAAGTAGCGAAAGGAATAAAGCGGCAGCGAGCGTGGGAGAGACGTGTCATTGTGCTGACCTCCCCACTGCAACGGGTGACTCAACAAATTCAGGGGCTGCTTGCTGAATTTTCCCCAATTAGATTTCCCCTTAGATTTCTCTAAGGCTCGATAACTATAACGTCAAGTAATAACACAACATAGTATCTGAGTGGAGCAAAAATACAGTAATCTATTAACAGAGTTCACGTTACGTTTACTAAAGATTAAATGCTCCCGACTGAGTCATCAGTAACGTAGGTTACAAGCTACTAAATAAACGGTAATAATGAATTAAGATATTTTTTAATTACCAGTAAAACATATAGACATAATTGTTAAGAGCCAGCCGTCTTAACAAACAGCTCTTTCTGTGATTGAATGTCATGATGATTTACAAAAGAATCTCAGTTATTCAGTGAGTGAGACTCTTACTTACTTACTCATTCCAGCCAATGCAACAAGTCTAATTTTAAAAATACGTTCCAGTTTTCGTATTGCACAAATGGAAATTTAAAAAAACCTATTAATATTAAACTAAATATGACATTTATGTAAATCTCTGATGAAAAGCTGATGATACATTAAGCAAGAGATCATGACTTTAAAAAGTTAAGCTGTAAGTATTAGAGAAAAATAAGTACCTTTGTAAAAGTTTTTTTGTATATGTTATAAATAACGAAGTAGAAAGTAAAATGGAAAGCATATTTAGGGAGATGGACACAACACAACTTAAGTGTGAGCTGGCAGAAAAGGAATGAGTCCTCTGAGTCAATCTCACTCTCCATCAGCTTTTCCATTCTGGATATCATTGGGTGTAGTGGTCAGAGACAGCAGTGTGGTACCACAAGTGGCTCAATTGCCTGCAAGTGGAATGAGAAAAGTGAGAGAGCAATAGTGAAAGGAGTTTCAATAGCTAGGGGACAGACAGGCATTTCTGTAGTCATAGACGTGACTCCAGGATGCTATGTTGTTTCCATGGTGCCAGGGCAAGAATGTCACTGACCAGCTGCAGAGATTTCTGAAAAGTGAGGGAGAACACCCAGAAGTCAGGTCCATATTGACACCAACATCACAAGCAGAAAAGGGATGAAGTCCTCAAGGCAGAATATAGGGAGTGATTGAAAAGCAGGTTCTCAAAGGTAGTGAACTCAAGATTATTCCTAGTACCATGTGCTAATAAGTACAGAGAAAGGAGGATAGAGCAAATGAATGCATGGCTGGAGAGATGGTACAGCAGGGAGGGCTTTAGATTTCTGAAGCATTGGATCTGCTTCAGGGGCAGGTGAGAGTATACTAATCCAACAGGTTGCTCTGCAGCAGGGCTGGAACCAATATCCTTGTGGAGGGAGGGGCAGGGTTGCTAGTGTTATTGAGGAGAGTTTAAACTGACCTAATAGGGGAATGGGAACCTCAAAGGGAATTCAGGAAGGGGCATGGAATAGGGAAGTTGGAAAAGTAGTAAGAAAGATAAATGGACAGCAAAATCAAAGTCAAACTGCAAAAGGGGACTCGTACAGAAAAATGTTAAAACAACAAAAGTAAAGGTGCTGCATTGGAATCCTCACAATATTCACAACAAGATTAGTTAATTAATAGCACAAATAGAAGTAAATAGGCACGATCTAATTACCATTTAAAAAGCCTAGCCACAGAGTGACCAAATCTGGGAGCTGAATGTTCAAGGCTGTTTGACATTTAGTAAGGATGGGCAAATAGGGAAAGGGAACGGTGTATTATTATTAATAAGGGAGATCAGTGCAGTTGTGGAAAATGATCATGGCAGGACAGATCATGATGTAAAATAGAATCAATTTTGGTTGAGCTAAAAACAACAAAGACATTGATAGGAGGCCACCAGTTGTAATATCTGACATGGCATGGATCACAAAGTTAGGTTTGTGGGTAACAGGAAAATACAGTAATCATGGGAGACTTTAACCCTCAGATAGACTGGATTGATCAAATTTGCTACAATAAGATGGAAGGTGAATTTATGAAATGTAGAGGAGATGTGTTTATAGATCAAGATATTGAGGAACCAGCTAGGGAAAAGGTTATCTTCATCTCATTTTGTGCAATGAGAAAAGTTTAATTGATAATCGTTTTGCTAAGGTGCCTTTGGAGAAGGGTGACCATAACATGGTAGAATTTTACATTGAGTTTGAAAGTGATGTAGTTCAAAGCAAAACTGGGGTTTTAAAGCTAAACAAACAATGTAGGTATCAGAGGAGAGTTGACTGTGGTTGATTGGGAGGGTATATTGAAAGGTCTGTGGTGGATAGGCAATGGTTAACACTTAAAAAATGCATAAAATGCAAATTACAATATTCCTTTAAGACACAAATTCCCAAAAGGAAAAGTGGTTCATCCATGAATGACAAGAGAAATTAAGGATGATGTTGAAACAAAGGAAGAGGCTTACAAAGTTACCAGAAGCAGCTGTCGGCTTGAGAACTGGGGCTATTATAGAACACAGCAATGGAAGATGAAGAAATTGATAAAGAAAGACAAGCTAGTGGACTGACAAGAAACATAAAAAACATAAAAGCCTTTATAGGTATGCAAAAAGGTAAAAACTACTGAGGCCAAATGTGGGCCTCTTACTGACAGGGGGCAGGAGAATTGTAATGAGGAATTAGGAAGGGCCATGAGGAAATAAAGTGCCAGAGTTGTTGGAGATTAAAAGCTGGTAATTCTCAAAGATCCAATGATCTGCATCCCAGACTTTTGAAAGAGGTGGTGGATCCACTCATTATGATCTTGCAAAGTTCTGTAGATTCTGGATTTATTCCCCCGGTTTGGACGGTACCAAATGTGACCTCACTATTTAAAAGAGGAAGAAGGAAAACAGGGAAGTGTTGACCTGTTAGCCTAACTTCAGTGGTCGGGTGAATTCTGGGATCTGTAATGAAGGATGTAATTTGAAAGTCAAAATGGATTTATGAAAGAAAGTCATGTTTGACTGAGTTGCTGGAGTTTGTTGAGGACATGATTAGTAGAATAGATAAGGTGAACAAGGGAATGTGGTACATTTGATTTTTTTGCAAGACTTTTGAGGAGGTCACACGCAGGAGGTTGGTGAACGAGGTTAGAGTACATGGAAGGGGGAACCTGACTGAGGTATACCAAATTATGAGGGCCAAAGATGTGGTAAAGAGTGAGAATGTTTCCCCCTTAGCATGGGTGTCGATGACCAGAGAGCATAGATTTAAGGTAAGAGGTTGGAGATTTAGAGGGGATTTGAGGAAGATTTATTTTCACTCAAGTGAGTAGCTGAGATCTGGAATGCACTGCTGGTGGGGCTGGTGGATGCAGGCGCCCTCACAATATTGAAGAAGTGTTTAGATGAGCAAGATACACTGTGGGAAAGTCGGCTGCAGGCCAAGTGCTCGGAAATGTGATAATTATAAATAGGTCCTTGTTGGCTAGCATGGATACTGTGGGCCAAAAGGCCTGTTTCTGTGCTGTATGACTATGGCTCTATTATTCTTTGAATGGAAAAACAGTGTCGGGGTTCATTCCTGCTCCCTGTGTTCCTGAAATGAAGGGTCTGCCATTACCAACTGCAGAGTGCTGCAGCTGGACTGGTGTGCCTATAACCTAAGAGGCCTCAGTACAGATCTTTTACAAAGATGTTGTTGCAGTAGAAGTATACAGAGATTACTCCCCTTATAGCTAATGTAGTGAACAGGTGTATACATTTTCTTTTCATTATCAGCAATGTTTTACTTAGAGTCTTATGTTGCAGCTGGTGTGCAGGTGTGAGATGAGATATGCTGTACTGTGTGGCACAGAGGCAGCACATTACAATGCATTGACCAAGTCACAGATCAGCTCTTCCTTGACTCACAAGAGTACCTGGTTTGCAGTCACACACAAATAACATAACTGTATCTTTACTGGCAGTGTTTGCTATCGATTGTCAATGTCTATTCAGCAATTGCACAGTTCCTGCTCTGTTTCCCAGCACTGAGTTGGCCACGGTTCCATTCCAATTAACTAGCTATTCTCCTGTGCTCTGTTCGCACTATTTCCTCCCAGCTACTTGTTCCCTGGAGTACCGATGGCTCGTTTACCCCAAACTCCAAGGCAACTGACCGCACCAATAACGATGGACTGAGGAAGGTGAAAAACAGTCGGTAGCAAGGAAGTAAACCACGTTGACATCTCTCTGTGCACAATCTAATAGACAGTGAACAAGAAACAAATGTAAGATAGTTTCGCATGAAGTCTCCAAGGAAACTCTGAAACCGTTCATTCAGGAAAGGTAAGATGAATATTGTGAAGAAGGAACATGGCATTACAATCCGAAGTTTGAATGATGTTAGTTAAAGATTCCACTTCACGGGTACTGAATTTAGGCGCTGTGTGAAAAGGATTTTAGTATTTGAATGTGTTTTTCGGCGTCTGTAAAGTGATGGGACACCGTTCACGTGATACATGTGTATAAATAGTTGCGTCAGGCTGGTGCACCATATACTAATTACATCCCAAAGAAGCAGAAAGTGTTCGCTTGCAGTCACGAAGTATAATATTTGCGATTTTAATTTCAAATTACCAAATGTGCCGCCCAGTTTCCAGCTCAGGATTCCGAATACCATTCACTTCCACGGCCAACTCCAATATCATTCATGTTGATGTGATGTGGATTTTCGGGGTATTGAAGTTGCACTTCTAGCATTGAAAACATTGATCTGTGGGCATTAAAAGGACACCTTGCAAATACAGAAAGACAACTTGTAAATAAACAAATAATATTTTTTGGGATGTACAGCTGGAGAAAACAGTAAACACCAATGGGATGGACAGAATTTGAGAAATAAAAAGCTTTGAAAATAATATTCATGGTGATTAGATAGGTAGGCAAGAGAATGAACCTTATTTAAAGTAGATTATTTGTACGCCAAAGTAATAACAGAAAGTAGGAAATTGGAAAGAATGAATTAATCCTTTAATGATTGTCTTTCCGTAATATCAGGAGAGTAATACTGTGACCATGCTGTGCTACTTTTGATCTACGTCATGGAAATATCGTTCCGATTGTTTCCCTAGGTCAACCTAAAAAGGTGTTTGGTTTGGAAGAGAAAAACGTGCTTAAGTTTCTAAAAGGGCTGTATTTTCCTAAATTCATGAACATGAAACTGTAAGAGTTTTGGCACAATATCTTTTACAGGGTGACTGAAGCATTTACGCAAGTAAATTATATGGAAACTAAAACTGTCGGAAAAGTGAATGACGATGGGGAGTGGAGCAACAAAATCGCAGGGAAATAACCCACAGGATAGCCTTGTAGCTATTGAAGGTAACCCGGAGTCACCTTACTGCTCTAGTGAGAATTGGCAAAGTGAGATGAATAACAGTGCGGGGACTGATTTTAATAGCATCGTGCAAACATATGAACAACCTGAGGAAGATCAAGACCAGTACAATGCAGAAGATGATGAAGAACAAGAAGAAATCGAACGTCTGTGCCGAAGTACTGCAGAAACATCTCAAAATGTAAGTAAAATTTAAAAAAATACACATAATTACGAAGATTCGACAGCACAGAATGGTCCAACTTTTCCATTCTGGTGTTGATGCACCGCACCCCTTCATCAAATCTCAGCAATACATCCTTCTGTTCTTTTCCTCTAGCTTTCTCGAGTTCAATGAATCTACATTGCTTTCCACAGCTTTTCTCCGCAGTTCTCTGTAGCAGCAAAACAATAAAGAATGGTTACACACCAAAGACATTAAAGAAACCTGACCAGTCGCTCATGATTCTCAAAGGAGCAGCCATGTGACATGGAGTCATAGGGTAAATACAGCATGGAAACAGGCCCTTCCACCCAGCACGTCCATGCCGACCCTTTTGCCCATCCACACCAATCCCATTTGCCTGCATTAGGTCCGTATTCTTCTAAGCCTTTACTATTTAAGTGTCTGCCTAAATGTCTCTTAAATATACTGATTGTATCTCACTCTGTCACCTTTCCAGGTATGAACCACTCTCTATGTAATAAAAAAACCTGCCCCTCAAATCCCCTGTAAAGCTCCTTCTTCTCACCTCAAACCTCTGCCTTCTTTATTCCGATACCGATACCATGGGAAAAAGATTCTGACCATCTACTCTATCTAGGCCTCTTATAATTTCATATACCTCTGTTAGGTCACCCCCTCAGCCTCCTTTGCTCCAGGGAAAACAAGCCTAGCCTATCTAATCTCTCCCCATAGTTAAAGTCTTCCAACCCCAGGCAACATCCTGGTGAATCTCCTCTGCACTTTCTCCAGTGCAATCACAACTTTCCTATAGTGTGGTGACCAGAGTTGCACACAGTCCTCCAGTGTTTTGTAAAGTCTTAACGTAATCTCCCAATGTTTACATTCTGCGCCCTGACCTATGAAGACAAGCATGCTATATGCCTTCTTCACTACCCTATCTTCTGTGTTCCCACTTTAAGGGAACTATGGACTTAGGGCACTAAGGAATGTTGATGAATAAAGGGACTATGGGGTTCAAGTCCAAAGTTCATCTGTTTTTCTGTTCATCAACATTCCTTAGTGCCCAACCATTTACTGTATATGGCTTACCTCTATTTGACTTCCCAATATACATCACCTCATATAAGTGATTAAGTTCCATCTGCCAATGCTCTGTCCAACTTTTCATCTGACTTACATCCTGCCGTAGCCTAAACAACCTTCCACACTATCCACAATATCGCCAATTTTTGTGCATAGTTTTGGAATTAACATTTATTGATGAAATAATTTTCTCATTTAATAGATCCATATAGAAATAAATATCCACCTAAGAATGGAAAAAGACAGCAATCAGTAGGAAAAGCACAAATACTAACCTTTTACTGAGTATTTGCTTTGCATATGCAGGCCACTATCAGACACTGTCAGATAATGCAATGCCAGATTGGTCCACCTATCGGTCACCTTGTTTCAGGGAGTTTATAATCCAGTAATCTTCGACAGAGCTTGTTTACTGGGTTCTCTGGGTATTTCCATGACATGAACAATTGTAAAATAACAGAATATTCAAATGTAAGTGCTTTGACCAAACTCAAAGAATGGAAAATGAGTGGAATCTAAAATTATAACTAAAATTATTTTAAGAAGTTGCACAATATTGTATGAATATTAATAAAATCAAATAAACATGTTTTGAATGTAAAGTATAAAAATTCAATTGCCCAACATTTCTGTAGTAAAGCTGGTCATTCTGCACAGAACATTTACTTCCATAACTCTGAGGAAGTTTTGAAGTAGTACTTCATGGAATCGAACAGTGGAACATGAACTAAGCCTGTTCTGCCTAGGGGTGTGGCTTAACCAGCTGCCCAAACAGTTCTCTGTGATATGCAGGTTGGAACCAGTTTCATTGAAGAAGTTTTCACTAGAGAATCTGCTCAAGATAAGAGCAGGTTTAGGAGGTAAACTAGTGAATGTGGGGAGCTCAGCACCCCAAAGTAATTCTGGGTCATATCCTATTTGATCATGTATGTTTAAGATTTTTATGTTGTTTCTCACATGTTTTCCCCATCATATTTGCAATGTTTCATGTCATCTCAAAAAAACCCTTCCACCTGCCAGACCCCAAATTAGGCCCTAGATCTGGTTGATTGAGTTAATTAATGTGTTAGATTGAAGCCATGATGAACTTAGGCGAAGCAAAGAAAAAGGAACTACTTAGCAACAAATCTCAGCAGACTTAAACAAAAGCACAGTTTCAATTTTTTTGGATGCCAATGTGCGACATTTGGACATAGAACATTGTAGCACAGTACAGGCCCTTCAGCACACAATGTTGTGCTGACATTTTATCCTGCTCTAAGAACTATCTAACTCTTCCCTCCTACATAGCACCCATCTCTTTATCATTCATGTGTCTATCTAAGAGTCTCTTAAATGTCCCTAATGTATCTGCCCCCACCACTCTCTGTGTAAAAAAAAAAACTTACCCCTGACATCCCCCTTATATTTTCCTCCAATCACCTTAAAATTATGTCCCCTTGTGTTAGCCATTGCCACCCTGGGAAAAAGTTTCTGACTGTCCACTCGATCTATGCCTCTTATCACCTTGTACACCTCTATCAAGTCACCTCTCGTCCTCCTTCTCTCCAAAGAGAAAAGCTCTAGCTCACTCAACCTATCCTCATAAGGCATGCTCTCCAATCCAGGCAGCATCCTGGTAAATCTCCTCTACACCCTACCTAAAGCTTCCACATCCTTCCTAAAATGAGGCGACCAGAACTGAACACAATATTCTAAGTGTGGTCTGACCAGAGTTCCATAGCGCTGCAACATTACCTCATGGCTCTTGAACTCAATACCCCGACTAATGAAGCCCAACACACCATACGCCTTCTTGACAACCCTATCGACCTGTGCGGCAACCTTGAAGGATCTATGGACATGGACCCCAAGATCCCTCTGTTCCTCCACACTGCTAAGAGTCCTGTCATTAACCTTGTATTCTGCCTTCAAATTCGATCTCCCAAAGTGTATCACTTTTCCGGGTTGAATGCCATCTGCCACTTCTCAGCCCAAGTCTGCATTCTATCACTATCCTGTTGTAATCTACAGCAACCTTCGACACTATCCACGACACTACCAACCTTCGTGTCATCAGCAAACTTAGTAACCCACCCATCCACATCCTCATCCAAGTCATTGATAAAAATCACAAAGAGCAGGGGTCCCAGAACAGATCCCTGCGGAACACCACTGGTCACCGACCTCCAGGCAGAATACGCTCCATCTACCACCACCCTCTGTCTTCTATGAGTGAGCCAATTCTGAATCCACACTGCCAAGTTTCCCTGGATCCCAATCCTCCTGACTTTCTGAATGAGCCTTCCATGAGGAACCTTATCAAATGCCTTACTAAAATCCATGCACACCAGATCCACTGTTCTACCTTCATCAATGTGCTTGCTCACATCCTTAAAGAATTCAATCAGGCTTGTGAGGCACGACCTGCCCCTCACAAAGCCATGTTGACTGTCCCTAATCAGCTTATGCTTCTCCAAATGCCCATAAATCCTGTATCTAAGAATCTTCCCCTGTAATTTGCCCACCACTGAAGTAAGAGTCACTGGTCTGTAATTCCCAGGGTTTTCCCTACTTCTTTTCTTAATCAAAGGAACAACATTTGTCACCCTCCAATCATCTGGCACTACTCCTGTGGCCAGTGAGGACGCAGAGATCATCGCCAAAGGCGCAGCAATCTCTTCCCTCACTTCCCGTAATAACCTTGGATGTATCCCGTCCAGCCCCGGTGACTTATCTATCCTAATGTTTTTTGAAAGTTTCAGCACATCCTCTTTTCTCACATCGACATGCCCTAGCGTATCAGCCTGTTGTTCTCACAAACGTCAAGGTCTCTCTCTCTGGTGAATACTGAAGCAAAGTATTTATTAATGACCTCCCCTACCTCTTCCAACTCCAGGCACATGTTTCCTCTTTTATCCTTGATCGTCCTACCCTCACTCTAGTCATCCTCCTATTCTTCACGTATGTGTAGAACGCCTTGAGGTATTCCTTGATCCTACTCGCCAAGGACTTCTCATGCCCCCTTCTAGCTCTCCTAAGACCATTCTTAAGCTCCCTCCTGGCTACCTTGTAGCTCTCCACTATCTTAAATCATAAAAATCATTCTATAATTTATTTTTGTGTAAAATGTTGCCTTGGCTTCTTTCAAGGAATAAATAAAGCATTTATTTTTAACAGACCTTAATTATGATTCTAAAATAAAACTTGGTATTTATTTATAACATGAAAATGACTTTTGTTTAATTCACATTCAAGAATTTGTTTCTAATTTTGTTGAAGTTTCATTCTTCTGAAAGCAACAACACTGAACCAAGTGGATTGACCATGACATTTGAGAATTTTCTTCACGAAGATGGTACTCTTTACACATGCATCATGCAGGATAACACCAGGCTTTACTTGGATGAAATAAAGGTGGGAAACTTACTTTAAAGTTCAGATCTGGATTTTTATTGGTATATACAGGTACTTAATCATGAGTAAATGAGTATATTCACTCCCTCATTCTGTAGATGTTTTATAAAAATCATGGTATTGTTCAGAATATACTGTATTTGAGAATCTAAATGTTTAGCAACTCGTTATAAGAACATGCCATTATTCCATCAGATGAACTCCATGCTTACTGAAGGAAGGATTGCAAATGATAGTATATAATAAAAAAAACAGCAGCTACTTAATCCTTCCTTTTTTCAAGTATCTGTTTTTCTAAATAATGTAATCATTCCTGATTAGCTGGCCAAAAAAAGAAAGAATTCTATTAATTCTTTGCTGTCAATATTCTTGGACTGGAATTTCTGCATGTTTGCAAGTGAGTGAAAATGAATCTTATATTAACATAGAATTTGCCCATACTTGGATAAAATACAAGATCATATGAATATTGGCAGTGGGAGCAGAACTTTCTGCCCAGAGAGCCATTCGTAATCTGCATCAAGCCTTGCACAGACTGGTAACATACTATCCACATGGATAAAAAGACGGGACCCATACAGCTATTTACTTATTGTTACAGACTTAACTAGTCGTATGTTTTTGTATTTAAGACAAAAACACTCATGTGTATTTCTGCACCTGAAATATTGCTTTTTTTAATAGGGATTTGTGCCATTTCCAGAAAAGTGGTATCAACAGGGGAAATTTATTGACATATTGCAGGAGGTAGGCAACAGGAGTGAATATAATTTCTGGTGTTATATTTATGATGACAGGAGGTTGTACGTCAAGCAAGGGTTAATTGTGAACAAACCAAATGCTACATGCTAATGGTAGTGTTTTATTCCCTATAATTAGTAATCATCCAGAATTTCATTTTCCTTATAATTGTCTTTTAAATGTCTCCTGTAGTGAAAAGAAATGTAAATATTAATGTATAAATAATTGTAATTAAATTTGCATTGCTAAAGTTGCAAAAAATAACCTGATTATTCAGTGTACTGAAATTGAAACAATAATTCAGTATAATGCTTTTTTAAAATTTAATAAGCGCCCCCAGCACATTTTGAGACATATTTTTAAAAAAGCTTACAAAAGTGAATACAAGTATTCAGGATTGTGAAAGCATTAAAGCTGATGTTCCTACTGTACACTACCAGTGTAATGGTTTCAATTTTTAAATTCTTACCTTTAGCTCCCTCCAAGGCCCTATCCCACCGTACATTTGTAATTCCTTTCGATTTCAATATCTATCCATGTTCCTTCTCTCCTCATTTTGCTCACTCTGATCCACTTTAGATGGCACTTATTCAGCTGCAACACTATAATATCCCAAAACTGGTTTAACCAAATCCTTTTTCAGGTTATTATAAAATGACCTTAGAGGCCAATTTGGAGAGGGCTGGAAAATCTGTCAGGAGTCATACCTCTGGTTTCCTAGCATCCAATACCACATGAAAACATTCAGATGACAGGCATTTTGGAAATATAGCACACCTATCTGAAGCTAGATGGGTGAGGTGTAACAAAATACAAAAGATTGGATTTGTCATCTGACAGATATCTTGTCATTTATTCCTTAACAATGAACACCAGTGATTTCTTGGTGTCCATTGCTCTGATGGACCACAGTAGATTTTAAGCCCAACTTCACCAAGGCGAGTGATTGCAGCGTGTTTAAATGTGTATTCAAAGCAGCAATTAAAAAAAAATTCTGTTAATTGTTCTTCCTGCATTCTCAGCCACAATGGACCGGGAATTTCTAATCCTTCTTCCTCAAACAGGCATTCTTGTGGTATGGCAATCAGCTTCTGGACACACCCTAAATATTTCAATTACTTTGATCTTGGGAAATGCTTCAGTTTAAAAAGATTGCATTTATAGAGTACTTTTCATCACCTCAAGGCATTTTAAAACACTTTCCATTTGACAGGTACTTGTCATTACTGTAAAGCAATAAATGGGATTGCCAATTTGCATTCAGCAATATCCCACAAGCATCAATATGGCCATTTGTTTTGGGGATGCAGATGAGGTGGCAGGTGATTTATCACTACTCAGACCACTGAGGCTGATTTGCTTTCATACCACTCATGTGTCTAAGGTCATTTTATAATAACCTGAAAAAGGATTTGGTTAAAGCAATTTTGGGAGATTATAGTGTTGCAGCTGAATAAGTGCCATCTAAAGTGGATCAGAGTGAACAAAATTAGGGGAGAAGGAACATGGATAGATATTGAAGTCAAAAGGAATTACAAATGTAAGGTGGGATAGGCCTTGGAGGGAGCTAAAGGTAAGAATTTAAAAATTGAAACCATTACACTTGCTCTCTTTAGGTTTGAGAAGAGCCATTAAAATTTGGAAAAGAAAGTAATGGGAGAGTGAGATTTTGAGTGGGTAATGATATGAATTGTGGAAGGTTGAATGAACTATAACTTATTGAATTATAGTTCATTTACTCTTACACAATTCATTGAGTGAGGCCAACAAAGGAAGTGTTAGAGAAATCAATTTCTGTGATGATGAATTTAGTAACCAGAAAGGGAAAGATGCTGCAGAGTTTGACAATGGCATTGAGGTAGGAAAAAATGAGTTTGGTATCAAAAATAATGAGCAAATGAAGCTTAGCCAGGGTTGGGCAGGAAATCAACATTTTACGGCTTCTGTCTCAGCTGAAATGGCAGCTGGGGTGATTTGATGGAATGAAAACAAGAAATACTGATGTGCTTATGGGTGCCAAAGAACACTGCTTGAATTTTGTTAACCTTTAGCTTGAGGATGTTTTAACTCATTCACAATTTACCAAAAGATGGACAATTTAAGAATGCAGCACAACTTTTAGAACATTGGAGAATGCAGCAATAGAGTCCCGAATTGTCAGAATACATCTGGAAGCTATCTCTGTAATTCTTGATAATGCTGCTAAAGGGTAGTGTGTAGATAGCACAGATACAATGTCCCAGGATGAAACTTTGAGGCTCTTGGAAAAAATACCTTGTCAGAAGAGGATGAGGCATTGTTAGTAGGGGTGTAATTTGAATCAGGATGAGTAGAATCAATAGATGGCAAAGCCTCAGAAGAGAATTGGACAGAAGAAAGTGGAAAGTGAAATAATAAGAGGCAGGGAGATCAAGTAGAGAATGGAACCGCCATCCTTCTGTTCAGATCAAAGGTCATTGACTTGAAACGCTATTACCATTAGTCTTTCCTTGGATGCTGCTTGACTTGCTAATCATTCCCAGCATTTTCTATTTCTGCTTGTCCAGTGTGGTTTTACTGGTATGTATGACTCAGCAATGAAATTACAAAGGCTTGAATAAAGAGAGAGAGGGGATGGATAAAACAAAGTTCCAAATTTTTATGCACTTTTCTTGTGAACAAACTGAGAAAGCATAAAAATAAATGGGACTGAGCTACTGAGCCATGTTTGTCACGTTGGAAAGATCGATGAGCCATATGTAGTCATGGAGCACAGTATGGATATCTCAGATATATGGGACAAGGGTTCATGATGAAGAGTGTTGTGCACCATATACACTCAGAAAGAATTCAGCAGTTTACAACTCTCCCCTACAATTTTTGGACCATAAAATTAAAGGTTGGAAATTCTTTGGAAATACCTGACTTGAGTATATTCCTAACTTGTACTCTCATCGACCTTGCTGTGAGCCAAATACATTAATAGATATGTTTTATTCATAGTATAAGTATGATTTTATTTTTATTTATTTCTGACCTTCAAGCATTTAAATATAGTTACACATGAAATTTCTAAATTGCCAATAATTTGGGTAATTTATGCCAAAATATTTTATTGCAGATTCCAACATATTCAACTAGTAATGAGAACAGTCCAAACCAGGATGTATCACCTTTCACAGATGATGAACGTGTTGGAGGTCTATGGGTTCCAGGAAAAGGAATGGTCACAACATACATATTTGAAGTAAAATGATGCTTATTTCATGAATCAATATTATTGAAATGTTGAAGACTAGAAATTGAGTAAATATGTAAATCTCAACTGCCTACCCAAATGAAAGCATCTGGTATATTAACCTTTAATACTTCCCACAGGAGAGAACAAATGTTTGTAAATACTTTGACACAGATTGTGGAGCCTGGCTTATCTTGCCATTGCAGTGGGAAATGAATTTGGATTTCATCAAAAAACGTGTAGAGCAAGTTCAGGTGAGCAACACTTCCGATTTATTGATTGCACAATAGTTTAAAAGTTAACTGTAATCTGTAGTGCCTGCTATTGCTATTATACTGCTATTTTAAGGAATGAGCATACTTAACTAAATGTTACTTTTAAAATAGATCATACACAGTCTGAGGGACAAAATATCCATATTCGATATGCCCCTAATTGTTTTCTACAAAGTAAATTTTCAGGGAGATATTGCTGTCTTGAATCTGAAACCGCACTGCAAAGGCATGATATTTTATTTATTTTGAACTTGATTCTTGTCGATGGTAAGTACCTATCTGATAGTATATGCACAGCAAACAAAAGAAAGGAAAGCATGTGTCAGCTTGAATGTATGTCAGTAAGGTTTTGTTCTTCAAAAACCAGATGAAGGTAAATTTCATTAAGTATTGTCCTTTTATATTTCAGGAAGACTTTTGAAATTGTACTTCGTGTGCAGTTAGTTCACAAGGCAAACTTCTTGTGTATATTCAAATCTATCTATGCAATAAATACTAAAGGACATTACCGAATGAAGTTACATGAAATGTATGTCAGAGACCATGAAATATGTTCAGGGCCATTGCTGTTTATGGTGACTATATGTTGCTTGGAAATTGTAGTAATAACTTAAAAGAAAATGTGTGTGTAAAAGGGAGCTTAGAGGGGAGGTAATCAAACAAATGGGACAAGGCATACTGATACAAAAAAATTACAAAGATTGAAATTGAAAGTGACTATGGCACTTAATGTGGAAAAATAAATTGTATGCAGGCAAAGGAGGGGAAAATGGAAATGTCAGCCACAGAAAGTTCCAATGAAACGGCATTGTCCTGAAACTTTAGCTATATTTCTGTCCTTACAGATGCTTCCTGACCTGATGATAATATCCTGCATTTTCTATTTTTATTTTAGATGTCCAGCATCTGTAGATTTTTGCATTTAGAGGATATAAGGGAATTGATAGATAACTCACAGGAACTAACAGTGCAGCGATTGTCAGAAATGAAAAAAAACTAACAGGTTTTTCATGGATAAATAGTTGAAAAGAATTGATGTTTCTCTCTGGCTAGTTTAAGTTATGTAGGCTTTATCAGATACATACTTTATTATTATCCTAAACTTGAAGTGGTTAGGCATGGACTTGGTCAGGATATACATATATGGATGGACATGTGGCAGAGAAGGTTTAATATATAAAAATGCAGTGCAAAATTTTGAGGAAAGGCAATATAACCCAAAGGGTACAATTTAAAGGGAATGGAAGAATAGAGAAACCCGAGTGTATATTCATAAGCATTAGTAAGTACAAGGACTGTTAGAAAAATCTATTTAAAATAGGGACCCTGGGTTTTATAAATAGAGGAACAGAGTATGAAAGCAAATGTTTGATGGTGAATATCTGAAAAACACTGGATTGACTAGAATTAGAGTAATGTGTTCAGTTCAAGTCAGAGATGGCTCTAGAGAGGGTGCAGAACAAATGTAGCAGACTGGGTAAACCTCAATAAGTCACATGGAAAGGAAAACAGAACTAATGTTTCAAATCCATGACCTTTCATCAGAAAAAAGTTACAAAGAAGTGGGGAGTGGGGGAGGGCTGGAGTGCTCTGGCTGAGAGAAGGTTTGTTAATTAGAACTGATCCATTTGGAGGAGATGTAAACAGAAGAAGAATGAAAACAGAAGGAGAGAGAAAGAAGAATATTGGAACTGTGGGTACAAAATGCTGTAGGAGTAGACATTCAGAAATTTTAATAAGTTACTCAGGAAGCCAGACATATGGGGAGAAAAAAGCCGAGTTAACTTTATAAGTTGATGATCTTTCATCAGAACTGGCCAATTCTCATATGAACCGAAAAGGCTAGATATCTGAAACTGCTGAATTCATTGTTCAGTCTTGAAGTGCTTAATGTTCCAAGTCAAAAGAAGAGATGCTGCTCCTCAAGCTTACATTGGCTTCAGTGGAACAGAGTCACAGGTCAAAGACAGAATGATCAGAATAGGAATAGGATGTGATTTAAATTGACAGGTCAGTGGAAATTGAGGGTCACACTTGTGGAGTGAATGAAGATGTTCTGCAGTATGGTCACCCAGTCTGTGTTTGGTTTGGACAGTGTTCCATCAAGCCTTAACAGTTCATTGGTTGCATCAGTCTTCAGTTATCAAAACATGATGGATTTAAAAAAATCCATACTGGCAAAAACAATGGGTATAATGAATTCTACTTTATATTATTTGATTTGGGAGGATGCTTCCTCTTGTGGAAGAATCTAGAAATAGGTGTCATTGTTTAAAAGTAGGGGTTCATCCATTCAAAACAGGGAGAAGACAAACGTTTCCTCTCAGAGGGTCATGAGTAGTGGGAGCTCTCTTCCTCACAGGGCAGTTGAAGAAGAACCTTAGAATATTTCTAAGGCAGGCATAGATAGATAAACAAGGGGGTGAATGATTAACAAACTTTGAAAGAATTGTGGAGTTGAATTTGCAGTCAGATTAGCCATGACCTTATTGAATGGCAAAGCAAGTTCAAAGAGCCGTGTGACCCATTCCTGCTCCCAATTCTTATGTTTATTTGTTTGTTTTTTTTAGATTTCAAGCATCTGCAGTTTTTTTCACTTTTTGATGATAGTAAATTGGTGCCTAGGATGAGAGAGAGTTCATCTATGTGGAAAGACTGGAAAAAATGGAATTGCTCTCAGAAGAGGGAAAGTTGAGAGTTGATTAGATTGAGATATTTAAAATCATTATGTGTTTGGACAAAGGAAATGAAGGGAAATGATTTTATTGGGGGAAAGGTTAAGAATCAAAGGACATTGATTTAAATTGTTTGGTAACCAGGGATAACATAGGAGAAACTTACTCAGTCAGCAAGTGTTCATGACCTTAAATTCATTGCCTCAGTAATGTTAGTCTTTTTCATAATGGCTCTTTCTATGAAACACTCTGGGAAATGTTCCCATTAACATATAAATGCAGCATTTTCTGTTCATTAACTATACTCAAAGTAGAATCCTTCTGAGGATTTGATTTTCATTCTAGAAGATGGGCTTCCACTACTATTTCCCCAGAAGGCAAATTTATAAAAACTCTCATAATTATTGTAACATTTTTAAACCAGACCTTCCTTGTCATAGTTACATGTATCATTGCAATATCAGCTTGTAGCATTATAGAAATGTGCATGGAATTCAGCAGATATCGTATAAAATATTGTACAATACAGAATAAAATGACAGACACATTATGGCCTCTTAAATTATTAAAACATAAGGGGAACCTGCAGATGGTGGTGTTGCCATGCACATGCTACTATTGACCTTCTAGGTGGTTAGAGGTCTCAGGTTTGGGAGATGCCTTTGGAGTAGTCTGGGCAAGCAACTGCAATGCATTTTGCAGAAGTTACACACTAATGCCACACCATGTCCATGGAGGAGCTGCTTTCATTGAGGAAGTTGATAGTTTTCTGTCACAGTGTTGTTTGGTGTCTTGCAGTGGAAGGGCTTTGTGTTGTCGGGAGTTGGGTCGTTAGCCACAAGATAGACAGACTATGACTACCTCAGACTGTTGCTTGACCACTCTGTAGGATAGGTCTCCCAGTTTACACGCCAGTCCCCAGATGTTGTTGAGGAAGACTTTAAGGTGATCTGGGCTGGGAGTGAGTTTGCTGCATCTGAATTTGGTTGGACCAGGTTTTTTCTTCCTTAATGATTATGGTACACTTGAGTGCCTTGCTAGGCCACTTTGGAGGGCTTTAGAGAGTCAACCACATTGCTGTGGTCTGGAGTTCTATGTAGGAAATTAGTGAACCAAATGAATTTTTATGACAATCCATCAGTTTTCAGCTCATTTTTACAAAGATTAATTGTTTTTTTGTAATAGCAAATTATTAATTTCTACAGCCACCATGCTGGGTTTTGGACTTGTGTCTCTGGCGTTTTAGTCCAGGCCTCTGGACGGCACATTATGCTTTGGGTACTTTGGAATTCAGTTTAAAATAATAGAGCCTTAGCACCTTACCCTAGTTTAGTTGGGTCCCCTAAATAGTTCCTCTTCAACAATGAAATGTTCTAATATAAAGAAAATGGGCTGTCATCAAATTAATACTAACAATGTTGTCATATTTCTTATTTTAGCAAAGCCTTCCAAGCCTATCTGATCACCGAGAAGTCACTGCAGCCCTTAGACAATGCAACTATGATGCAGATGAAGTAATTTCCATTTTTTTAACTATCTTTGGGCATAGCCTGTTAATACCATTCAAAAGCCAAAGGGACTACAAAGAAGCAAATGGCTACCGGTAAACAAAAGCTGTTATATACTTACCTGTAATCAAAGTAGATATCTATGGGAAATATTTAATATGCAGGCATTAGTCTTTTGAATTCAACAATTATTGTTCTGTTCTCATGTAAAATTTCAGTATAAGATTCTGAGAATCCATTTAATTTAATGAAGGTACTTAACATTTGGTAGTTAAATTACCATATTAGAAATAAAAAAATTCTGTCACAAATATTGAAATATTTTGTATCTTATAGGATTCAAAATGTATGTATCACTTTGAATTAATCATTTGATTCCAATTCAGTTGAGCTACCTAAATTAACAATCATTGTTATCTTTTTTTGTGGGTTTAAGAATCTTTATAATTGAATGATCACTGAATAAGCATTCCTTTCTTGCCCATTTTGGTATAGATTAAAAGCGTTAGGTATAGTTCGCTAGATTGTAATTATGGAATTTCAATTGCTTTCTCATATACATTATATCTAAATACTTGTCATCAATCACATTCTAAATCAAGCTAAGTGCTGAGAATTTGCCTTTTGTTTGTACTGCAAAAGCATAAGGTTGACCTGAAATTGCCATGACTAGAAAAGATTCCAATAGATCATTTAATTAGTTTATCTTTACGCTCATTTCTTCTGCTTTAATCTCAGATAATATGATTGATATTATACTCAGTTCAGACCACTTGGGATGAACCTGGCATACAGTCCTGTCCATGCATTCAGATTTGTTGTTGTGTTCTGCGGAGCTTTGTAAAGCCTAGAGTTCAGACCTTGTTACCACCTGGACGTTAGGGAGTTGAAAAGATACAGAAAGGGATGATGTGGAGGAAGAGCAGCACAAAGAGGAAGCAGAGCAAGAGCAGATTCAACTATAGATACTCCTAGCTGTCAGAATTTATCCAGGAGTGTTTCACAAGACCCCTCCCTTTGATCCTTGTACACCACCATTCTCAATTCTGCTGTCAGAATGCCTTCCTTTAGTCCAACCATAAAACCCTTGCACTCAACTGGCTGCATACTTAGCACCAACACCAAATCCAGAGAGAAAATTTGCTCCTATAACCCCTGAGCAACCAGTTTGTCTTGCACGCTCACTGTCACAGATATCCCAGTGGCTACACCGTGGAAGATAGAAGCCTTTAAAGCTCATTAGATGGAGGTGGCAGATAACTTCAAGCAGCTTTCAACCTTAAGACCATATTTGCAGGTTGCAGGACTACCCTGTTGGTGGGGGGCAGTTTGGTCCATTCAGCTTTGTGGCACCATAATGGGCAAAGTTAGAATGGATGTCAAGAATCTGACAAATTATGATTCCTGAAAGAGGACCTGGGTATTCTGGACTCCACCCCATCCTTCATACAGTGCTGCACAGAAGTAAAGTGGAGGAGTGATGTGAAGCTCTGGAAGCCCCCAATAACACTTGCTCCCACAGCCAAGATGGCAGTGATGCTGCATCTTCAGAAGATTGGTCCTCTGTTATGGAGGAGATTCAATATATTTCAGTTCCTAAGTGGCAGAAGTGATTTCATGTTAGCTGTGTGTGCAGGGAAACGGAGAGGGACAAGGAGCTGCTGAAAATATCTGTAGTTTGCATGAAATCCCTTGGTGAAATGCAAGTAAGAAGCTAAGGTGTGAAGAAACATCATGACATCTTGTTTTACTTGGCCACTTGTCTCATTATGACTCTTCCCTTTCCCATGAAGACGAGCATATCTTCATTCACAGTGGAGAGGGTGTACAGGTAGATTCAACCTTCTACAGGAGCTGCTTTTTTCCTTGTGCTTGGACAATCCCCTTTTGCAAGGTAGAAGTAAATGAGTTGGTGAAAGCCAGTGGCTCATTTTGAATGACCATGAATCTGCTGAAAGTGGGTTACAAGTGTGGGGAGGGAAAGGATTTAAAACACCTTGATTTTTGTGATATGTATAAGTGACTTTAACTAAAATGTAATAGCCAAAATTAAGAAGTGGATTCATGATACCAAAGCAAACAATGTGCTTAACAGTGAGAAAGAAGGTTTTAGGTGACAGGAAGATATCAGTGGATTGGTTGGGTGAGCACACAGTGGTTAATCGTGTTCAGTGCAGAGAATTGTGACATATTGCATTTGGGGAGGTCAAACAGGGCAAGGGATTAACAGCAAATGGTAGGATGCTGAGAGGACTGAGGGATCTAGTAATGCTCTTCCACAAATCACTGAAGACAGTGAAACAGATAGATAGGGAGGTTACCAAGCATGCAGTACACCTGACTTCATTAGTCAAGGTGTAGAACATAAGAAATAATGTTTCACCTCCTGAAAAAACTTAAATTAGGGTGTATGGTTGCAGAATAAAGGGTTGCCCATTAAAGGAGATTAGGTGAATTTCCTCTCACAGTGGGCCTTAGGTCTTTGGAATTCTTGATCCCACAGAGCTGTGGAGACTGAATCATTGGACATATTCAAGGCTGAGGAATTCAGCCTTTAGACGGGATTCAAAAGTTATGGAATACAGGTAATAAAGTGGAGCTGAGGCCAACATCAGATCACCCATGATCTCATTGAATGGTAGAACAAGCTCAAGGGGTCATATGGCAACGATTCCTTATATTCTTATAAGAGCTGGACGACCCTGCTTAAACTGTATAACACATCAGTTGGGCCGCAGCTAGAATACCACGTACAGTTCTCGTGTTCAAACTATAGGAAGGGTGCAATCAGACTAGAGAGGCTGCAGAGGAGATCTGCATGGAAATTGCCAGGATGGAGAATTATAGTTAGGAGAGCAAGATAACAGGCAGAGCTAAAAACAGAAAATGCTGGAAATATTGAACCTGGCAGCATATGTGGAGAAACAAACAGGGTTAACATTTCAAGTTAATGACCTTTCATCAGAACTGGTAACATTTAGAACAGACAAGTTTTAAGTTGCAGGGTGGTGGGAGGAATGGAGAAAACAAAGTGAATGACTATGATAGGGTGGAGACCAAGAGAGAAAGGATGACATAGATTAATGTAGACTGAGGGTGAATGAGGGCTGTTAATGGCAGCTAATCTTTCTGGAGGAACTAGAGGGAGAACAGAGCAGAAAAATACAAAAAACAGCATTTGCTGGAAATATGAAACAGAGGAGAAGCCTGAGAAAGCCCAATAAGTCAGGCAGCATCTGTGGACAGAGAAAAACTGAGTTACATTAAAACTGACCAGGATTTAAACACTAAAATGCTGTAAATCTGAATACTCAGCAGACCAGGAGCACCGTTGAGAGGAAAACAGAGCTAATCCCCCCCAGGAAAGGTCATTGATTGGAACTGCCAATCTTGCCCCCCCACCCCCTGGCCTTACCACAGGTGTCATCCAACCTGCCGAGCACCCTCAGCATTCCCTGCTCTTATACCAGAAATGGCTAGTTCTCTCTCAAACTGGAGTGGCTCATTACCTGAAATTGTTAAATTCAGTGTTAAGCGCTGAAGACTGAAGGATGCCTGGAGAAGTTCAACATTGTTCTATGAATTTACATTGGGCTTCACTGGAATACGAGGCCAGAGGTCAGAGTGGGGGCAGAATGCAGACAACCACCTGGAAGTTTGAATCACTCTGGCCAACTGAATGAAGATGTTCTGCAAATTAATCATCCAAACTGTGTTTGGTTTCTCCAGTATCGAGGAGACCACATTGAGAGCAGTAAATTCAGTTCATTGAACAGGAAGAAGTGCAAGTGAATCACTGTTTTGCCTGGATGGACTGCTTGTATTCCTGGATGGTAGGAAAGAAGCATTGGTGTGGAAATTGTAATAAAAACAGGAAGTGCTGGAAACACTAAACACGTCAGGCAGGATCTGTGGAAAAAGAAATTGATTTAACATTTCAGGTGTGAGACCCTTTGTCAGAACTGGGAAAGGGACAAACCAAGTTAGTTTCACTTGCAGAGAAGGTGGGGGAGGGATGGTTAGAACAAAAAGAGTATCAGGTGTGAAGAAAGTGAGTTGGGTTCTTACCTGTCAACCCCAATGAGGTCTGTGGATATTTTCCAGCATGGTAGCCATGTCCTGTGAGCTGGGCACTTAGCCTCGATATCATTGGTGGCTGAAATTTTGCTGAGGGACTTCCTGTTGACAAACTCCCCACAGTCCATCAACCGCAACCCCTTCCCCCTTTCCGAATGCCCATGCCACAAAAGCAGAGCTGGTTGTCCTATTTAATGTCTTTTACAAACAAAATATTTGTTCAGGAGAGGTAGACATCACTGAATGCTGAATCAGGGAACCAGTGCATTATTCCTTTGCACAATGCAAGTTGCTTTTAATTGGTGGCAGTGACATCCAGTTTTCTGCCAAGCCCAAACAGTTACACAGCCAATAAGTTAAGCATGTGGAAGTGGCCGTGCATCTTACTCATCATTGTAATCAACTGTATGCAGGGACAACACATCATCCTAGTGTGGGTGTAAACATGTGCATGGAACTGCCCAACCATCTGTGCAAGCATTTGCAGGTACAAGCAAATTTCCAGACTGCACTGGATACTAAATGGATGAAGGGATATGAAGATCAGGCAAGAAAGTAAACCTGGGATTGAAGGCCAGATATGTGTATCTGACAGAGGAGTTTTGAAGGACCATAATTTTTTGCTCTTATTTCAAGTCCTTGATAACATACTGATATTTTACTTATTAAAATATCTATTTCATAGAATTGCTGAAAAACAAACTAAAACATTGATAATAAATGCTAAGAAAGGATATATAGATGCAAACTTTTCTGCCAGAAGGCTAATAGTGCTCACCGTTAATGAGGCACAGCTCCAAAGCAGTTTCAGGTATGGATGCATGTGGGTTTGAATACAGATGTGGAAGCATTGCCTTGGAAGAGGTGCCATTCTGCTGTTGGTTTCCTAAGAACTACATTCCATCTCAAACACTATGAGCAACATGATGTCCCTTTACATGCATCATAGTTACAATTTAAAGTTTCCGCCAAAGGGGGCCCTGTAATGGACAGTGCTCTATTTCCATCTCATAGTTTCAGCATCTTGTAGCAATATCAGCAATATTAAATGGGCAAGGGCATGTCCAACAATGACTGCTGTTCAATGACACAATTAATTTTGGGTCTAATCATAGTCTCAGTACATGTGATTATGTTTCAAAGTAAAGCTTGTATGATTATTAATAGTTTATTTTATTTATTCCAAGCCATTTGATAGAAAGGGACATGATCATTGACAGTCTGCAGCAGAAACTGAAACAAAGCAACACAACTGTGGAAAACCTCCATGAGAAAACCAGAGAGTTGTTGGAGGAGAATTGTCAACAATCTGAAATGATTCAGCAGCTTAACAGAAAAATATCAGAGCTGGAAGTTAATCACAAGGAAGCTCTTGACAGAATAACAGCCTTGCAAAAAATATGCGGGACTTACAATTCTGCCTCAATAACACCTGGTTCATATTCGGAGCCAAAGAGATTACTGGAACTTCATAAAATCACTCGTGAATTAAGTATTTCCCACAGACAGCTTAGATCTATGCTTCATCTTAAAATTTCAGAAATCAGTCAAGTCATAAACCAAATCGTGGATCTTGTGCTAAAGCTGAAAAATACTGAAGCAGCATCAGCTCAAGAAATTGAAGAGCTACGGTCTTTGTATAAGAAGGAAGCTTTGGAAAAAAAATTGCTTTATAACAAACTCCAGGAGATTTGTGGAAACATTAAAGTATTTTGTCGCTGCAGGCAAGATTCAGAGGCTCAGACCATACTAGAGTTTCCTTCAGATGACGAGGTCACAGTTAATCAAAATGGGAACAGGAAAAGATTTTCCTTTGATAAAGTTTATCCTCCTAATGCCACTCAGGTAATTATTCAAGTTATAAAATGCTATTCATTCCCATTGGATTTACTATTCCCATCTAATGCCTTTGTTTTCATTATTTTTAATAATACGGTATTTCCAGTCCACAGTTGGGTACTCTACCATTGTAGTTATGGTTCTGAACACAGCAATTTGAGAAATAAAGGTATCAACCACAAGGACATTAGCTATGAGGCTTTTGGACCTATGACTGCTCAATAATGGAAAATACCGATAATTTATGAAACTTGAAAAGTTCAAGTTTTAAAAACCATGAATATCTTCCATATTTGAGAGTGGAAGAAATTTAATAATCTGTCATTTTCTGTTTTGTTACTCTATAAATATGAAAAATAAAAGGTTTACTTCTAGATTTATACCAAACGTAGGTATAAAAAAAATCAATGTAAAGATATGAACAGTTATTTTATTTCTATTAGCTTGTTCTCTGGGCTGTTGACATTACGTGAAAGCTTGTTTTGGAAATAAATTGAGTGGCATTTACTTAGATTTATGTTTCAGTATTCCCAGTTTATAATTAACATTTCTTTCATACCACGAATCTCCTTCTTATATTTTTCTGTGACTGTTGAATAGCTAAATTGAAAGAAATAGCTGTTGTCGTCAATAAAACACATACTAACAGATTTTGTCAGGTTCTTTGGAGTAGATATCACACATCTTTTAACACCACTAAACATTGTGTCCGAAGAATCCAAACCAATTCCAACTATTTTTGTTACTTAGAGAAATATTTTTGAGTTCAATGTCCATTATCAATATTTATTTCATAATTTGAAAAATCAGAAATCATTAAATACAATATTATTTATGTGAGGTGTTGTCATTGCTTTAACATTATTCAGTTTAGTTCACTCATTAGTTCAATCACATCTGTTGGACTCCTAAAATATAGAAAACTGGAGTCAAAAGATAACTAAAGGATGTCCATGATAGTGTAATACACAAAAAGTGCTGGAGGAACTCAGCAGTCAGGCAGCATCCATGGACCCTCCATGGATGCTGCCTGACCTGTTGAGTTCCTCCAGCACTTTTTGTGTATTGCTCCAGATACATCCAGCATCTGCAGAATTTCTTGTGTCTCCATGATAGTGCCATGTCCCTTTGCTGTCATGGCTATGGACTTATGCAATGAGAAAGGTCTTGTACCTGAAGATCTAAGAGGTAACATAACTAGAAAGATTACTACATTGATTATTTGCCTAATATATTCATTTGTTGTTGAAATACGTTAGGAGCAGGTGTTTGAAGGAACACAGCCCATTATTATATCTTGTGCAGATGGCTACAATATCTGCATTGTGGCCTATGGCCAGACAGGCTCAGGAAAGACGTACACAATGATGGGTAATGAAGATAATCCTGGAGTGAACATAAGGTCAGCACCAAGTATTTTATTGTGCTAAAACTGGGTGAATTAATTTAATGTTACTTTACATGGAGATTCTAGCAATTGTAAAGATGAAATGACTCGTTCATACTTCAGTTTAAATAGAATCATATGCTTAAACTGGTTAACATTAAATGTTTTTGTTCATTTACTTAGATCAATCAGGGAACTTCTTCGAATATGTCAGGAAAGAAAAAATATCAGGTATACTATAAAGGTAAATATTGTTTGAATGTTTGCAAATTTACAAAAGTACACTATTTCTTTTAAAATATGATGTAGGTATTTTTGGAGATAATGATTTCTTTGAAGCTGTTTTCTTTGAAATGCTGTAATGAATTTAATTGAAGAAATATGTATTTGCCCCATACAACATACAGGAATGGAATTTCGAAAGAGGTAACCCCAGAAACATGTAGACTACAGGATAATCGGGTTTTGAGCAGACACATTTAACAGTCTGATAATCAAAAACTATAATCGATTGAAGGTGCAATAAAAGGGAAAATACAACTTACATATTTTCATATTTAGTATTTTTATGATTTTATAACGTTTGTAATTATTATTTCAACTGTTCTTGGAATTTGTTCAGCTAATCTTTTTCTAGATTAGACCAAACGGGGAATGTTTGTATAATGAGAAAAGTGACAGAATCATTACCAATATCACTGGAAAAACTGAAGTTGCATAAGCTATTTTAAAAAGTTCTTTAGAGTTTGAAGGTCTATAGTTTAGCTCACAAGACTAATGTTCATTCAGTCCAGAGGGAAATCATAACAGTCAACTGTGTAGGGGTCCAGTGGTGTACGTTGGATAATCATATCCCCTCTTCTGGTCCCTATGTTAGTCATCTCATACTGGGATCAGCAAGACCCTATACATTGCATGCCATGAGTCATACAACTGTGTGTTAATGGATGAAACTAGGTTAGGCCCTTTCAGCAGCCATACACTCAAGTTACTAGGTTGTTTGTTAGAGCATATAGTTGGACATTGTTAATCCAGCCAGGACTTCACCTCTCTGGTTCTGGTTGAGGTCATGTCTCATTTGGCCAATCATCCAACTCCTATAAATATGACAAGTGCTGGTCATATCCACAAATTTCAGGTCAATTAAATGATTAATTGGTACTCAAGTGCCCCTTTATCACCTAAATCAACCGGTTGGTTGCTTGGACCCACAATGCCTCCAGCTCTGCACCTTCCCACATTAAATCTGATCCTCTTCCATTAATTATTTTAACTTCTCTTTCAGGGAATCCATCCATATCTAGATCCTTGGAGATCTATCACATTCACTATGGATGTTCCAGTATTTGATCCAATCTCAAGTCATTCATCAAATTGAGCTAATGTCAGTGGTAGTACTGATAACGACTCTTCCCAGTAGTATCCACTGTCCCTGGAGGACTATATGTACCAGCCTTTGGTTTATTGTGACTACCCTATTATTATACCATATGGGCAGACCCTAATTATGACAGATTATATTGAAAATTATGGATACAATTTTGTATCTTACATTCTCATAAAGTTGTAACCCTCTTCCCATAACACTATTTAGTTTTCAAGTTATTGTGTACCGGGGGCATTCTAGAGATTCCTTACAATCACCTACTCATAAACTTGTGATATGCTCTTGGGATAAGTGGAGCCAGAACACAGATAATCTTCTACATCTTCCTTAACCAATTCCCCAATAATCAAGGGGGCATCCCACTTCCCTGTTACATCTGATTTTAAGTACTGTGTCTGCCTATTGCTACTGGGGTAAGATGGGCCCCTTGTCACACTATGTATAGCTATATCTCATCTGTCATTTTGCCTGGTCACACTCAAGGATTAGAGAAAATTCAACAGAATATTCACACATGATCCTGTCATCCCCCATGTCTGATTATTCATATCAAACCAAAGCAGTACCATGTAGCAGTACTACAATCCCATTGCCCAGTCCTGGTCGTAGACCTGTCTCGTTCAGTTACCTCTTTGCATTGGGTCAACCAGTTCTGTTTCTTGAGCAGTGAAGGCAATGTCGGCAGTCCTCTGAGGTTTCGTCAATAGGAGCATGGTACTCATTTCCAATAGATTAGTGGACTTAATTGTCACCAATGCTCCTGTGCCCATTGTGCTTATCTCTTCAGTCAGTTTCATTGCTTGTCTCATCATTGGATGTCCATTTAGGTTATCGTTTCAAAATCAGCCTCTCCATGAATTATACATCAAAGCCCTGATTATTTGAACAATTATCTCTCTATTCACATTAATCATTTAATGATATGCTGTAGTTAAGTGACTACACATATCTGAAACCTGTTCCTCAGTACAAGCCGACCATGCATTTCCATAGTTTGTTGCCATCCTTGCAGCCAAGCACACTGCAGGAGTGTGGTGGAATACTCTCCACTTGCCTGGATGAGTGCAGCTTCAACAACACGCAAGAAAAAAATTGCAAAAATTGTGTATAATTTATGTTTAATTTATGTCTTTCTTGTGAATGCTGCTTATATGATGCTGTGTGCCTGTGATGCTGCTGCAAGTAAGTTTTTCATCATTCCTGTGCATACGTGTACTTGTGCGTATGACAGTAAACTCTATTTTGACTTCAAAGCTCAACACCATACATGACATAACAGCCTGATTGATGGACACGTCATCCTCAACCATTCACTCACTCCACCACTGATGCAGCAGTTTGTACTGTCTATAGGATGCACTGCACCAACTCATCAAGACTTCTTAGATAGCGCCTTCCAAACCTCTACCATCTAGGAGGACAAGGGCAGCAAAAGCATGGGAATACCACCACTTGGGAAATTGCCCTTCAAGCCATACGTCATCCTGATGAGAAAACAACAAGATGCTGGAGGAACTCAGCAGGCTGACTTGGAAATATATCACTGGGTCAAAATCCTAGAACTTCCTTCCTAAGAGCACTGTTTTATACCCACACCTCAAGGACTACAGCGGTTCAAGAAGGCAGCTCAGCACCACCTGGTTTTGTGTGCTGAAACCTAAGCTCTCCATGTGATCAAAATTTTAACAGAGGAGGCCCTCATAACATGATAGAATGTAGGTATGATGCCTTTTATATTCACCTTTTAATTTGCAGTCTTTCTGATTTGCAGGTATCCATGTTGGAAATATATAATGAAGCAATACAAGATCTTTTGTCAAAACAGCCACATGCTCAGTTGGAAATAAGGACCCAGGGAAGAACTGATGTCATCCCGGGATTAACAGAGATTGAAGTGAAAACTGAAAATGACATCAAGAATGTAATGCAGCTTGGAAGCAAAAACAGAACAGTTGCAACCACAAAAATGAACTCAGAGAGGTATTATCCATCTAAAATAAACAATGACTATAATCTGCTATATCATAATAACAGAATGTGTTATTTTAAGGCCTAGGAGTGAGTAAGGTGGTTGGTGGTGTTGATGGGAGTGGGGTAAGATTACCGTCCAAACTCGTTTGTGCTTAATATACTCTTAGTTAACTTTTACTGTTGAGATTGAGGAAGGCAAATTCACGTCCCTTTCCAGAGATGAACACAAAGATCCGGACAGACATTCCAGGATGACATTGAGGGAGAGCTGCAATGTCAGGCATGCTGTCTTTTGAGTGAGATGTTGAACTGTGTCCTTGTTAAAGATCCCGAGATATTGAAGAAGACAAGGGAACGTATCCCTGTGGCCTGACCAATATTTATTCCTCATTTAACATTACTAAAAGATGGTCATTGACACATTTCTGCTTGTGTGAGCTTGCAGTGTGCAAATGACTGCTGTGTATCCTATATTATAAGACTACATTGGCAAAAAGGTACTTTGAAGTATCTTGAAAGGGATGTGAATGATGCAAAAGAGCTGTAGGTTTTCTTATTTTTTTCCTCTAACACCATAGTTTTCTTTATTCTCTCTTTCTTATACTTAACTAATTTAAATTTTCATTATAGTACAGCTCCTGTCTCAGTAGCCAACTGTGTAAAACTGCTTAAAGCAAACTTATAGGCCTATGCGAGTAATTATTCTACCTTCATTTTTGTTTCTCTTTTGACACGCTATTCAATCATCAGCTTGATGGTACTGTTGTTCCATTTGCTCGCCACTGAAGAGATTTGAATTATATTTTCAATTTAAGAATTTTGTGGTATAGATTATCTTACTTTCTTGAGCCTTTTTTTATCTCTGGGAAGAGACTTTACTTCTGTATTTTACATAAGAACATGAGAAACAGGAGTAGGAGTTGGCCAATTGGCCCCTTGAGCCTGCTGCACCATTCAGTAAGACCATAGTTGATCTAAACTTGGCCTCAATACCACTTTTCTGCTTTCTCCCATGACTTTTGACTCCTCTGAATTTCAAATATCTGTCATATCTGTTCTTGAACATAGTGACTCCACCTCCATAGCTCTCTAGTGTAGAGAATTCAAAAGAGTCATGACCCTCTGAGTGAAGAAATTCCTCAGCATCTCCATAATACATTCTGTGCTCCTTCAGATGAGAGTTGTCAGCACAGACATCAAGTGCCTTCTTATTATGGCACCTCTTGAAGTACAAACCATTGATAGCAGGCATGGCAATGCTGCATACTAACCCTCTATTCTATCACATTAAGATGTCAGACGAGAGACAGAAGTGTCTACAGATGTTGGAATCTGGAGCAAAAAATAAACTGCTAGAAGATGCAGGGTTTCAACCCAAAATATTGACCGTCCCTTTGCCTCCACAGATGCTGCTGGAGCCAGTGAGTTCTTCCAGCAGTTTATTTCTTTGCTCCAGATGCCAGACCAGGTTCTATTTGTGCTCCTGCTCATTTAGGGAAGGTCATTTCAACTGCATGAGCAGTCTAATGGCAAAAGTAAACAGTGTCAGAATCAGAATCAGGTTTATCATCACTGACATATGTTGTGAAATTTGTGGTTTTGCAGCAGCAGTACAGCGCAAGACATAAAAATTACTATAAGTTACAAACTAAATAAATAGTGCAAAAGAGGAATCACGAGGTAGTGTTTATGGGTTCATGGATCGTTCAGAAATCTGATGGTAGAGGGGAAGAAGCTGTTCCTAAAACATTGAGTGTGGGTCTTCAGGCTCCTGTACCTCCTCTCTGATGGTAGTAATGTGAAGAGGCCATGTCCCAGGTGGTGAGGGTCCTTAATGATGGATGCCACTTTCTTGAGGCACCGCCTCTTGAAGATGTCCTCGATGGTGGGGAGGGTTTATAACCCTCTGCAGCTCCTTTCATTCTTGCGCATTGGAGCCTCCATACCAGGTGGTGATGCAACCAGTCAGAATGCTCTCCACTGTACTTCTGCAGAAATTTGCAAAAGTCTTTGGTGACATACCAAATCTCCTCAAACTCCTAATGAAGTAGAGCCACTGGCATGCACCTTTCGTGATTGCATCAATGTGTTGGGCCCGAGATAGATCCTCTGAGATGTTGACGCCCAGGGACTTGAGGTTGCTCACCCTTTCCACCGCTGACCCCTCAATGAGGACTGGTGTGTGTTCTCCTGACTTCCCCTTCCTGAAGTTCACAATCAATTCCTTAGTCTTGCTGACATTGATTGTGAGGTTGTTGTTGCGACACCACTCAACCAGCCGATCTTTCTCACTCCTGTTCGCCTCTTCGTCGCCATCTGAGATTCTGTCAACAACAGTGAATTTATAGATGGCATTTGAACTGTGCCTAGCCACATAGTCATGAATGTAAGGAGAGTAGAGCAGTGGGCTAAGCACACATCCTTGAGGTGCAGCTGTGTTGATTGTCAGCGAGGAGGAGATGTTATTACCGATCCACACTGACTGTGGTTTCCCAATAAGAAGGTTGAGGATCCAGTTGCAGAGGGAGGTACAGAGGCCCAGGTTTTGAAGCTTGTTGATTAGTACTGAGGGGATGATGTTGCTGAATGCTGAGCTGTAATCGATAAACAGCAGCCAGACATACGTTTTGCTGTTGTCTAGATGCTCCAAAACTGAGCAGAGAGCCAGTGAGATTGCATCCGCTGTAGACCTGGTGTGGCAGTAGGCAAATTACAGTGGGTCCAGGTCCTCGCTCAAGCCATGACCAACCTCTCAAAGCTCTTCATCACAGTAGATGTGAGTGCTACCAGGCAATAGTCATTGAGGCAGCTCACCCTGCTCTTCTTGGGCACCGGTATGATTGATGCCCTTTTGAAGCAAGTGGGAACCTCAGACCGCAGCAGTGAGAGGTTGAGGATGTCCTTGAACACTCTAACCAGTTGATCAGCACAGATTTTCAGTACCCTGCCAGGTATACAGTCAGGGCCTGACACCTGCAAGGGTTCACCCTCTTGAAGAATATTCTGACGTCGGCATCTGAGACAGAGATCACAGGGTCACCAGATACTGTGGGGATTCACACAGGTGTAGTGTTATTTTCCCTTTCAAAGTGTGCATAAAAGGCATTGAGCTCATCAGGGAGTGAAGCATCCCTGCCATTTATGCTGTTATGTTTTGCCTTATAGGAAGTAATGGCATGCAAACCCTGCCACAGCTGTCGAGCATCTGATGGTGTCTCTAACTTCACACGGAATTGCCTTTTCGCTCTCATGATGGCCTTCCATAGGTCGTATCTGGACTTGGAACATAGAACTTAGAACAGTACAGCACAGTAAGGGCCCACGGCCCACGATGTTGTGCCAACCTATATAAATCTACTCCACTATCAATCTAACCCTTCCCTCATACACAGCCCATAACCCTACATTTTTCTTATATCCCTGTGCCTATCGAAGAGTCTTTTAAATGTTCCTATTGTATCAGCCTCTACCACCAACCCCGGCAGTGCGTTCCAGGCACCCACTACTCTGTGTAAAAAAACCTAACTGTGACATTTCCCCTACACTTTCCTCCACTGACCTTGAATGGATGTCCTCTGGTATTGGCCATTGCCGCCCTGGGGAAAAGGTACTGGCTGTCCACTCTATTTATGCCTCTCATAATCTTATACATCTCTATCAAGTCGCCTGTCATCCTCTGTCGCTCCAAAGAGAAAAGCCCTAGCTCACTCAACCTTTCCTCATAAGACACGTTCTCTAATCCAGGCAGCATCCTGGTAAATCTCCTCTGCACTCTCTTTAAAGCTTCCACATCCTTCCTATAATGAGGCGACCAGAACTGAACACAGTGTGGTCTAACCGGAGTTTTACAGAGCTGCAACATTACCCGCAACTCTTGAACTCAATCCCCAGATTAATGAAGGCCAGCACACCATATGCATTCTTAACCACCCTATCAATTTGTGTGGCAACTTTGAGAGATCTATGCACTTGGACGCCAAGATCCCTCTGTTCCTCCACACTGCTAAGAATCCTGCCATTAACCTTGTACTCTGCCTTCGTTTGATATTCCAAAATGTATCACTTCACACTTTCCAGATTGAACTCCATCTGCCACTTCTATGCCCAACTCTGCATCTTGCCTATATCTCGTTGTAACCTACGACAACCTTCTACACTATCCACTACACCTCCAAACCTCTGTGTCATCTGCAAACTTACTAACCCATCCCCCCACTTCCTCATCCAAGTCATTTATAAAAATCACAAAGGGCAGGGATCCCAGAACTGATCCCTGCAGAACACTACTGGTCACCGACCTCCAGGCAGAATACTCTCCATCTACTACCACCCTCTGCCTTCTGTGGGCAAGCCAATTCCGAATCCATGCAGCCAAATCTCCATGGATCCCATGCCTCATGACTTTCTGGATCGCCGGTCTTGAATCTAGCCCAGTCTAGCCAAAAGACACAGATCTAGTGCCAATATACATAGAAATTAATTCAGCTGATCACTGAGGGTTGTGAAAGTACACAGTGAGAGGAGGGTTTTTAGTCTGTCAAATGTAATCTGTACTTCTTACAAACTGTTTACAACCTACAAAGTTATTTAATTTCTTCCTGAAATTCAAATGTGATTTGGTGAAGCTCCAATATATCCTGCATCCTTACATTTAGCATCTCCATTATTAAACTATAACTAGTTATTTTAAGATGACCTTTGTTTAATCCAAGATTAACCTGAATGGTGAACTCATTTACAGATGTTATTCAAATTTGGCCATCTCTTATCTCTCATTTTTTTTGTTTTATTTCTTTTGTTTACCCAGATACATCAGAGTTGGTCACGCCAGAATTAGTTGCAAGATCACTGCAGAAAGCCTTAAACAACCATAAATTATTTACACAAACCTACATTTTAGAAAACTCTAAGACATTTGTATTTTTCTTTTCTCTCTAGTTCACGTTCTCATCTGATTCTAACGCTCTGGGTGACTGGAGTAGATAGCTATTCTGGGGCTACATACCATGGTACACTTACACTATGTGATCTGGCAGGGTCAGAACGAATCTCCCAAACAGAAGCCACTGGGCAGAGGCTTGTAGAAGCAGCTGCCATTAACAAATCCCTGACTGCACTCGGACAGGTAAATACTTTAGTATTTGTTAGAATGTTATAACATTACTTGACAACAGCTTTATAAAATGCTGCTCACCTGATTGGATGCCTTGAATTTATTCTTAAATTTTTTTAAATTTAAATTTTATTCTGTTGATCAAATGTTCATAAAATGAAACTGAGTGGAATTTTTTAGATTTTAATTTAGAATTCTTTGCCACCAGGTTAAGCAAAGGCAATGTAAGGTACAATATTTTTCAGTAATTATAGACAGAGTGGATGTGAGGAGGATATTTCCATCAGTAGGAGTGTCTAAGATCCGAGGGAACAGCCTCAGAATAAAGGGATGTCCCTTTAGAACTGAGATCAGGAGGAATATCTTGATCCAGAAGGTGGTGAACTCGTGGAGTTCTTTGCAATAGAAGCTGTGGAAGCCAAGTCATTGGGTGGATTTAAGGCAGAGATCAATAGGTTCTTGATTGGTAAAGGAGTTAAGGATTATGGGGAAAAAGCAGGAAAATGGGGTTGAAAAAAATCAGCCATGATTGAATTGTGGAGCAGACTCGGTGGGCTGAATCGCCCAATTCTGCTCCTATATCTTATGGTCTTATGGTATAACATGTTGATCTTTGGGTTTAATTTGTTTCTTCTTTGTGGAGATGTTTTGTGAATCTCTTTTCTGATAGTCTAGAAAAATCTATGAAACAATGGCCTTCTGTAGTAAATAATTTTTGGTTGCTATATTCTTAGTTCAATAATGGCTGCTTGATTATATTCACTTAATTCTTGCTTCCTGATGGGGTTAAAATGAGCTAAATAACATAATGCATTTTCTCAGTCTCAAATTAATCATGTTATTGCACATTCAAAGCACTGTGCACATATATTAAATGTTTGCATTAATTTTGAGCAGAAATAGGATCTGGCATTTCCTGTCATGATTCAACACAACAAATGTGTGATTTTCCTGTCATACTTCACACAAATCATGATGTCATCAATGGGAGTTTCTGACTTACCAACTGAAATTAGATTAAAAAGTCATCACCTACAACCTTCATTTTTCACTCACAGTAAGTCTAAGAGCAAATCATACAGCAAGTCAGAAACCACTTGTCATTTAAGGGTTTTTGCTGAAACATCAACTTTACCATCATTGAGTCCCCATATGGATTTACATGTATTGCCTATTGCAGGCAGGAGCACTGATAAAGACTGCAGCATCTCTAGCCCTCTCCCTCAAATCTACCCCCTCCCCCACCTCTTAATTTTCCCTTATTTTCAGGGCAGTGATCTCTGCAGGTGTGGCAGCCATGTAAGGTTCATTTGAAGTAAGTTGCCCTGCTTTTCTGTGGGCAAAGTGCGAATGTGACAGTAACTGTGAACATAGCACATGATTACCTTCGAGCAATGCAGGTGTGAATTACACCGCTCGTAATTGGGAGTGAACCACGAATGATTTCCTAATTTTGAAATTTTTCTTTGGTGACACTCAACTTAGCACTAAAGTAGCAGACATTTAGTGCACAAAAATAGGTGAAATCCAATTTGTAGTCTATGTTCTCCAGAATGCAAAATGAGATGTAGTGTTCAAGAGTACCACCTGGACATCTATATCGGTTTTATGCATCAAACATGCAGCTTTCCATCATCTGCGTGGAAAATCCTGGATTTGGTCAAATGCTCAACAAAGATTTTTGGCAATGAAATTTGATGCTGCAAAAGAACAATATAGTGTCAAAATATTGATCCTATTTGAATGTTTTAGTTTCAATTGTTCCTCTCATCTTTGTAGGTTCTTACAGCCTTGAAGAATAATGCACTTCATATCCCGTTCAGAAACTCCAAACTTACACATTTACTTCAGCCAGCTTTCAGTCGGGATGCAAAGGTAATGGGTTTATTATCTATAATTTTATTGAATAATGTACATTAACATTCTTCTGTTCCTATTAATTATGTTAAAAACACTGAACAAATTAAGGAATAGGTAATTTAATCTGGCTGCTCTCATGTCCTTTTACTATGTTTCTATGAAAACTTTGGTGATAAATAGTGAATTTAAGACTTCTGGCTAAAGATTGAAGTGACAGGGCAGTTGAGCAAGATGCAATCTGATTGATCTGACCATAAATTAACTGCTGGCCTTGATCAGTTAGTTTGAAAATAACTGGTAATGAAATGTTAACATTAATAATTTCAACAACAATTAACACTGTTTCTGGAAGGACAATCAGGGAACACTTTCATTGTGCAAATTCACTTTTAACTCAGAATCTATTGGAAATTATAAGTAGTTGATATAAAACAAGTCTGTAGAAAAGCACCTGTAATAACTGAGCATGAGCAAAAATATTGAGCTAGAACATGCTGACAACTAGCTGATGTGTTGACAGAATTGTTAATGAGCTGCATTGCATATAGTTCTACTTGTGGACTGCTCTGTCTGTTCTCTGCAGCATGGAAGTCGAGAACATGGTGCAGGTCACAGAGGCGTAGAATCATATAGCATAGAAGCAGGTTCTTCAACTCACCATACCTGTGTGGACCATCAAGTACCCATCTATATTGATGCCCTTTCCCAGCACTTGACTTGTATTCTTTTATGTTATGTGTATCAGTGGTCATCTCAGTACTTCTTAAATGTTGTGAGAGTGCCTGCTTCACCACCCCCTCAGCCAGTATATTCCAGATTTCAAACACCCTCTGGATGAAAAAATTCATCCTTAAATCCTCCCCCCAAATCTCCTACCGCTTACCTTAACCTATGCCCTCTCCACACTTCTGCTAAGGAGGAACGTTTCTCTTTATCTATACCCTTCATAATTTTATATACCTCAGTCAAGTTTGTCCTCGGTCTTTTCTGCTCCAAAGGAAGTAAACCCAGCCTATCTCGTCTCTCCTCACAGCTGAATTGCTCCAACCCAGGAAATATCTGGGTGAATCTCCTCTGCATCCTCTCCAATGCAATCAAATCCTTCTTATGGAACAGAACTTCACAAGGAGGTTATTATGCAAGCATATTTTGAGGAGGTTATTATGCAAGGTTATATTTTATATGCTTGCATAATAACCTCCTTGCTCTTATATTTTATGCCCTGGAATAATGTATCTTGAATGCCTTCTTAATCACCTATCTGCTGCCTTCAGGGATCCTTGGAGTTGTATAAAATGGTCCCTCGGTTTCTCAGTAGTTCTTAACATCCTATCATCATTATGTATATCAACCTTATCAGACCTCCCAAAATGCAAGATTTCACATTTTGCAGGATTAAATTCCATATGTCATTGCTCTGTCCATCTTACCAATGCATCAATAACATTCTGTAGCCAAAGATTACCCTCCTCACTATCAATACCATCACCAACCTTGTCATCTGTGAACTTACCAATCACATCTCCTACATTTACAAAAAGCACATTAATGATTATAGCTAATAGCCAGAGTATCAGCACCAGTTCCTGTGGTACACCACAGAGCATCAGGCTTCCAATCACAAAACAAAGCCCTCCACCATCAGCCTCTCCCTCCTACGGCCAAGCCTATTTCAGATCCAATTTGCCAAATTGCCCTGGATCCAACGAGATCCAACTTTTTGTATCAGTCTCCCATGTGGGATCTTGTTTACGGTTTACTGAAATCCTGTAGACTACATCAAATGTCCTACCCTATCAACATGCTGAATTACTTCACTGAAAAATTCAAATTGTCAGATAGGATCTCTCTTTAACAAAACCAGACTGATGACACTTGATTAATCCCTGCCTATCCCAATGTAGATTAATCCTGTACCTCAGAATCCATCTGACCTTTCGCTCATCCTCTGGACTCACCACTTAGTTCAGCGCTATTCCATAAGTTAGCAAGCCAGGGGCTGGATACACTTCAAATCCACCTCTCTGCTGTACCTCACCAAGGCAGCTGGATCCAGCATGGCCCCATTTATTTGAATGGAATTGATGACCTCCATTTAAGAGGCAATAAAGGTTTTAAAAAAAATGTCTTTATTCCATTGTATATTTATGTTTGTAACAACAATTTTATATATCCTTGAATACATATATAATTTTTCAATTTTTTGTTTATTAATAATATTTAAAAACATTCATTTTCAAATGTATGATCATCAGAGGCACATGGAAATAGTGAAAGTACCTTCTGATGGCACTTATGAACACAAGTATAGGGAACAAAAGACTCGAAAACAGATGGGAGGGCATGCTATAATGATGCCTCTGCAACAGGATATAGATTGAGTGAATGGGCAATCCCTTGGCAAATGGCATTTTGATGTAGGAAAGTATGAGGTCATAAACTTCAGAAGGAGGAATCAAAAGACATTATTATCTGAATGGAGAGTATACAAATGAGTAAAGTTGCATACTCTAATCGTGCATGAAACACAAAAAGTTAGCATGAATTATGTTTCCACAAGCAGTAGAGTCTTGAATGAAGGGACATAGTTACAAGATAAGGGGGCACCCATTTGAAAATGAGGAGGGAATTTCCTTTTGCAGAGGGTGGTGAATCCCTGGAATTACCTACCCCAGAGGTTTGTGGAGTTCAAATTACTGGAGATCCTTAAAGAGGAGGTAAATACATTTTTGAAAGACCATGTGATTCAGAGCTATGTGTATCTGGCAAAGGAGTTGAGGCCTGGGGCAGATCAGCAATGATCATATTGAATGGTGAGGCAGGCTTAAGGAGCAGTGACCTAATCCTCCTGCTCTTACTTTCTTGCATGTATTCTTGTGTTTATAATAACTCTGTTGTACCTTCTTACACTCTGCAACATTTGATGTACTCAGTCAGAACAGTTCCTTTATATATCAATCAAAGCAGCAATGATTTTTCTTCCACCTGTGGGGACACTATAACTACAATCCTTGCCTCTCTTTTTCCTTCTTTACATCTTTTTTAGTGACATGTAAAGTGTTTCCACACATCTGTTGACAATATCATTACTGTTCCTCTACTTCTCTCATTTTCAGCTTTAGAAAGAGAAGTGGTGTAACTACATTTCTGACATTAAGCAAGAACGTCTTGCAGCTGAACATTGGGAAGGTCAAAACCATTTTATTTTGCTTGGCCAAAAGTTCTAGAACCTTCTCACAAGCTCCATTTCAAGTAACTTTAACTAAATAAGCCCAAACTTCAGAGCCAGAGTCCCAGGGTGGAAATGTCAAATACTAGAGGGCATAGTGCTTAGGTGAGAGGGGGAACATTTAAAGGAGATGTGCGAGGCAAGTTTTTAAACAGAGAGTGGTAGGTGCCTGGAAGGCACTGCTGGGGATGGAGGTGTGGAAGAACCAGATATGATAACGATGTATAAGAGGCATTTAGACAGGTACACGAACAAACAGGGAATGGAAGGATACGGATCATGTGTAGGCACATGGAATTTGTTTAATTTAGCAGTAAGGTTGGCATAGACATTGTGGGCTGAAGGGCCTGTTTCTGTGCTGTACTGTAATGTGCCTTAAGCTAAACATTGCAAACTACAGTGAAATCATACAATGCTAACCAAAAATTGACCTAGAACCTAAATGGATTGTTTTTTGAATTCCATACCCTATCTAGCATCATTACTTAATTCCATATCCTCAATATTGCACGTCTGTACTTCTACCACACTGCCTGTACTGTTGAACCCATGGTTCTTTGGTTGTTCCTAGACTCAACTTCTCCAATGCTTTACCTGCTGGTTTTCCAAAGTGTATTCTTAACAAACTCCAGCTTGTCTAAAACTGCACAACTGCCACTAGGTCTTGATCATCTGTCACCCAGAAACTCATTGATTGTATGTCTCACTGGATCAAATTCAAATTCAAGGTCATTCAAACTCTGCAACTTCTAGTTTGTATTCAGTCCTGTAACCTTAAATTTCAGGTTTATCCAGTCCTCCCTCCATTTCTTCAGCTGTGGCACAATCTTTAGCAGTCTCATGCTTCCTAAAACCTCTTGTTCAATTGCACCCTCCCTACCTTTGCTAAGGTAATTCCCAATTTTATAAGCCTGCTTATAGCCTCTTGGTCATCTACCCCACTCCCACTGAGTGTCATATGTGAAAATCCTTCTGATGTTTGTCATACTACAGACAATCAAGGCTCAAACTACCAAAGACCTGTCCCATGCCAGATTTCACTTCTTGGACTTAGTGGGTTTATAAAGATCATATTTACTTTACAGTATCAAGTTATCTTATGCCAGAAATGTTGCAGCAAAAGGTCAAGTTGTGATAAATAGATCCTGGATATTTGGATTCAAACACAATATTTCTCAAGCATGATCATTCTCTTGACTACTCTTTGGTTTAACATTGTGATTGGTTTTTTTTATTTTTACACTTCAGGCCTGTATTTTTATTAATGTTAATACAAACATCAAGAATTTGGGAGAAACCTTGAGAACACTTCAGTTTGGGTCCTCAGTTCGGCAAGTGAGTCTTGGAAAAGTCACACAGCACCACCAAGCCCAGGAGCTGAAATAAGTTGCAGAACTTTGCATGGAAAATCTGGATGGATGAAGTGCATCAAAATGACGTATAAATTGCTTTTTATTCATATATAGCTTTCGGGTAGAACAATAAAACAAATTACGGTGCTCCCCATTTATGTCAACACTTGGGCCCTTGTAGACTGTCTTGACGTAACAGTTTTTCAACGTGATGTGTCTTATCATATGGTTGTAAATGGAATTTTCTTCAAGGATTGTAATGCTTGATTTCAAATCAAAACAAAATGGAGAATAGCAAAATACATAATCTTATTTTATTTGTAAGACTATCCAGAAATAACTACCCTAATATCAGCAGTCCCAATGAATTCCACTGTACACCAAGTCCATTCTATGTGTTCTATTGTTATGCCTACTGCAACAGCATTACCAAAACATGTGCCCCTCAACCTTAGTAACATGGGATGAAACATTAATTGCCCAAAATGTTGAACTATGTGGGACAATCCAATTGGAAGTTATCAGGCGGAAGCAAAGAATGCCTGTCACATTATCTATCTATTGTTGATGTTGAGATAGCGAGGTACAAATTGCAAAAACAAATACAGAGATGGATCAGGACTGTGTTGTCGACAGAGATGGGATGCTATCTCATGTAGGATTGAAACAAATGAGTAGCACTGTATTTGACAAAATATAACCATTTTTAGTATTGCTGCCCCAGTGGTTAGCTTTGCAGTTTCAGCATTGTTCTGACTAAAAGAATATTTTTAATAAACAAGTAACGTATACACCTTCATTAAACTTATCATAATCTAATCCATAGATGCACAGCTATGAGTTCAAATCCTGAGTGAGTGATTCAATTAAACTAGAACCGAGCAAGTCTCACTAATAGTAATCATGGCTTAATAACCATCTAGTTCACAGACATTCTTCAGGGAAAGAAATCTTCCATCCTTACCTATTCTAAACCTATATACGATTCCAGGACCACCAATGTGGTTCATAAGATCACAAGACAAGGGAGCAGAAGTAGGCCATTCAGCCCATCGAGTCTGCTCCAAGGAAAAGGGGAAAAAGAAAAAAGAAATGAGCAATTGGTGGAGGGGGGGGGGGCGGTCAGGTGCAAAAAAAAATTTTAACTCCAATTTCCGGCCTTATCCCCATATCCCTTGATACCCCTATTTAGATATCTGTCTATCTCTTCCTTAAACGCCTCCAATGATCTGGCCTCCACTGCTGTACCTGGCAAGGAATTCCACAAATTCACTACCCTCTGGCTAAAGAAATTTCTCCTCATCTCTGTTTTAAACCTGTACCCTCTAATTCTAAGATTGTGCCCTCTGGTCCTGGACTCACCCACCAAGGGGAACAGCCTAGCCACATCTACTCTGTCCAGTCCTTTCAACATTTTAAATGTCTCTATGAGGTCCCCTCTCATTCTTCTGTACTCCAGTGAGTACAGTCCAAGAGCCGACAAACGCTCACCATACGTAAGCCCTTTCATTCTGGGAATCATCCTCGTAAATCTCCTCTGAACCCTCTCCAACATCAGCACATCTTTCCTAAGGTATGGGGCCCAAAACTGTGTACAGTATTCCAAATCAGGCCTCATTAGTGCCCAGTAGAGCCTCATCAACACTTCCTTACTTTTATACACCATACCTCTCGAAATGAATGCCAACATAGCATTCGCTTTCTATACCACCGATCCGACCTGGTGGTTAACCTTTAAGGTATCCTGCACGAGTACCCCCAAGTCCCTTTGTACTTCTGTACTTTGAATTTTCTCTCCTTCTAGATAATAATCTGCCTGTTTATTACTGTTTCCAAAGTGTACAACTGCACATTTCTCAACATTGAATCTCATCTGCCATTTTCTTGCCCGTTCTCCTAAACTATCTAGGTCTCTCTTCAGGTCAGGGACAATGAGCAATGCCCAATAAACTTTGGTATTTCCACTGATGTTCATATACTATGATTGAAAAAATTGAATATGTCAATTACCGAAATACTGAAAAATATTACGTCGCTTTGTGCTGTTTAATGCATTGTACTTAGATTATAATAAAGTTAGATTCAGTTATCTGTAAATCCAGTTTACTTTGTGAATATTACTGGAAGTAATATAGCACTGGAAGTCAGTTTGTTTCCCATGTGTGATGTCTTGTTCTGGTGCCATAGGTACTGGAATCAATCTGCAATATTTTCCAAAAGACCTCCAGTTAAAAGGTTCTTATTTCAATTTATAAAGTAATCAAAATTACAGAAGGTGGGCTGAAAAACATCATCCTAATTAACTCTCTCAAGGCACTTGCTTCAACTTTATGTTTTATTCCTCATTATTTGTGGTAGAATTAGTAATTACACAACTTTTCAATACAATTAGTATTTACTGCACTAGGTGGCAGTCTATTCTGTGAATTGATGATCAGTTGCATCAATCATTCCTTAAATTTAGTTCACATCTCAATTGTGCTGGAGCTAGTGCAGTTATACACAGAATTCATGACCTTTTTAAATTTAAAACTTTCTTAATTTTTAATGCTGAATAGTTCCAGCTGTATTATAGTTCTAACATTGTTTGCAGTGTGGTTTTTCTGTCCAATGTGTGTATCAAGTAATCATTTTCTTAAATTTTGTTGTCAGTCATTCTATGTAAACAATAAATTGGTCCAGAAATTTTATGAATCGATTGGCTATTTCTCTACGTGCTCAAATAGAATGTTTTCAGCAAACAACTTGAAAAAGTGCAACACAAGACTAAACATATAACTAACTAGCAAACGCATCATGCAATGGCCGGAGCTAAAAGATTTCACAATGGATCAGACAAAGTGGGAATGGGGCTAGGAGAGGAGTGCAAATCATGTACAGCTATTTCTAGCACTGGACTTAAAGGTGACAGTGTTGGGCAAAAAAAAAGAGATGGGTTGCAATTCAAATGGTGGACTGATGAGACCTGAGTGAACTTTGTAATAAGAGCAACCCAGTCACCAAGATGCAGCACTCCTTTCATTACCCGAGTTAGTCTTCCTTCTCCAAATTGGTTTTGTCCTCTTCCTCTCCTGAATTTTGTAGGTTCAGGACTCACTGTTGCACAATGTGCAACACATCATCTTTCTGGAAACATTGTACATTAGAAGGGAGCTTTAGATCAGCCAATAACTAAGAACATCAGCAGTGAGCTGATGACTTGCCTAGTAGCACAACTGGCTGTCAGTTGGCTTGGATCATGCAGTTTTTGGTCTTCTTTGGTTGAGCACCTTGCAGGTATCATCAGCTACTGCACAGTTGCTTTGAGTGTAAAAGGACCAGGAGAGTAGACTACTGCATGATGAAGACATAACGGCAGCTGCCCAAAAATCTTGCACACACCTATGAGATCTGTGTACTTGCATATCGGGTGCCTGTTAATGGAATAAAGCTTTTGCAGAAAATACTCAGATGACCTGGGAGTGCTTTGACTGTCAGGGGTAAACCTGTGAGAAGTCTGAAAAATTTTCTATTCTGGCAAACAACTCATCAGCCACATACATTTATTTATTTGAGGCCCAATGCAAATATCTCTGGCAGAACACTGGGATGAACCAGTAACAATAGGCAGCATTGTCCTTTACTATTTCTGGTTAAGCTAGGCCATCAGGTTTAGGAGACAGCAAACCTTGTTCCTGTAGGCTGGGTATCTGCTTTTGCTCGATGTGATCTCCTGAACCAATTGAGACCATGACCTAGGCAGCATTCTGTTATTTGTGAAATTACAGTTCACAAGGAGCTGTCACAAAAGTTTGAAAAATGTGCAGTTACATATAAGAGTAAATAATATACATCATGCAAGGTTAAATGTTATTTATTCTTAACCACGAAATTTACAATGTTTTCTGGCTATGTGTCCTCAGCTTTCACTTTTATTAAAACACAAAACTGACTGTAAGGAGTTTGTACGTTCTCCCATGTCTGTGTGGGTTTCCTCCAGGTGCTCCGATTTCCTCCCACATTCCAAAGACGTACGGGTAGGTTAATTTGGGTTTAAAATGGGCGGCGTGGACTCGTTGGGCCTGTTACCACGCTGTAAATAAAATTTAGATTTTAAAAAACAAAGTAGGAGCAACCGTATGCCATTTGGCTCATCAAACCTAGCCCACCGTTCAATATGATTTGCCTCAGCCCTCATCTGTTCTGTGCTAGTTCTCCATACCCCTCAATTATTTGATTTTTAAAAAAAATTCCTCTTTAGAAATCCAATTATCTAGCCTCCACAACCCCTCATGATAGAGAATTCCAGAGATTACTACCTTAAATTTAGATGACCACCTCCCTAATCTTGTAAATATGTCCCGTTTGAGATTCTCCCATTAGTGGAAGCATCTCAACATTTACCTTATCATGCCTCACTTCCCCCCCAAGGATTTTAAATGTTTCAATAAAATCAGCTCTCATTCTTTTAAATGCCAAATATAGATCTAATTTCTCCAGTTGATTGTGAAAGGACAACTCTCTCATCACAGGAATTTCCTGGTGAAACTTTTTCAGCCTCCCGCCAATGCTGGTATACCCTTTCCTAAATAAGGAGACCAAAATCATGCACAACAATGCAAAATATAGAAGACATGATGGACACATGGTTACTTGCTTGATTCTTCCTCCAAGTTTGTTTTTATTAAAACAAAGTTGGAAGTCACTGCCTTCTCATGTATTATGATGTAACCTTTCATGCATACACACTAGCAGGTCCAATTTGCTAAATGTGAAAGCAGTTTTATAAACATCAAATGCTTTTTTAAATAAAAATGTGGGATTGATAATCTGTAAAGTAGAAAATTCATTGTCATTTTAATACTACATTTTTTGAGCTGTAGCAAGAACATTTCAAGAATGACAAAAGTGTAGCGGTTGCTACCGCGGAATAAAACAAGACTCTACTCGGAGGATTGCCAAACAGAACTGGTTTATTTTCCCGCCTTGTGCGGGCCCCATAAGGGAGAAAAACTCCCGCCCAAAAAAACCGGCAATGACGTAAGTCCTACGTCATCAGGACTTTCCCGCGCGCGGGTTCTCCCCGTCGCTCGGAAAGACGAGGCCCGCCGCCATCTTGGGCCTCGTCGCTCTGACGCCGCGCGACCCGACTGCCGAGGCGGTTCGCCCGACTAGACGGTGAGTCGCCACACAACCCCCCCCAGAACCGGCGAGACAGTCCCCAAGGTCCGTGGGCTGTGCCAGCTGCCACTTAGGGGGGCGGCCTCTGCGTCGTGGCGTGGCAACCTCGACAGGCTGTTGCAGATCCAAATGGGCCGGTTTGAGGCGGTCCGCCGTGAAAACCTGTTCCCTGCCTCCAATGTCCAAAATAAAAGTGGATCCGTTATTCCGTATGACTCGGAACGGTCCCTCATATGGTCGTTGCAATGGCGCCCGGGTGTGCCCCTGCGAACGAAAACAAACTTACAGTCCCGTAGTTCCTTGGGCTGGCAGGATGGGGCTTGATCGTGCCATGAGGTGGGAATCGGGGCCAAGGCGCCGAGCTTCTCGCGCAGTCTTTGTAGAACTGCTGGGGGTTGTTCCCCTTGGTCCTGAAGGGCAGGTATGAAATCCCCGGGGACAACTAGTGGCGCCCCGTATACAAGCTCAGCTGACGAAGTGCGGAGGTCGTCTTTGGGGGCAGTGCGTATGCCGAGCAGGACCCAAGGCAGCTCGTCAACCCAGTTAGGACCCTTCAGGCGGGCCATCAAGGCCGATTTTAGATGGCGGTGAAAACGTTCCACCAACCCGTTTGATTGAGGATGGTAGGCCGTGGTGGTGTGCAGCTGCGTCCCTAGCAGGTTCGCTAATGCAGCCCAGAGACTGGAAGTGAATTGGGTGCCTCTGTCTGAAGTGATGTGGGCCGGAACGCCAAAAAGTGAGACCCAAGTTGTGAGCAGCGCTCGGGCGCAGGAATCAGTTGTGATGTCAGTCATGGGGGTTGCCTCAGGCCACCTCGTGAACCGGTCCACGATGGTAAGGAGGTACCGGGCTCCTCTTGAAACCGGCAGAGGGCCCACGAGGTCGACGTGTATGTGGTCGAACCTCCTACGGGTAGGCTCGAACTGCTGTGGTGGGACCTTGGTGTGTCGCTGGATTTTTGACGTCTGGCAGTGCAGACAAGTCCTGGCCCACTCACTGACCTGTTTGCGCAGGCCATGCCAGACAAACTTGCTGGCGACCAGTCGGACAGTAGATCTGATGGACGGGTGCGCCAACCCATGTACCGAGTCAAAAACGCGTCTCCGCCAGGCTGCAGGGACAATAGGGCGGGGCTGACCAGTCGCAACGTCGCAAAGTAGGGTCCGCTGACCTGGACCAACCAAGAAATCTCGGAGCTGCAGACCCGAGACTGCGGTTTCTGTAGCTGGGCAGTTCGTCGTCGGCTTGCTGTGCGTCAGCCAGGGCCGTGTAGTCGACACCCAAGGATAGGTTGTGGATGGTTGGTCTGGAAAGTGCATCAGCAACGACATTATCCTTTCCGGAGACATGTTGGATGTCAGTTGTGAACTCGGAAATGTAGGATAAATGTCTCTGCTGACGAGCTGACCAGGGATCGGAGACTTTGGAGAAGGCAAAGGACAGAGGCTTATGATCGGTGAAAGCGGTGAAAGGCCTGCCTTCTAGAAAGTATCGGAAATGCCGGACCGCCAGATACAGCGCTAGAAGTTCCCGATCAAAAGCGCTGTACTTCAGTTCGGGCAGTCTAAGGTGTTTGCTGAAAAATGCCAAGGGTTGCCAGCGGCCTTCGAGTAGCTGTTCCAGTACCCCACCCACCGCGGTGTTGGACGCGTCTACCGTGAGGGCAGTCGGGACGTCAGTCCTAGGGTGTACCAGCATCGTGGCGTCTGCCAGGGCGTCTTTGGCCTTAACGAAAGCAGCCGCAGCCTCGTCAGTCCAGGTGATGTCCTTGCCCTTACCAGCCAGCAGCGAGAACAGAGGGCGCATGATACAGGCTGCTGCAGGGATGAAACGATGGTAAAAGTTGACCATCCCAAGGAATTCCTGTAGGCCTTTGACTGTGTCGGGGCGGGCAAAATGGCGGATAGCATCCACCTTGGCGGGTAGGGGTGTTGCCCCGTCGCTGGTGATTTTGTGGCCGAGGAAATCAATAGTCAAGTCCGAATTGGCACTTGGACGGGTTAATCGTGAGGCCGAAATCGCGGAGGCGGGAATACAGCTGGCGGAGGTGGGAAAGGTGTTCCTGGCGGTTATGGCTGCTCGGTTGCTGGGGCCGGGCGAGGCAGGCGTTGGGCTCGCGGCCTGGTGATTTGACTGACGGACGAACCGCTCTCGCGCTTGGCCCTCCACAGGACATCTGCCCGGGCGGCCACCTCATGGGGGTTGCTGAAGTCGGCATCAGCTAACAACAAGTGGATGTCATCGGGGAGCTGTTCGAGGAAGGCCTGTTCGAACATCAGGCATGGCTTGTGTCCCTCGGCCAATGCCAGCATCTCATTCATTAGGGCGGATGGGGATCTGTCCCCCAGGCCATCCAGATGAAGCAGGCGGGCGGCGCGCTCACGACGGGAGAGGCCGAAGGTCCGGATCAAAAGATCTTTGAAAGCCGGGTACTTCTCTTCCTCCGGAGGCGACTGGATGAAGTCTCCAACCTGGGCGGCTGTCTCCTGGTCCAGAGAGCTAACCACATGGTAGTACTTCGTGGAGTCGGAGGTGATCTGCCGAAGGTGGAATTACGCTTCAGCCTGGTCAAACCAGACGCTGGGCCGAAGTGTCCAAAAGGTGGGCAGCTTGAGGGCCACTGCGTTGGCTGCTGCGCTGTCGTCCATTTCGCGGGTCCAAAAGCCGTTTGGACCGTCGGGGTCACCAATGTAGCGGTTGCTACCGCGGAATAAAACAAGACTCTACTCGGAGGATTGCCAAACAGAACTGGTTTATTTTCCCGCCTTGTGCGGGCCCCATAAGGGAGAAAAACTCCCGCCCAAAAAACCGGCAATGACGTAAGTCCTACGTCATCAGGACTTTCCCGCGCGTGGGTTCTCCCCGTCGCTCGGAAAGACGAGGCCCGCCGCCATCTTGGGCCTCGTCGCTCCGACGCCGCGCGACCCGACTGCCGAGCCGGTTCGCCCGACTAGACGGTGAGTCGCCACAAAAGCAACATTTCAAACTTTTCAATTACCCTAGACAAGGAGACAAATAAATAAAATTTAACTTTACAGGACATACATTAATTACTTTTGCCAAATCTTTCAGTGGTCAATTTACACTCTGGGATAATGTTCCCATTAATTATTTCTGGTTTTCATTTCAGAATGCCACAGTGCAACTCTGGATGTCAAATAACAAAATCTTGATACTTTCCTAACTACAATACAAAATGGCAATAACGTTTTTATTACAATACAATAGAAGATCATCTTAAAAGGCAGTACTAATTAACTGTTCAGGAATGAAACCTCCAATGACTTTAATTTCCTCTGTCATTTCAAATCACTTATACAAAATCCTACACTGCATTTTTATTCCTATTTTCTTTTAAAAGGTTTTCTTTTGGATGAGTCAACAGGTGTTAAAGCAGTAGTTAAGAATTTATGTAGACATGCTAAGTAGTAATCATAAAAAGAGATTACAGATGAAATTAACCTCATTAAAAAACTATACAAGTTTAAGATAGCATTCTGTTGTTCAATGCAACTCCATCCTTAATTCAAGCAACTGTTTATAATCTATAGTCAAAAGTTTATATATTATAGTTGAGGTTTATAAGTCAAAGTTATAGTTTGAACTGTTTATAGTCAAAGTCCCGAGGCAGGATTTCGACCCAAAACGTCAACAATTCCTTTCCTCCAACAGATGCTGATCAAGCTGCTGAGTTCCTCCAGCAAATTTTTATTACTTTATGTTCTAGTATAAAGTAAGCTGAATGAAGGAGCTGTAATTTAAATTTGAAATTTGAGTTTTAGATTCTAGACTTAATTGGTCCCTTTTAGGTTCTCACATTTTAGATTCAAGTTTTGGACCACCTATTTTAAGACCGGTTCTTCTGTTAGTTATGATCTTGTTAGTGACGTAGTTTTAAAAGAGATTAGAATTGTATGTTCCATCAGGAACCTTAGCTGCACTGTGTAGAATTGTTTGTGGTTAATGCTTTTCACAAACCTTACGAGAGAAAACACGCAGGTGCACCGATACTAAACAACAGATTACTATCTTAAACATGCAGTAGATGTGGTAAGGATGACAAGTATCATGTAATAACTTGTAATCATGTAAAATGTAAGGGTAATACTGTTACAGGGGCTGGCAAGGGTAGGATTGACTTGGGACTGGAGGGAACAGAGTCCTTCCACTGTTCCAAGCATAGTACAGAATAATTTTAAGCAAGGCAAAATATTTTAGTTAAATTACATGGGGTCAATAGGGATTACGCCAAGAAGCTTTTACACCTCCCCACATGCATTAACATATCATATTCAAGGGTGAGGGACAATAGACTGGGACTTCCCAAGCTTTTAAGTCCAGATCCCCATTGAAATAATGAGGAAGTTCAATAGGTTTTGGTCCCCCTCTTGTATAGATATGCAGGTGTTAGTTTGGAAGATGTAGTCGTGAGATATGAGAATCTTACTTGATGATGTGAATTTAGATGTAGATTTAACTCGAGGTGGTTTTGATAGAAATTTCAAATACTGGAGAAGCAGGGAGTCTGATGCCTGGGCCTGGCTGCCACATCAAGGAATATGGGCACGTTTGCTCAATTATTGGGTACAGGTCTTATTCCTTTTATGCAATGAGGGAAGTGGATCCCAGATAATGGCTCATGAGATTTGTGGGAATCACAGCATTTAAGAGATTTTCCTCCAAAGTTTTAAGAACCGCACTTTTAGGAACCATTGATATTTTAAGTTTTTTTGATGAACTCTTAATCTGGTGGGGATTTTAATTTGGTTCCTTTTATAAAAATAAAGTTGTGGTTTTCAGTTTATAATCTTTTGTAATGTTTAAATCTATGTAATAAATACTAGTTTTTAAAAATTTTAACTCTCCAACACATCAAATGACATGAACAATTACTTATGAACATGACTTATTATTAACCAAATGGCCTGAACGCTGTTGCTGTTCCCAATGTTGTTCACATTAATGATTTCTTTTTCTTTTTTTCATTCTTTATGCATATTGTTTTGACATGTTTACTGTTTCTTGCACTCCATCTCTTGGTAGTACACGTAGATGAACTAGTGTAAAATTTGAAAGGGATAGCTGCGTGTCTGCTGTTAGTATCATTAGTTCTCATTCATAAAATGGTGACTTTTTATTTGCTCGATGAGAAAGGGCATGTGCTGGCTCTTGATCCTGCAGTAGATTTAGAATACTGCTTTGTTTTAGAGTTTGCAAATTTGAAATATCTTCTGCAACAACAGGAATGTCTGTTGCTTGGTTGTCAGCCATAGCTTCACTCTCGCAGTCGGATAAGGAGCAAAGCAAAGCATCATTTTCATATGTAGGAAAATAATACCTAAAAGTAGAAATAACAAATGCATTAACCAGCTTGGCAATGTCATAATGCTAGCCATAAACATATGTAAATTAAATCTATGCACATGTTTGAAGGCCGACATGCATTGTGCTGAGGGAAGTAATGTAGATAAAGGCCAATGAGGGTCAAGTGTATTACCACTTCAATTATACATTGTGGACTTTATGTTCATGTACTCTACATAATAGAAAATGGTAGAAATGTTTCAGATGTTCTGTTCAGTTTAATCTAATATGGAACCTTGAAGTCAGTGCAATTGTTTTTTTTTAAACAAGACTTGCAGAGAGGTTGATAACAGAAATGAAACAGAATTATTGTGCACATATTTTTCTGAAATCACCAAGTTGCTGGAGTATTCTGTCAATTTCAGTGCTGCACAAGAATGGTGCTCCCTGGCATCCACTGCTACTGGTTTATCGTTTGGTCAACTGTAACTTATGTCAAAAAAATCAGCATTCTGGTTGAAAGTCTCCAAATGAAATTACTGAAAAATGCTCAGACTGTTATGCAAAAAAAAGAGCTAAATGTTTTTACCATTACTTTTGTAATATTTGCTATTTTACTGTTATTCACAGATACGTAATGTCCTGGAAGAACTCCAGCATATTAATCAGACACAATCTGCCCCTCTGGATCACATCGATTCTATTCCAAAGCTAAATCTTCCAAATAACTCTTGATGCTTATTATCTCTCACTTCAGCCTCAAATACTTTCCCCAAGGATCAAAGATCTTTAATTTTAACTTTCACTGTTGGTACATTTTAGGATTTTACACATCCTTTATCCTGAACACATTCCAACACTTCTTCTTTCAACTAGGTTTTCAGTCTATTGTTTCATGCTCCTCTTACCCCTGGGATATACTACCACAGTCATTTTACAAGTATTTTTGCTTTCAAATTGCTATCTTATTTTATTTCAGTGACACTACTGGAAAACTGTAAATGCTTTGGCCGATTTATTGCTAAGGTGGTTAGGGGAGACGTAATGCAAGTTTCAAAATTAGTAAGCGTTTTCACAGAGTAGACAAGGACAAAAGATTTCCATTAAGAGGAAGGCCAATAAATAAAGGTAGGTTTAACATAACTGGGAAAAGTTCCAGAGGAGAAGCTTTTCCTCACATAGAGCAATTTCTCATGATCTAGAAACACTTGGCCTAAAGGGATGGAAGCACAATCAATAGCAACTTTCAAAGGGAAATTAAAACAGCAGGATTATTGCACTCACTTTTTCCACAAAAATCACTGAGTTGCTGTAATATTCTTTCAACTTTAGGGCTAGGAGAACAGAGCAAGTATGTGGAACTGAACATACAGATCATACAAAGAGCTGTTAAAGATGAAATGGGTCAAATGGCCTCATTAAGTAGAATTTTAAGTCAGTTTCACTGAAATCAAAACTAAGTTTTATCACCTCTTGTAATCTTACTTCAAAATGAAAGCATGGCCACCCAATGTAGCCAACTGAGTGTAATTAGGATGTCAATATTGGTGGCGTTGGCCTGGGCGTGAACACTAATATTTTTCCATTTTGGCAGATTTTGCAGAGGCAGCTTTGGTAGTATCATGTCTGATGTCTCAGGAGCATATAGGAAGACAGGAATCACTGCTACCCATTGGACCATGAGTTTTGCACCAGTTGAGATCTTAAGATAATTTTTTCCCCCAATCAACCACAGGCCATGCTGCTGCATTGAAGGTGATGGTAAATTTCATCATCGTCTGCTTTCACTGAAGGATAGCTTTTAAGACAAAACACTTGGTCTAACTTTGGGGAATTAACTAATTACTGTGGGATGAACTTTCCAAATATTCCTGTTTAATACATTGGAGTTACACGTTCAATATTTACTAGTCAAATTACCCAATGTTTGTAGATAGAATTTAGGAATCACAAAATGAATTGGACAAGCTATACAAAATAATGACAGGTAAGATTTATTTTGAATATATAAAGTATTGCAAATAGGAAGAAATGCTGAATTGGGTGAACACTTAAAGAATGGTGACAAATAATTAAAGTGACCTTAAAAGATCCCTAGAGATTCTACTGAACTCATTCTCATTAAGTCCAAAACACTGTGGAGCAGCAATTGATAACAACACAATTAGATTTCTGTGTCATTTGAAGAGCAGTAGAAATCCAGTTGAAGAGTTTTGTTTAGTACTGTGCTCAGTCCAGTTAATGTCTGAAGTACAACATTCAGTTTTGTAACCAATGCAAAGAAGATACTTAGGTACTGAAATGTGTTCAGATTCAAGCTTCTTCCCTTGAGCAAACTGTGTTAAAGACACAGGAGAAATGTGTGTTCAGAAGCAGCCTAGAAATGACATGCATAAATATGAAACATTTCTTCAAACATGGGCTGTGGAATTGATAAAAGGGCACAAGATCAAACTAATTAAAAGACACATTTAGGACTGATATCAGGAACTTGTTTCTGGGGATGGGGACTGGAGGTGGAGGAACTGAAAAACCCACAGTAAAATAGCACTATGTTTCGAGGAAGGACCAAATCCTTTCAAGATGGAAAGATAAAGTGGATTGCACAGTCATTAGTGAACAATGTGTGAGAATATTAATGTATTTTTCCAAATTTTTGGCATATTAGCATGTTTGAAGAGAGTGCATTCTTCATTTTTTTTTTAAACATTAATTAGGATATGGGACATAGAAAGGATCACATTTAATGCAAGTTCACAGTTGCCCCATATAAGTGCTATTAGGCCGTCTTGAATAGTTAAAGTCCTTACGAGGATGTTTCATGCCAAATGGGAATTTGGGAAACAAATGCAGTAAAAATGAATAAAACAAACGTGTGCTGAAAAGCCAAAGGAGAGATCTGCAGTAATATGCTCTGGAAATAATTCAACTCTTAACTAATACTTACTGAGGCTGATCCCAGGCAGACCTGTCAAGCAGTGACATAATGTGGTCTGTTTCAGTCATATGATTTACAACTTCTGTTTTTGAGTTGAATGTTTCTCCACATCTGCTGCATCGACGTTGGTGTATTTCCCTTCTTATGAAATTTACTAATTTGACCTGCTGGTAGAAGTTTAATCCTGCAAAAAGAGAAAAAACATTGTTCTAGTATACTCAGGATAAAATGTCATGGTTTGAACACCAATTGTTAAAGAGTAACAAGAGCTGTCCTCATAATTTTTGAAGATTACATTTTATCTGCAGAGTGTGGCATTTTCCCTCAGCTCAACACATTTTGCTAAGGTCCCCAAGGATAAAAGTTTATTTCATTATAAATACAAAATCCAGTGTATGCTTGGGCATCATCAACTGTGGGGAAATGACTACCGAGTCATTCTCAATCAAGATCCACCTTCAACAAGCACCACAATGTTCTGGAGAAGGAATGCCACTCTGTTTTCTCCCCTTTTCCTCATCCAGTAACGCACTAGCCAAGGAATGCAAATTATGACAAGAGCAACCAAACAAAGTAGTTAATTTTAGAATTCTTCGTCACATTCAAGGGATGGCTTACAAGTTACTGGACAAGCAGTCAGTTAACATTTCCCTTGTAATTCACCCATTATTAGCACACACAAGTTTCACAAGCAATTTTACCCAATCTCTTATCCTGCAAGAAGGATATCTGAGGGGACCCTACAAGGAATATTTAGATATAGCTCCAATTACACCATTGTAGCCTGAATGCAACTTTAACCATAGGCCTGTGTAGAGCACTTAGTAGATGATATCATATCAGATCAACCTATAGGAAAGAAATCAGTGCTTGAAGTAGTATCTTTTACATTCTTGATATACATTCCTTGTGGAATATCAGAACCAGCAAGGTTCACAAAGGATGATTAGACCTCCTCTGCACTGGACACTGCCAAAATCCCTTTGTGGGAATAACTGATATCTTAATTACACCTCCTTCCATTCAACCTCCAGTGAGGATTCTATTACATTCTCCCAGGTTTTGTGTCTCCATCATATCCATTCTTACAATTCCAGCCAAGCTTCTCCTTCTGATACGCTTTCCTTCTCCTCAATCATGGATTCTACTCCACAGTGAAACTTGGCAGTTTCCATCTCATTACACCTACCCTGCTTTACTTCCTCTTCCTCTCAAACCTACAATAAATTTCCTTGTCTTCGCCTCTCACCTCACCAGACTCCAGATTCAATAGACAAACCAGTGGCTTTACCACCATCTCTCATATGATGCCTTTAACACCCACATCTTCCCTTCCCTCACATTATTCTGTATGATCAGTTCCCTCTGCAATACCCTGATCTAACCCAACATCAGTACTAACACTTGCTCCCCTTCCTACAGTATCTTCTGATGGAAGTGTAGGTCATGTACCATCTGTCCTTGGTTCCTCCATTCCAGGGCCCCAAGCATCCCTTCCAGGTGGAACAATTTATTTGATTCCTCTGCAATGGGCGAAACCAAGTATAGACTGAGCGATTATTTTGTTAAATACTTCTGTTCAGTGGTATGCTTGACTTTTTTTCAGGTCACTTACCTCCTTAGTTCTCTGCCCTATGGGCACTCTCAGCCTGACCTTTAGCTTCAACAATATCCCAGTCAAGCTCAAAAGAAACTCAAGAAATACTCCACCTTTCAAATAGGCACACTTCAACCTTCTAGACTCAACATTGTTTAAGATTTTTGTTTTGAACAGCTGATGTAGATAATGATTTTGCTGTTATATTTAATCATCCCCAATTTGCACTGTCAAACACCTTTCCATCCTTGTTTCACCATAAACCGCCTCTCTCCTATCCACTCACCTTTCAAGGCAGATACCAAAACTGGATAAAAATAGACAGTGACAATTTTGATCAGGGGCATTTTAGTATGAAAAATGCACTTCACACAGAGGGACCTTGGAGTACAAATCCATAGATCCTTGAACGTGACAAGGCAGTTAGATATGGTTAGGAAGGCATATGGGAAATTGGCCTTTGCCATCATTCATCAGGGCATGGAATACAAAAGTAGGGAGGCTGTGCTCCAACTTTATATAACTTTGGTCAGACCCCAGCTGGAGTACTGCAAGCAGTTCAGGTCACCAGGGGTATAGGAAAGATGTGGTAGTGCAGGAGAGGGTGCAAAGGAGGCTCACCAGGTTGTTGCCTGGAACACAGCAGTGCAAGAAAAATAAACTTGCCTCGCCAATCTCCTCTAACCTTCCCACTCTCATCATAAACCAATACCCTCTAGTATTTGACATTTCCACTCTGGGAACAACACTGATCATCTACCCCATCTAGGCCTCTCATAATTTTATGTCCTTCTGTCAGTTAGCCCCTCAGCTTCCAACACTCTGGAGAAAACAAACCAAGTTGTTCAACCTCTCCCTATAGCTAAGATACACCAATCCAGGGAACATCCTGGTAAACATCCTCTGCATCCTCCCCAAAGCCTCCATATCCTTCCTGTACGGTGTGGTGACGGAACTGTACACAATACTCCAAATGTGGCCCAACTAAAGTTTTATACATCTGCAACACGACTTCCCAACAACTCATATACTCAATGCCCTGACTGATCATTGAAAATACTGTGAATAAATATATAATGAGGAGATAAACACCACCTACCCATTTCAGATTTCAATTTCAGAAGGTCAAAATGATGTTCTGTCTACAAAACAGGTTAGGGAAAGTCAAACATTATAAACTACAACAGCAGTGGGATAGCATGTAAACCTTTAGATTTAAAATGCATGAATACAGTACTAGTAAAATTCCAATTATATATACCAAGTTAAATGTGGAACTATAAGATTGACAAATTAAATCTTTATTTATTATGCAGTTTATTAGTAGTGTTGTGCACTGTGTAGTTACCCACAAATCTTATAAATAGTTTTTCCAACCAGTACTTCATGAATCCAAGTAATCATCAAACAGTGCAGGTCAGAAGCACATATTTTACAACAACCCAACAAAGCATATTTATTTAGGTTCTAGGAGTCAAGCTTACAGCTGACTCAATGGAATCTATTAAGAATTAATAGGACAGGCATGGTAGTGTAGCAGTCAGCATAACGCTTTACAGCGCCAGCGACTTGGGTTCAATTCCGGCCACTGTCTGTAAGAAGCTTGTACGTTCTCTCTGTGTCTGCATGGGTTTCCTCTGGGTGCTCTGGTTTCCTCCCACATTCCAAAAGACGTACAGGTTAGGAAGTTGTGGGCATGCTACGTTGGCGCCAGAAGTGTGGCGACACTTGAGGCTGCCCCCAGAACACTACGCAAAAAGATGCATTTCACTGTGTGTTTCAATGTACATGTGACTAATAAAGATATCTTATCTTATTAATATAGCACTGGAAGTATCAAAATATGACTAAGCAGAGTCTATGTAGCTTTATGAAATAAAAATAGAACATGACAAATCAAATAGAATATTTGTAAGTAATTGGTGGCATGGATAAGAGGGAACCAGTAGATGTAGCATATTTAGATCCTCAAAAGGCAATTAATGTGCTACACAAAAGGCTTATATACTAAGTACAGGCTCGTGGGATAGAAAGCTGTATGAGCCTAGACAGACAGCTGGCTAAAAGGACAGAAGAAAAAGAATAAATGCTATGTTTAGATTTTGGCAGGTTGTTTTAATGGTGAAGTCCAGAAAAATGGATGCCTCAATTCCTAATCTATGTGGAGACAAAAGAGAGACTCCAGATGCTGTGATCTGGAGCAACAAACTGCTAAGGAACTCAGTGGTCAGGCAGGACGTGTGAAGGCAAAGGGATGGTTGATGTTTCGGGTGGAGACCCTGCATTAGGATTGAGTGTAGAGCAGAGATAGGCTGTATAAAGAGGTGAGAGGGAGGGGTGAAGCAGGGACTGGCAGGTGATAGGTGGAATGAGGTGAAAAGGGTGATGATGGGCAGATGGAACCAGATGAGGGGATGGAAAGGTAGAGGTAGAGACAGAGGCTGGAAGGTGACGTGGAGACATACGAAGCTGCAGATGCTGGAATATGATAAGCACTGAAGATGATAAGTGGAACTAGATAAGGGAGGGATGATGAGCAGATGGAACCAGTTAGTGGAGGGTGCAGGAGACAGAGTCGCTAAGTGTGCCGATGATAGATAGTTGGAACCAGGTGGGGGAGGGAACCAAATTGTGACAGGGGTAGGTGGGGGAGCTGGTTGGGAGCACAGGGGGTGTAGTTTACCTGAAATTGGAAAATTCGATGCTCATACTATTGGGTTGTAGACTACCCAGGTGTAATACAAGGTGTTGTTCTTCTAGTTTTTGTTTAGCCATGCCCTAGCAGTGGAGAGGGCCAAGGACAGACAGGTTGGTGTGGGAATGGGAATGGGAATGAGATGGCATGCAACCTGGAGCTCAAGACGGCCATTGTGGACAGAGCACAGGTATTCCACAAAATGGTCGCTGAGTCTCTGCTTGGTCTCACCGGAGTAGAGGCCACATTGAGAGCACCTAATGCAGTAGATGAGGTTGGAGGCAGTGCACGTGCACCTTTTCCTCACCTGGAGGAGCTGTTTAGGCGTAGGGACAACTGTTGCACCTCTTACGGTTGCAGGGGAAAATGCCCGTAGATGGAGGAGGGCTTAGATGGAGGAGGGAGTCATGAAGGGAGTGGTCTTTACAGAAAGCAGGAAGGCATATCATTGCAGCTGGTGGAAACCAAGGATGATGTACTAGAAGTGGAGGCTGGTAGGGTGAGAGGCGAGGACCAACAGTTCTCTCATTGTGGTGGGGTGGGGAGGGGGGGAGTGGGGGGTGGTGAGTGGGTGACAGCATATCTCAAGATGAGTCTTCCATTCCAGGACGTCTGCAATGTACACCTTTTTCAGCAAACATGGCTTGCCCTCTACTGTGGTTGATGGAGCTCTCACTCGCATTTCTTCCATTTCCTGGACTTCTGCTAACAACATAAGGCTAGGTGGGAAAATGGTAAAGCAAGGTAAGGAGGATGTAAAGGTGGTAAAATCAGGTGATTAGTAGGGAAAAAGATTGTAGAGAGGGCATGTGAAGTTGTTCCTTTTGGTAAGGAAAATTTGACCCAGAGAAAGAGAAACTTCTTTATTCTGAGCATTATATCTTTGGAATTTTCTACCCCAGAGAGCTTGGGATACTCAGTCAGAGCACATTCAAGACTCAGATCAATCAATTTTTGAACTCCAAGGAAAGCAAGGATCAGGCAGGAAAATAGAGCAAGTAGGTACCAAGTGGCAGAACAGACTTGAGGGACTGATTCACCCTCTCCTGCAGGCACACTCTTGAAAATATTTACAATGTTCAAGAGCAAAGTTCAATATGAATGAATATGCATTAGCAATTCTTAAGAACCTTGATGAATGCAATTCCAAATTAGTGCTAGTTTTTGACAGATGATGTGGTTTCAAGTACAACAGTAATATGATTGAAACTGCAGAATCTCACTAAGTTAAGACAAACTTAAACCTTGAACTATTATAAAATACAATCCAAACTACCAGTAATTCCTCTCACTTCTTCCCAATCAACAAGCAACTTCTAATATCATCACTACATCAATTTTGTAACATTTTTAAGGATATTATACGACAACAAAAAAAATTAAATTATTCACCGTGGGCTAAAATATAATTAGTTATTGAAAAATAAACATGTTAAAAATCAACTAATAGCTTTCTTCAACTTGATCTCTTTTAAAAGTTACTTTGTTCCATTTCTTTTTTTGCAATTGTTGCTTCTTAAGTTGTTAGGCCACAGATTTATCAATTAGATAAGGGCAGTTTGCAGACAGCTAGGCAGGTTGTTTTATTTATTTAAACATTTCCAGTTAACTTAGCTTTACCTTCATGTGAAGGTGTAGTTTTTCAGTTGAATCTTTTGCTTTTTCACAGAAAAGACAAACAGCACACATTGGACTGCCTTGCCAATCAGACCAATCACTGCAAATAGAACATAAAAACAAGACAGACGTAAATAAAATGCACATCTACAGACTAAGGGAGCTCAAGGACCATTACAGAAGTTTAGTATGGGGAAATGTGATGCCACCTGCTTTTGATCTCAGAAGGACAAATCAATCTGTTTTCTCAATGGGGATAAACCAGGAAACCACTGATAACTAAAAGCTGATGCAAAGGTTCAAAAGATGATAAAAAATGTAAATGAAATGTTATCTTTCATATCAAATCCCTCAGAATTCAAAGAAAGTAATGCTTCAGCATTGCATAGCCTTACAGTACTAGTTAATTTTGTTATGGATGTTACACTGTAAAGATTATTTCTGAGAGTCAATTCATGCCTTCTAGTGTGGCTCTGTGGACTTGTGGTACACCACCTACAGGGATAGCTCCTCCATTTCTCTGTAAGGATAAGGGTCAGCAAGAAGGGGTTGGCCCTTGGCAGCTGCATAACCTCAGCATTCAAGAATAAGGACAAATTTGACAGAAACATGATTTTCCCCAAGAATCAGTTTCTTATCATACTTGTGGTGGAATGATATTGATACACACCAGTAGCCAAGGCTGAACTGCTAATTTAATTCGACTTCAGATCATCCAGCTACCTGCTGGTCATATCTGTGTGCAAATTCCTGGTGCACAATATTTGTGTTCTGAATATACACATGATAACATTTATGAGTTGCAGCACTTCATCCCCAGTTGGTGCTGGGCAGTTTTTTTATTACGTTGCTTTCTGCTGTATAATGACATCACTTAGATTTTGCTAGAGGTGAAACTATACTTTAGGTAGATCCAAGATATGTAGTCAGATATTGGTTGCAGAAAGCATCCTGCAGTTCTCCTGCTACTTCTGTACCAGTTGGGTGGAAAGGCAAGTGGACAATCTTTGCTGGGTTAGGCTTCAGACTGCAGTACTAAAAGGACTCCTCTGTTATTTTGAGATCTGCCACTTCACTGACAGAAATACTCTGATATCAGAGCAAAACTGTCAGCCTAAATTTTTTGGCTGGATGTTGGTGGCATGCAAGTTATATAAAGAATGGATAAAACAGGATCAAGCACAGATTTGAGTGGGAGCCCATTTTGTATATACCATGTCATGTTGCATTGATCTCCAGTTTATACTCTGGAGCTTCTGTGTTGATTTTTTAAAAACACTGAACAGCTTGAAGAACATACTGGCTTTGAAAGTGATATTGCATACTTTCCCCATTTTTATAATAGACTTTAAATGGTAAAATATTAGTTTATGATGAATAAGTTGAAACAAATTGAGGTCAATGGAAAGATCTTGCAGTGGATCGAGTCATATCTGAGACAAAGCTATCAGATGCCAGTCATCACACCTCTATGGTATGACTGTATGATTTCCACACGGCAGTGTCCTTGACCCAAGTGCCTTTAGCTTGTTTGATATTGACCAGTTGTCTTTCAGAAGGACCATGGATTGGTTATTCCCTGAAAATTCTACTCTGGTCAGCTCCCTCAAGTAACATTCATTCCTGCATCAGGATCTTGATAACATTCAGGCTTGGAACAACAACTGAAGTAATATCCCTGCTACAGAAAAATTGAAATAAGAGATCGCTCTTTGGCTTGCAATGGGAACAACACTGCTGAGTCTTCCACTGTTAACAACAGCGATCAGAAGCTTGCCTAGATAAAATGAATGAACACTGAGCATTATGTAAATAGAAGTTAAGCATTCTGTCTTACTCACTGCCTGTATTTGTCTAGTGATTGTTTACCATAATTCTGTGCAGCTGGCTACAGAGTAAGCATTGCAGTTTGGCCCTCTCCAGGCCAGTCCACACATTACCACTCTGGCTGGAATGCTACTAGGCCATCTCCTTTGGAAAATAGAGCACAAGCTGAAGATAAACCCAAGCCACGTCTTCATAAATTTACCAGGAATGAGAGAATGTTAGGAATTTTATTCAAATCCATTCAATCAAAACTTCACATCAGCAACAGTGCTTAGCACATTATTTACCCCTCTTAAACCCTCCCGAACCACCCTAGCAAATCTCGCCGCAAGGATATTGGCCCCCTTCTAGTTCGGGTGTAACCCGTCCTCTCTGTACAGGTCTCACCTTCCCGAGAAGAGATCCCAATGATCCAGAAATCTAAAACCCTCCCTCCTGCACCAGCTTCTCAGCCACACATTTATCTGCCACCTCCTCCTATTCCTGCCTTCACTATCACGTGGCACTGGCTGTTGAGGGGGATGACCTGCAGGGGCCTAGCTGCAGTTACCAGGTCTCTGGCACTGGGACTGGTACTGCTGCTCAGAAGGGAAGGGTGGGAAAGAGACATGCGGTAGTGATAGGGGACTCGATAGCCAGGGAAACAGATAGGAGGTTCTGTGGCAGTGAGCATGAATCCCGGATGGTATGTTGCCTCCCAGGTGCCAGGGTCCGGGATGTCACTGATCGGGTCCACAGGATTCTTGAGCGGGAGGGAGAACAGCCAGAAGTTGTGGTCCATATTGGCACCAACGACATAGCTAGGAAGGGGGATGAGGTCCTGAAGAGTGAGTTCAGGGAGCTAGGCAGAAAATTGAGGAACAGGACCTCAAGGGTAGCGATCTCGGGATTGCTGCCAGTGCCACGCGATAGTGAAGGCAGGAATAGGAGGAGGTGGCAGATAAATGCGTGGCTGAGAAGTTGGTGCAGGAGGGAGGGTTTTAGATTTCTGGATCATTGGGATCTCTTCTCGGGAAGGTGGGACCTGTACAGAGAGGACGGGTTACACCTGAACCAGAAGGGAGCCAATATCCTTGCGGCGAGATTTGCTAGGGTGGTTCGGGAGGTTTAAACTAGTTTGTGAGGGGGAAGGGAACCAGAGGAGTAGGTCAGAGGAAGAATGGAATGAGGAAAAGTTAGATCAAACAGGTAGAGAGGCTTTGGGGAAGGAGAAGCAGAATACAGGCTATGAAAGTAGTAAGGTAGATGGACTGAAGTGTGTTTACTTAAATGCAAGAAGTGTCAGGAATAAGGGGAATGAACTGAGGGCTTGGATAAGTATGGGGGACTATGATATCGTGGCTATTACTGAGACGTGGCTGACGTCAGGAGAGGAGTGGATATTGAATATTCCTGGTTTTCGGTGTTTTAAGAGGGATAGGGAAGGGGGGAGAAGAGGAAGGGCGGCGATACTGGTCAGCGACACTGTTACGGTTGTGGAAAAAATGGATGTTGTAGAAGGGTCATCTCTTGAGTCCATATGGGTGGAATTAAGGAACAAGAAAGGAGCAGTTACTCTACTAGGAGTATTCTATAGGCCCCCCAGTAGCAGTAGGGATATAGAGGAGCAGATTGGCAGGCAGTGTTTGGAAAGAAGCAAAAATAACAGGGTTGTTATAATGGGAGACTTCAACTTCCCAAATATAGACTGGAACCTGCTTAGTGCCAAAGGTTTAGATGGGACGGAATTTGTTAAGTGTGTCCAGGAGGGATTCCTGACGCAGTATGTCGACAGGCCGACTAGAGGGAATGCCATGTTAGATCTAGTTTTAGGAAATGAACCAGGACAGGTGAAGGATCTATTGGTGGGTGAGCATTTGGGGGACAGTGACCATTGCTCCATAACCTTTAAAATTGTCATGGACAGGGACAGGTGCGGAGAGGACAAGAGGATTTTCAACTGGGGAAGGGCGAACTATGAGGCTATAAGGAGAGAACTTGGGAGTTTAAATTGGGATGTCCTTTTTGAAGGAAAATGTACCATGGAGATGTGGTCGATGTTCAGGGATCTTATGCAGGATGTTAGGGATAAATATGTCCTGGTGAGGCAGAGAAGGAATGGCAGGATGAAGGAACCGTGGGTGACGAGAGAGGTGGAACGACTTGTTAGGGAGAAGAAGGTAGCGTACGTGAGGCATAAGCAGCAAGGTTCAGACAGGGCCCGTGAGGAATATAGAGTAGTGAGGAAGGAACTTAAGAAAGGGCTGAGGAGAGCTAGAAGGGGACATGAAAAGGCTTTGGCTAGTAGGGTTAAGGAAAATCCCAAGGCCTTTTTCAAGTACGCGAAGGGTAGGAGGATGGCTAGGGTGAAGGTAGGTCCGATTAAGGATGAAGGTGGGAGAATTTGCCTGGAGGTGGCGGAAGTGGGAGAAGTTCTCAATGAGTACTTCTCTTCGGTATTCACCAGGAAGAGGGGTCTTGATGACGCGGAAGGGAGTGCTGGTAGGGGTAATGTTCTTGAGGTTGTAGATATCAAGAGAGAGGATGTATTGAAGTCGTTAAATAATATTAAGACAGATAAATCTCCGGGGCCTGATGGGATTTTCCCCAGGCTGCTTCGAGAGGAGAGGGAGGAGATTGTTGAACCGCTGGTAAGGATCTTTGAGTCCTCGTTGTCCACGGGGATGGTGCCAGAGGATTGGAGGGTTGCGAATGTTGTCCCCTTGTTCAAAAAAGGTAATAGGGATAGGCCAGGGAATTATAGACCGGTGAGTCTCACGTCTGTGGTGGGTAAGCTGTTAGAAAGGATTCTACGGGATAGGATTTATGAACACCTAGAGAACCATGGACTGATTAGGGACAGCCAGCATGGCTTTGTGAAGGGAAGATCTTGCCTCACAACCCTGATAGAGTTCTTTGAGGAGGTGACCAGGAAGATTGATGAGGGCAGTGCAGTGGATGTGGTTTACATGGATTTTAGTAAGGTGTTTGATAAGGTTCTTCATGGTAGGCTTCTTCAGAAGGTCAGAGGCCAAGGGATCCAAGGAAGCTTGGCTGTGTGGATTAGGAATTGGCTTGCATGTAGAAAGCAGAGGGTTGTGGTGGAAGGAGTGCTCTCGGATTGGAAGGCAGTGACTAGCGGTGTCCCGCAGGGATCGGTTCTGGGACCTCTACTTTTTGTGATATTTATAGATGACTTAGATGAGGGGGTGGAGGGCTGGGTTAGTAAGTTTGCGGACGGACCACTAAGATAGGCGGTGTTGTGGATAGTGTGGAGGGCTGTCGGAGCTTACAGAGGGATATTGATAGGATGCAGAGCTGGGCTGACAAGTGGCAGATGGAGTTCAATCCGGAGAAGTGTGAGGTGGTACACTTTGGAAGGACAAACTCCAGGGCAGAGTACAGGGTGAATGGCAAGGTACTTGGCAGTGTGGAGGAGCAGAGGGATCTGGGGGTTCATATTCACAGTTCATTGAAAGTTGCCTCACAGGTGGAAAGAGCAGTTAAGGCGGCCAGTGGGATGTTGGCTTTCATAAGTCGCGGGATTGAGTTTAAGAGCCGCGAGGTGATGATGCAGCTTTACAAAACTCTAGTTAGGCCACACTTAGAGTACTGTGTTCAGTTCTGGTCGCCTCATTATAGGAAGGATGTGGAGGCGTCGGAGAGGGTGCAGAGGAGATTTACCAGGATGCTGCCTGGATTAGAGAGTATTGAATATGAGGAGAGGCTTAATGTGCTAGGGCTTTATTCACTGGAAAGGAGGAGGATGAGAAGAGACATGATAGAGGTATATAAGATACTGAGAGGAATAGATAGAGTAGACAGTCAGCGCCTCCTTCCCAGGGCACCAATGCTCAAGACGAGAGGGCATAGCTTTAAGGTTATGGGTGGGAGGTTCAGGGGAGATGTCAGGGGGAGGTTTTTCACCCAAAGAGTGGTTGGTGCATGGAATGCACTGCCTGGGGTGGTGGTGGAGGCAGATGCATTGAACAGGTTCAAGAGCCTGTTGGATAGGCATATGGAGGAGTGTGGGATGGGGGGATATGCGGGAGGAAGGGGTTAGGTAGTGTGAGGGTGGTTTGATGGACGGCACAACATGGTGGGCCGAAGGGCCTGTTTTGTGCTGTATGGTTCTATGATTTCTATGGTTTCTTATTTTTGTATCTCATTGGTGATGTCACGTGGAACCCACGTACAAAGATATCCAAGTGTAACTTAAATTTGCTGAGCCAGGATTTGTGGAGAAGACATTCGGCAATGAAAATGTCTGGCATGATATACAATTCCATAAATACTTCTGTTATGCCGAACACAGAATAAAATTCTAACAGCATCATCTCTTGATATTGTTAAATAAAGTACATATTAATTAATAATGCTGGCAAAACCATAAAAGATGTTTGCCAATAAAAATGTTCACCAGCCACGTGCAGTGCTGACAGTTTCTGCAACACAGTTTATGAAACTGATTACTCTGTAGTAAACATGCCAGATGTGGAAAACACTATTTATACTGTTATGAATCACCATAATATTGTCATGGCTCATTATGGATATGTTACTTCTTGAGGCAGAAGTGGAGGTTCAAATTTTTTAATATCAGGAAAATTAAAGATATGAACTTACTACGAATTTAACTATCAGAACTAGTCAATGTTCTAGCAGCTCCATATGTTAAAGTTTAGCTGCATCCTCTGCCAATTCAGGGTAGGTTGTGAGGCATCCCCTCCACCTCATTGTGAGGGAAAACAAGCATACATCATCAATTAGCCAATGGCCATTGAAAGAAATATGAATTAGAAGTCCCAAAAGAATCTGTAACCAGTTCACTTCCTTCCTTTCTCCTTAACAATGGATATGAGCACGGGTTACTAACTTTAGATCAAATTAAAAGGTACTCTTAATAAGGAAAATAGAATGAAGTTTAAGACAGCAAAAACAAGCTGGTAATTTTTCAGTCTGTGGGTGATGAATTACAAGACTGTATTACTGCCTGCTAAAACAACTGCAAAAAACTGTCAAACTACCACAGTAACTTTGCTCAGAATGATGACAAAAGCAGTTTGAAACCGTAACACTACTTACTCATCTGGCTCTTCTATGATTTCGTTGTCATCTTCAGACTGAACTTCCTCCCAGTTCTTCCCAAACTCCTGAAACAAATCAACAATAGTTTGCTCAGTACTGAGGGGAAATCAAACACATTCAAGTTGTGGTTAAACTTATTCCTTCAGAATTTTGATAATACCCTTCAGGTGTTTGCAAGGATTCAGTCATTGTGTTGAGCTGCATTGCAACACAGGTTGCCTAGCCTAATCAAAATCTTTTATAATGCCTTACTTTATTTCTGTTAGATCACTTCATATAAATAAATAGGAATGCACATCAGTGTCCTTAAATTACTTTCTGATGTGCAGTTTATTATACAAGTTAACAAAAGAAAAATTAACTGATTATTTTGGTTACAATGGAATTCACGTAATTGCACTTACTGGATCTATCATAAAAAAACAAATAAGGACAAAACAAATTTGGTGTACTGTTAGTTGTAGCAGCACCTCAGGTTGCAAATGATTGAATACATTAAATCTATGAGAGTACTGACAGTAAGTCCACTCTCAAAATGCCAAAGGGTCCTTCATCTGTTAGAAAGGAATAATCAGACCTACTTGAAGTGTGATATTATTGATTTGCCTTTATATAGCTGTAATATTAACTTAGACTTTGTTGGGAGGTATGTATGTGTCATTGTTAAACTGCAATACTTTAAACCAGTTACAATGCATAAAATGTAAGATGTTTTTGACTCTACTTTTAAATGTATTCAGACTGTTAGAGTAATGCCGAGTTCCAACACAAAGTTAATACCTTTTCAAATGATTAATTACTTGGAGGCATTCTACTACATTCACAATGCTGTCTCTGAGCAGTTTGAAAAAATATTAGGCATAAGAACCTTTCAAAATTATTGCTGATGAAATGCTTGTGTTTGAAAAATTGATGCCACATTGATAGAATGTAAATGGAGCAAGAACATAACATAAATGGAGCATATTTGATACATTTAGTGATTGATGACAGATCAATGTCACGTATTGCAAAATTACAAGTTTTACGAACAGAGCACATTTTTGGAAAGAGAACGAACAATTAGTTCTGCAAAACAAACTCAGTGGACTTCCAGTGCAAGTAGTTATCGACAACCAGAAGCTAACACAAGGTCCAGGGCTACTTGCTGAGGGACACGCCAAAGCTTGGTGCAGCTGCCCCAAAGGGCCCCTTTGGGTAAAGTCCATAGCTTAAGGTTCATCATCCATTGTACACAGTGGGGCTGGAACCTGTATAGAAATTTCTGGATGGTTTGCTCGAAATGTATGCAAAGGAAATCACATCATATTAAAAGTGGTGACATATAAATGATGTGCAAGTTTTAAAAATATTTTTGAAATAAAATTTAGTTCTGAAAAGGAAAATATTTGGATAAAATATCAATTTTAGTTAAGAGTTTTGAAGGAAAACGGAACTGAATGATACAGATTAAATGTGCTTCACGGTCAATTAATTACTATCAAAAGTGTAGTCACTTTTGTAATGCAAGAAATATGTCAGCAGAAAGGTCTTTAAAACGGTAAACTGAAAACAACCATATTATCCATTTTTAATGATTTTGGCCAGGTCTCTAGGGATAATTTCCCTACTACATCTAAATACGCCATGTGACCAAACCAAGGGAGCGATAGATTGATATCTCATCTGAGCTGCACAGAGTGTCAACCTAGATTTGTGTGCTCTAGTCCCTGATGTGCAACTTGAACCTGCAATCTACCTACTTGAAGGCAAAGGTGCTACAAACTAGCTCAATTCAAATGTTCCATGATTGCAGTTATACAAACAACATATTTGGAATAATTCTGAATGAAATTGCTTGCTTAGTTTTGAACACTCTAAAACATGTTAAAATTATCAAATGTTATTTGTTAGAATTCTTCTGTTATTAACCCATTTAAGAGGTTAATGCAAGGGCTAATCAGAAGACAGGCAACAAACGGTTGATAAATTTGTAGTAGATGTGTGTGCTAATTTCACTGACATAATTGGAGCAACAGGTAGTCACGATGCAAGGTCTTGACCCCATGACATTGACAATTCCTCTCCTCCACTTCCCCCCCCAACAGATGCTGCTCAATTCACTTTTCCTCTAGCAGATTGTTTGTTGCTCCCAATTCCAGCGTCTGCAGTCTCTTGTGTCTGCAAAAAAAAAAAACTGCAGGTGCTGGAAATCAGTAACAAACAGAAGATACTGTTTACAACTCAACAGATCATGGAAAGAAAAAACGAGTCAATGTTTCAGGACAATGACCCTTCATCAGAATTTGGAGTGTGAAAACAAGCATGTTTAAGTTGCAGGAATAGGGAGGGGTAGAGAGAACAAATGAAGTGTCTGTGAACAGGTGCAGATTAAAGTTGTAAAAGTAATACTTATTTTACATTCCAACAGTTAGACAGAGAAGAGGAATAAAATAGAAGAGCAAATTGAAACTGAAATACCTTGTAACATCTGGGGGGGGAGAGAGAAAAGTTGATTACCTGAAATTATTGAATTCAATAGTGAATCCTAAAGACTGTAATGAACTCCAGTAGTAGATAAGGTGCTGTTCCTCATGTTTATTTTGGGCATTGTTGGAACTGTGTAGGAGGTCAAAGTGAGGATGGAACAGATAATTAAAGTAAGAAGCAACTGGAATCTCAAGGTCACCCTTATGTACTAAATGGAGATGTTCTGTAAAATGGTTTGATGCCTCCGATGTAGAGCGGAAAACATTGGGAGCAGTGAATGACATATACAGTACCGAAATGGACGAAGCACAATTTCACCTGGAAGGACTGTGTGGTGGGAGGAGCTAAAGAGGCAGGTGTTATATGGAATGCGCTGTGAGAAGGGGAGTTGTTCGAAGATATGTAAGATTGAATCAGTCATAAAGGAAACAGGATAATCTGTTGGATATGGAGGCTGGTGGGTTAGGAGACAAGTAACAGGGAACCTTATCCTTGTTCTGGATTAGGAGTGAGAGCGGCCACATGAGAGGTAAGAACGATGCAGCTGAGAACCCCATCAACTGTGGTGGAGTAGATGTCACAGTTGAGGAAAAAGGAAGACATCTCCAAGGCACCCATGTGGAAAGTTTTATCATTAGAACAGATGCAATAGAGGCAAAGAAACTAAGAAAATGGAGGTGCAGTCCTTACAGAAAGCAGGGTGGCAGGAATCTTACTTGAGATAGCTGTGGGGTTCACAAGGGAGACCCTGAACTTCCTGTCACTATAATCCTCCATCCCATTCCCAATCTGATTTTGGTCTTTGGTTTCTCACTTTGTTCCAATGATGACCAACATAAGCTCAAGGAACAGCATATCAACATTTTCTGTCTGGTTACATTGTAGCTTTTGAGACCTAATATTGAATTCAACATTTTCAGTATTTAGCTTATTTTTCAATCCATGGATGTTGGTTATTTCAGTTTCAATTTTGCTCTTTTTCTGTTCTGCCTCTAACTGCTTGAAGTTAAAGTACATTGATCTGTACCCCTTCTCACAGACATTCCCTCTATTTTCTCCACCTCTCCTTTTTGCAATTTAAAACACAATTGTTTACTCACTTTTCCAGTTCTGATGAATGGTTCCTGACCAGAAATGTTGACTGCTACTCTCCATGGATGCTGCCTGAGCTGCTTAATAATTTCCTTTCTTCATTCTAAGACTACACTCCAAAGCCATACATAAATCTTACCAGATAGTTGATAGTGTAAAATCTGTCATACTCCTGATTTTTGGCATTGATTCTACGATGTTGTTTTTTCCTCATGTGATCTCTGAGTGTATTTTTGTCACGAAATGTTTTCTCACAATATAGACACTGTAAACTGCAAAAAAAAACACATTCGTCAAGAATGTACTCTTTCTTAAATGTTTAATGCACAAATAGCTGTAATCAATCATGAAGTTATCTGAAGAATCTTAAAATTTAAAGTCTTATTGCACACTAGCAGTTATTATTTTTGTGACTATAAGTATATTGGGGTCAAGATTAAAGGAATCAAAGAAAATTAATATTAGTTTTAATTTTTTTTAATGTTGATTCAATATTACAACCAACTATGAATGGAACTTTCACACAGGAACAATAACTAAGTAATTCAACTGAATACAAATGCACAAGTGTATAGGAAGAGAACTGAAGACAATAAGAGGGAAAAAAACATTAAGTTATGATGATCTGGTGGGCACTGTCTGACAAAGGGTATGCAAAAAGATTCAAGAATAAATTTGAAAAAGTATTTGAACACATCCTTCTAAGGGGAAATTTTGCAGGATTATGGTAAAGAGCAGGGGATAATTAGAAACTTACTTGAAATATCTGGCAGAAGTGGGAGGCCATTTGGCCCATCCTTGTGTGCTACATCATCTGTGCATTTTTGTTTACATATTTGAGAAGCCATGTGCTTCAACATATGGAGAATAACAATGATGACTGCAGGCTTTCCTGAACCCTTGATGGTTTGCCTTTGTATTCATTTACTACTGCAAACATGGCAATAAGAAACATGAAGCATTTTCAAAAGCTCCAGTGGAGTTAACATGTAGCCTGACATTTTACCAATTATTTTTCTCAAGATGTCTGTGACAAGATGTTATGCAGGAAGAACAAAGTTGTGAACTGTTTTCGAACACGAACTACCCTCCTCTGCCTGAAACCTTCATTCAAGGTTGCACTTTCACTCAGCAAACCAAAAGTAGTCCACCAAGAAAATACAGGTGGTTGAAGATTTTTCAATGGGGAGACACTAGGGTGTACAAGGAATCAGTAAGTGGGAAAACAAGTGTGTTTTATGTTACTGAGAGAAGGAGGAATGGAGGGAACAAAAGGGAATACCTTTGATTGGTCAGAGACTAAATTTGTCCAAGTGACACAATGCTACGAGGGCTACCTCGTTAACAAATGAATGAGGAAGTTAGAGAGAAAGTGAAATAGCAAAAGAACATGCTGGCCTGATCTGCTGGCTACTTCCAGCATTAACCTTTTTTCCCTGATTTCCAACAACTGTTATATTCTCTGTCCCAAGATACCAAACTTAAAAATACCAACAGGAGAACCATCTCACAATATCATGCTCCTCTCAAACAGCAGGCATACACAGCACCAGGAGAGGTTTAAGAGCAAAATTGAGAGGCACAAAGCAAATAAAAGAAATCCTGGTTGTAAACTGGTGTGCACTGTAAATCCACCTTAAAATATATGAAATCCAGTGTTCTATTAAGTTTGTTCTTTGCGTTCACCAAGAGGATATTTAGAGGTCTGTTTGCAATGGGAGTGCATGAATATCGACAAGTCCATTTGCACAAGTCTTCTGGGTAAGACCATCAAGGGATTTGTGTTCTCCAAATAGACACAACTGGAAAGGTAACTCTGACTTTAATTTTCTTCTGTTATACAGGTTTATATTGTAACTGTCATTTACTGTTTCAGCTGTTCATGTTCTGTGTCTATTAATATCCACTGTAAACCTTGTGGGAAGAGTGGAATGAAGAATTCCTCTCCTAAACCTGCTGGAAGTCTAATTGTAGAAATTGTTTCTGGATGTAGCCAAGCAGAAAATATTCTAACTCAAAGTTGATGTTTTGAAGTTTGTGAATACTTTAATGTACGAGTGCAATCATTTTCCTGATTTGGCAACCGGTGCTGTTAACTTACTTCTTTTAGCTATGGATTTAACTTAAGTTTGTTTCAATTCTGGTGTAAACTCTAAAGCAAGTAAAGTGAATGACTTTTAATTAGTTATTGGAATATAAGGAACATTTCCTTGTCTACCACAGGCAAATAAATAAATTAATTTTAACTGCAAGTCACATCAGTAATGAATTTGTGCAGGCAATATGGAAAATGCAGCTATTTGGGCATAATGGTAGTTTAGGAGTATCTAATTACACTGTGTTCATCCAGCAAAATTCAATTTGCTGACTAGGTGTGGAATAAATTCAGCAAAGCCCAGGATTCCTAAACAGAGTTTGCACATTGGGAGTAAACAGTAAAACAAACTCAAATTTTGTACACAGCACAAGGTGTGTGGTTTTACTTATCCTAACAATCTGTTCTGAGATGATAAATAAATATAATTGCTTTAAGAAATAGCAAGGTCAATAAATGGAAAAAAAGTGCTTTTTGCACATATCCATATTTAAATTGTTGGTGAAAAGCTCCTGCTTGATTCTATTTCTCAATCGCTATTACAGGGATGAGGATTATGAAGACGAGCAACAACTGGTTAATAGTCTCTTTCACTCAAAAATTGTTCACAGCAGGGCATGTTGCAAGCTGTGCACTGCTATCAAGAATCATTTGTCTGGGAAATTATGCAAGCAGGTAGGCAACATCAGTTGATAGTAGCAATGGGATTCTTTGCCCCCATACAATGTAACTGTGGAAACAAACCTGCAGTTCTGTTCCCTAACACACTATTCAATAGAGATTTATCTTTGATTTACATGTCTATTCAACCAAATTAAAAGAAAAAAATCATACTTATCCACTTTTTTCTGCACCAAATCCAGAAACTCATTGCAGTACACGATGTTGTCGGGAAGACCCACGTTGAAAGCATGATCTTTGGCCATATGATTAAAGAGAACTGCTCTGAATGTATATTTAAAATAAAAGGATAGAAATTTTTAAATTCATTTTTACATTCATGATGCAAACCCATGCTAATGTAGAAAAGTTATTTCTTAGTACTCAGAGTATAAAATAATTTCTGAAATTAAAGTCAAAAAGAAAAGTGAGAATTTGTTAATCTTAGATTACCAAGGAGTGAAATGCTTTATGAACATAAACTCATTGATCAATTCTTTTTCTCAGAAATTTCTAATATCTAAAAGTTTTTAAATACATCAACACCAAAATTGGACATGTGTGGAAGCATGATTAAATTTGCTCATTGTAGTATTACAGAAAGAGGAGGGGGTGGGAGGTAAGAGTTAGGAAATCACAGAACCTGACTGGCTATTTGAGGTTGAGAATTTCTAATGCAAGAGAAAAACAAATTGGAACCATGTGGTAATTTATACGCAAATGCGCGAATAGTTTAGGACTGAGAATTCTCTCAATAAGATTGTACCAAGTTAATTATATCATGTGGCAAGCAGCTTAATAACTTTTAATTCAAAGCTTGGCTGAAAAACGTTATCGATGATAAAAATTCATAAAGTTCATCTGAATCTTCCTCTGGGCCAAATAAAACCATACATGCTTTAGAAAATACAGACCTGTTTCCTGCAAATTCTCCATTACAAAACATACAGATACGATAAAAATTGTTGTCATTTCTTTCCAGCTGTTGCTGTTCCAATACCTCTTCCTGTGAAAAAGGAAATGAGTTAGGAAAACCAATCCTGCCTGTGCTATTTTTATTATTAAGAACAGTGAGCAAAGACGATCAGATCAATTAGCTTATGGAATGCTTATTTAATAAAACACACGTCCTCCCAGATGACATTATAGAGCATACAACATTATAGCACAGCACAGGCCCTTTAGTCCACAATGTTGTACTGACATTTTATCCTGCTCTAAGATCGATCTAACCCTTCCCTCCCACATAGCCCCCCCCATTTCTCTATCTATTCATGTGTCTATCTAAGAGTCTCTTAAATGTCCCTAATATATCTGCCAAATTTATGGCACGTATATGCCATGTATTTATACAAAGAATACTCAAAAACAAAACAATAGGTAAACTGTACTCAGACAAGAAACCTCTAATGCATACAAAATAACACAACATAGCTTTAAAATATGAAATGACCCTTTATGATTCATAAATAAGAAACATGCATCAAACAACAATAAAATGAAGATGGAAGACACAATTTTGATAAAGTTAAGTTTTGTAGAAGCTCTTAAAAATGGAAGGAGAAATAGTGAGGTGATAGGGTAGTGCTAGTTTCCAATGAGATCTGCAAATGTTGGGCATGATATTGGTGAAAGTTGTAGCATCACTATAAAGTGGAGGACAGAAATTGTGTAGTGGATGACAAGGGTGGTCAGAATCAGAGGACAAAACAGAACAGAAACAAAAGTTGGACTGGTGGAAATTGAAGGGATACAGTGGGGAAAGGCAGGAGAGACCGGTGAAAGTGTTCCAGTGATGAGTAACAAATAGAAAGTGAGAATAAAAGTGATAGGTAACTGCATGGAGGAGTTTTAGATAAGTTGCAAATCTTGGAAGCCTTGAAAATCATCAATCAAGAAGATGAAGCTGAAGAAAATTTAAATTGAAGACAAGGATTCTAATGGTGGTAAACTGAGGCAATGGTAGGAATATACAATGCTACAGACATGGACAAAAAAAGGTTTCAGGCACAACAGGTTATTACAACAGTTCATTTAGTATTGAATTAATTTGACAAAGCAAGTGAAATAGATTCGGTTTTCAGATGTTCTATTTGAAATAGGTCTGATAACTTGATACATGGATATGGTCCAATAACATTGATATTTGACATTAAAGATGGCGATGGGTGGGAAGAATTGTGCACTATCAATCTAGGAGTAAAACAAAAACTTGTATTATTTTCAGACGATGTTGCCAAAGGGCAGAAAAATTGGAAGGTGCCAAGAATAGATCTTTGGAAGGCACCTAATGGCAACAGTGCAGAAGCAGAAAGAGGAGTCAACGCAAGTCGTTTTATGTCTAAACAGGAAAGAATGGAACCAAGCAAAAATGCACAGTAAAGGACAAGGAGGGCAAACAAGCTGTGATCAAAATGGACTGAGGAGATTAAAATAGAATTATTGGAGAGACAAAATTTGAGGTCGATGAAATGTTCGAAAATATAGAAAAAAAGGGGATTAAATGTTGGATTAGAGTAAATGGGTAGCCAATGGTTGGTGTGGACTTGGTGGGCCAAAGGGCTTGTTTCCGTGCTGTATCCCTCTCCGTGACTCTAAAGTATAGGGGTGCTTTTAAACCATGAAGTTGGCAGTCCTGAACAACATTTTGGTGACTGTATTTCCCTTGCTCTCTGAAAGCAATTTCAGTTAGCCCCTTTCACTAACCTCCTTCATAACTTTTTATACATTTTATTTTTCAGATGTTTATCTTTTAGGAACAATTATGGACCCCGCTTCTATCACTGTTCTTAGCAAGGTCTTACATGGCTACACTTTTCTGCATTACGTTAAAATGTCACAATCTCACGTTCCTTCAGATGGACTTTAAATATATGCCTTGAAGAGACAGACTGAAGAAGTGCCTGTTATTCACGCACCTCATCAAAATACTGTATAATTTTTTGCAGCTCTATTAGAGCTTCTTTTAATTTCTGGTGAAAAGCAGTCCACTTAATCTAATCCCTGACACAGGGAAATAATTTTGGCTTGACATTCCTCCCGAAGTTCAAGAAAATGAAAGGTTGAAGGCTATGCTTTCAGAGGAGGATGGTTACTAAACCAATGAAAGGAAGAAGAATAGTGTTCCCACAGAGAGCCATTTTAAAGTTCACATGTTAAGGAGTTAGGGGATAGAGGCTTCGTGGGTTTCGCTTCGGAGGACTTCGGAGCAGATAAGTTTTTCTTTTTTATCATTTTTATTAGGGTTTTAATTATACGGGTTAGTTTTTAATAGGGTTGTAATTATTAGGGTTAGATTTTTTATAAGGTACTTTTATAAGTGTTTTAAAAGTTTTAAGCAGTAGAGTGGGGGCTGGACTGCACAGGTGCGGCGTGGGCAGTTTAAAAAGCAAACAGCCTCTCCAGCGGGCAGCGTCGGAGTGGGCAGCGGAGTGAGAGGGAGCAGAGTGTTCTGGGCTTTGGCTCAACGGTCTTCGGCGTAAAGGGGCGAGGAAAGGTAAGTGACTTGAGTTAAGGAAGGAGTATGAGTGCGGTTTCCTGTACTCAGTGTCAGATGTGGGAGTTCCCGAAGTCTCCCTGCCTCTGGGAAGGCTACGTCTGCGCCGGTGTTGAGCTGCAGCTTCTGATGGACCGTGTTAGGGAACTGGAGATGCAGCTCGATGATCTTCGTCTGGTCATATAGAGAGGAGTTATAGGCAGGTGGTCACACCGGGACCATCGGAATCAGGCAATTGGGTCACAGTCAGGAGGGGGAAGGGGAAGAGTCAGGTACTAGAGAGTACCCCTGTGGGTGTACCCCTTGACAATAAGTACTCCTGTTTGAGTACTGTTGGGGGAGACAGCTTACCTGGGGGAAGCAACAGTGGCAGTGTCTCTGGCACAGAGCCCAGCCCTGTGGCTCAGATGGGTAGGAAAGGAGTGAGGAGGGCACTAGTGATAGGGAACTCTATAGTTAGGTGGGCAGACAAGTGATTCTGTGGACGCAGGAAAGAAACTCAGAAGGTAGTTTGACTCCCAGGTGCCAGGGTCCGGGATGTTTCAGATCGCATCCAAGATATCCTGAAGGGGGAGGGAGAACAGCCAGAGGTCATGGTACATATTGGTACCAACGACATAAGTAGGGAAAGGAATGAGGTCCTGAAAAGAGACTATAGAGAATTAGGAAGGAAGTTGAGAAGCAGGACCTCAAAGGTAGTAATTTCCGGATTATTGCCTGTGCTAAGCGACAGTGGGTATAGGAACAGAATGAGGAGGAGATTAAATGCGTGGTTGAGGGATTGGAGTAAGGAGCAGGGATTCAATTTTCTGGATCATTGGGGCCTCTTTTGGGGCAGGTATGACCTGTTCAAAGAGGACGGGTTGCACTTGAATCCCAGGGGGACCAACATACTGGCGGGGAGGTTTGCTAAGGCTACTGGGGAGAGTTTAAACTAGAATTGTTGGGGGGTGGGATCCGTACTGGAGAGACTGGGGAAGAGGTGTTTGGCTCTCAAATAGAGGAAGCTAGGAGTAAGTACCATAGGCAGGTGATAGAGAAGGGAAGTGTTCAGACAGGCTTGAGATGTGTCTATTTTAACGCAAGGAGTATTGTGAACAAGGTGGATGAGCTTAGAGCTTGGATCGATACTTGGAGCTATGATGTGGTGGCCATTACGGAGACTTGGATGGCTCCGGGGCTGGAATGGTTGATTCAAGTGCCGGGTTTTAGATGTTTCAGGAAGGATAGGGAGGGAGGCAAAAGAGGTGGGGGAGCGGCATTGTTAATCAGAGATAGTGTCACGGCTGCAGAAAAGGTGGACGTCGTGGAGGGATTGTCTACAGAGTCTCTGTGGGCGGAGGTTAGGAACAGGAAGGGGTCGATAACTTTACTGGGTGTTTTTTATAGGCCGCCCAATAGTGACAGGGTTATTGAGGAGCAGATAGGGAAGCAGATCCTAGAAAGGTGCGAGAATAACAGAGTTGTTGTGATGGGGGATTTTAATTTCCCAAACATCGACGGGCATCTCCAGACAGTGAGGGGTTTAGATGGGGTGGAGTTTGTTAGGTGTGTTCAGGAAGGTTTCTTGACACAGTATGTAGATAGACCTACGAGAGGAGAAGCTGTGCTTGATTTGATATTGGAAAATGAAGCTGGTCAGGTGTCAGATCTCTCAGTGGGTGAACATTTTGGTGATAGTGATCATAATTCTATCCCCTTTATGTTAGCACTGGAGAGAGATAGGAACAGACAGACTAGAAAGGTGTTTACTTGGAGTAAAGGGAATTATGAGGCTCTCAGGCAGGAAATTGGAAGATTAAATTGGGAACAGATGTTCTCTGGGAAAAGTACGGAAGATATGTGGCAAATATTCAGGAGGTATTTGTGTGGAGTTCTGCATAGGCATGTTCCAATGAGACAGGAGAGTCATGAGAGGATACAGGAACCGTGGTGTACGAAGGCTATAATAAATCTAGTCAAAAGGAAAAGGAAAGCATACAAAAGGTACAGAGAGCTAGGCAATGTTAGAGATCTGGTAGAGTACAAGGCTAAAAGGAAGGAACTTAAGAAAGAGATTAGGAGAGCCATAAGGGGAAATGAGAAGGCTTTGGCGGGCAGGATTAAGGAAAACCCCAAGGCGTTCTACAAGTATGTGAAGAGTAAGAAGATGAGACGCGAAAGTATAGGGCCTATCAAGTGCAGCAGTGGGAAAGTGTGTATAGATCCGGAAGAAATAGCGGAGGTACTTAATGAATACTTTATGTCAGTATTCACTATGGAAAAAGATCTGGGGGATTGTAGTGGGGACTTGCAGCGGCCTGAAAAGCTTGAGCATGTAGATATTAGAAAAGAGGTGGTGCTGAAACTTCTGGAAAGCATCAAGTTAGATAAGCCGCCGGGACCAGATGAGATGTATCCCAGGTTGCTGTGGGAGGCGAGGGAGGAGATTGCGGAACCTCTGACGATGATCTTTGCGTCATCGATGGAGACAGGAGAGGTTCCGGAAGATTGGACGGTTGTGGATGTTGTTCCTTTATTCAAGAAGGGGAGTAGGAATAGCCCAGGGAATTATAGACCGGTGAGTCTTACCTCAGTGGTTGGTAAGCTGATGGAGAAGATCCTGAGAGGCAGGATTTATGAACATTTGGAGAGGTATAATATGATTAGGAATAGCCAGCATGGCTTTGTCAAGGGCAGGTCCTGCCTTACAAGCCTGATTGAATTTTTTGAGGATATGACTAAGCACATCGATGAAGGGAGAGCAGTAGATGTAGATTTCAGCAAGGCGTTTGATAAGGTACCCCATGCAAGGCTTATGGAGAAGGTGAGGAGACATGGGATCCAAGGGGACATTGCATTGTGGATCCAGAACTGGCTGGCCCACAGAAGGCAAAGAGTGGTTGTTGAAGGGTCGTATTCTGAGTGGAGGTTGGTGACCAGTGGTGTACTTCAGGGATCTGTACTGGGACCCTTACTCTTTGTGATTTTTATAAACGATCTGGATGAGGAAGTGGAGGGGTGGGTTAGTAAGTTTGCAGATGACACGAAGGTTGGGGGTGTTGTGGACAGTTTGGAGGGCTGTCAGAGGTTACAGAGGGACATAGATAGGATGCAGAGTTGGGCTGAGAAGTGGCAGATGCAGTTCAACCCAGATAAGTGTGAAGTGGTTCATTTTGGTAGGTCAAATATGTTGGCAGAATGTAGTATTAATGGTAGGACTCTTAGCAGTGTGGAAGATCAGAAGGATCTTGGGGTCAGAGTCCATAGGACGCTCAAAGAGGCTGCGCAGGTTGACTCTGTGGTTAAGAAGGCATATGGTGTATTGTCCTTCATCAATCGGGGAATTGAATTTAGGAGCCGAGAGGTATTGTTGCAGCTATATAGGTCCCTGGTCAGACCCCACTTGGAGTATTGTGCTCAGTTCTGGTCGCCTCACTACAGGAAAGATGTGGAAGCCATGGAGAGGGTGCAGAGGAGATTTACAAGGATGCTGCCTGGAATTCGGAGCATGCCTTATGAAAGCAGACTGAGGGAACTCGGCCTTTTCTCCTTGGAGAGACGGAGGATGAGGGGGGACCTGACAGAGGTGTATAAGATGATGAGAGGTATTGATCGGGTAGATAGTCAGAGGCTTTTCCCCAGGGCTGAAATGGTGGCCACACGAGGACATAGGTTTAAGGTGCTGGGGAGTAGATATAGAGGAGATGGCAGGGGTAAGTTTTTTTTACTCAGAGAGTGGCGAGTGCGTGGAATGGGCTGCCGGAAACGGTGGTGGAGGCGGATATGATAGGGTCTTTCAAGAGACTGTTAGATAGGTACATGGAGCTGAGTAAAATAGAGGGCTATGGGTAAGCCTAGTAATATCTAGGGTAGGGACATGTTTGGCACAGCTTTGTGGGCCGAAGGGCCTGAATTGTGCTGTAGTTTTTCTTTGTTTCTGTGAGGATATAAATATAGACGGTGGGTCTCAGAGTAGATAACCCTATTAAATGTTGAGCAGAGGTGAAATAGAAAATAAGTAAAGGGTTATAGGAAATTAGGGAGAAGCAGGTAATAACTGAAGCATCTGTGTGAATACTCACTATGAGATGATTAAGTACAATTAGTCCAGCTGCAAGATTTAAGGTGAGGAGTGGGTGTGAAAATGAGTCAAGAAGGCCTTTGTTCTGGAGGGATATTTGAAATATTCTTCAACCTCCAAAATGATTCTGACAGGGAATTTAGTGAACATAAGAGTAGAATAAGATAGTATTGCCAGGTTTGGATTTTCCATCTCAATTTGTGGAAAAAGCTAGCCAATCTTAAACCAAATATTAAACATTGACAATTCTTTCCACTGCTTCCCCCCCCCCCCAGCTGGATGCTGCTCGACCTGCTGAGTTCTTCTGGCAGATTGTTTGCCTGTTGCTCCAGATTCCAGCATCTGCAGTCTCTTACATCTCCATTATACTAGATATTACAAATCTTTATAACTACAGTTCATCTTTGTTTAAAATTCAAACCAAGTTGAAAGATTTAGTTCTGAAGATAATGTCAATGACTAAATAGTCCAACAGAATCTCCTTATCATCATAAATGGCAAAGTTGCAATCATTATGCTCACATCAGTTACCAGTAGATCCAAGGAGAAATAAGTGGAGTTAATTAAAAATAAGTTAGCTGACCCCACCTGACATTTTCATGCTAAGAGAGCACAGAGTCATGAAAGAGAATTGGGGGATATTGAACTCTCTCAACAAAAAATGGGCACTGCTTAGAAACAAGGTTACATTGTTGGTAATCCAACCCCCAATTCCTTTATCCCAAGCTTCAAAATGGTCATGATCCACTGTTAAAAGCACACTACTCTAGCACTAATTCAATTCAATTCTGAGAAGGTGCAGCATTGTTTCAAGTACTTTTGTTGATGAGATGTAAAATATACATTGTTGGTTGTTCTTGTTGCTCTGGCCAGTAATGACTCCCTCAGACCACATTACATACCCTGTAAACATTCAATTATTTCCAATGAAAGTGTTTTTAAATAGGAAAGGAGTTGGGGGGGGGGGGGGGGTGGTGGGGGGATTGAAGGGACTGCACCAAACATTGGCCTAGACTAGATGGGCCAAAGGGCCTCCTACTATTTCATATAAATATCAGAATTAGTAGACAAGCTGCTATGTTCACTTGATAACAATAGCAGCATTAAGTACATTGCAACAAGCACCTCTTGGGTGTATCATAAGGTACTACATAAATGCCTGCTTTTTGGACATGCAGCTATGTCATCTGTAGGTCAGTAGGTGCCACTCTCACCTTTGAGTGAAAAGGTTGCCAGAACATTCAACATCCTCCAAAACAAATTGAGCATAACAATCTAGGCTAAAAATCAAGTATAATACTGAGGCTTTACTGGCTTTCTCAGGTGGATACCAAAGTCCCATGCACTATTTCTAAGAAAAGCAAGGAAGTTATGCCCATCGTCGGCCAATATTTATCCTGAAATTAACTGCACGAGAACAAATGGTCTGGTCCTAGTCCTTGCATGTGCAAATTAGCTGTTGTGTTTCCTACATAATAACAGTACTATATTCCAGAAGTACTCCATTTGCTGTAAAATGCTTTAAGACATCCTGAAAAGGGCACTGACAATGCCTTATTTTATTTATAGTATTTGGAAAGTTCAAGATACTAATGAAAAACTCATGTTTTGTGAGCTATGTTTTTACATTTCCATTGCCTATCCACATTGGTGCATGTGATTATAAATCAGACCACAAACATCAGGTCCAAAAACTAACGGATAACAGGAAATTCCTGTTATTCTGTGTTAGACATAAACAATTTTATTGAGAAATTGTTATTTTGCAATGTTTCATTGGAATGTCTCATTGTTAAAAACCTAAGTTACTGATTCTTACATTTACATTTTAAATTTAAGTTGCATTTTGTATCATTTTAAAATGTAAGTGTAAGAATCAGTAACTTAATGTGTTCCAGTACATTTTAACATGACTCTTACAACCATCTCCAAATGCTGTAGCTTTGAGATGAGTTGCAGTGCAACCAACACTTATAAGATAAATATCATGTGGTCAGAAAGTCAGTCAAATCTCTAGAAATGCTTCCAGCTGGAGGATTATGATTGTTTTTTTTTAAAATACTCATCAATTCTAATAAGAGCACCAAGGATTTAAGGCAACAAACAACAGGACTGATGGAGATTTCAGTAGGAAAAAAAAATCACCATGGGGATCTGAAAAACACTGCCTAAAGGGTGGTGAATATCGAAAACCTTATCACATGTAAAAGAAAATATCCCAATGAGTGCAGTATCTACCATAGCCTACAAAAAGATGCACTTGATCTAAATAACTCTCCTTTAGCCTGCATGGGCCTCATGGCCTATTGTGCTTGAAATTTTCTTGATTAAACAGAAGTTACAATCTGCTGTTTATATTTTATGGAACATAAAACTGAATAGCAAAATGTTTTGCAGACACATCAATAAATAATGGGGTGGGAATAGGGCTATAAATGGATTGATAGAACAAACCCACAGTTATCGATAGGGAGATGGCAGAAATAGCAAATCATTGTTTTAATGTGTACCTGGGAAAGAATAGGCATTGGATGAACAGTTACAGGCAAGAGAGAGTGCAGAGATTGACAAGAATAATACCAGAAATGCAAAGATAAACACATCAGGAAAGCATGGAAAACAGGGTCTCTTTTATCCTGAGAAAAGTGGTTGAAGGGTGACCGAACAGAGGTATTTAAGATGATGAAAAGTTCTGAGAGAGTGAATAGAGAGAATGCTTCCACTTGTGGGAAAAAGCATAACCAAAGGCCATCAATACAAGATAGTTACCAAGAAATCTAATAGGGAATTCAGAAAAAAAAACTCCATCCAAACACTGATGGGAAGGTGGAACTCACTACTATAATACATCGTATAGATGTATTAAAGGGGACAAGTGGGAGGGAGAAGGGAATAGAGGGTCGGTGCTGATAGATTTAGATGAAAAAAGAGATTGACGTGGATTATACAAGCTGGCATTGACTGGATGGGCCAATGACCTGTTCTGTGCTGCTTTTCATTAGCACTTCTATGTTGATTCTTACTTATTACTACAGGTCATCCCTAGCTTATGAACAACCAACTTATGTACAGCCAGGACATATGAACGAACTTTTCATCCAGGAGTCTGGCGGGATGGATTTGCCGGCTGCTACAGGGCTTCAGGCATCTTCTGCTCGGTGGGGACTCTATGGCTGTATTTCCAACTTGCAAACTGTTCGGGTTATGGACAGTTCACAGGAATGAAACTCTCTATTTAAAAAAAATTCAAGTGCACTAGAATCCAACTTTCCTGAATAGTCCAACAAAATGATTTCCATTTCGTTTTTTTGAAAACATGCAGATATAGGAAGGCATTACAAATGAAAAATAATTACCATTAAGCTTACACATTCATTAAGACCAAGCTTCTAAATAGGTAGAAATACCATAAAAACAGGATTTGGGTAAATACTTCCACTCTCAGAATGGCTTCTACTCTCCTAGCATCTGACTGATCTCCTAAATTTGAAGACCCCAAATGGAGATGGGGCAGGGGTTAATCTTGTACACAAGTGAGATTTATTGGCAATGACGTATTTTAGTGAAACTCTTCAGATTTTCCATTGAAGGAAAGTTTCATTTCCATAAACTAAATTTGAACTGCTACAGTGATGCCTACAGTAAATCAAGATTTTTTTCAGAAGCTGAAGTACTGCTGAAACTAAAGGAGAATTATGCCATATTTTGTTTAAAAGGGTTTTATGTATACTCTAGACCAAACATCAGTTCAATTACAAGTAATGAAACAGTGACTTAGTTTCAAGTACTTACAAACCTATAATGTAAATAACCATAAGGAAAAACAATTGGATGCATCCTGCACGTCATTTGGTAAAGACTTTTGGTGACAAGAAATGCATCTCCAGTATAGGCACAATCCTACATCATCCCAATCTGGGATGTAGCACTTAAGTATTTTTGCTCCAATCCAACATTGTCCAAATCGAAGCGCATTATCCTATTTCACTATTGACTGCCTTGAACTTTTCATCTTTTACTTAAATTCCTTAAAAACACATTCATTTAACAAAAAACTTGGGCAGAACAAAAATAGACAAGATAGATACAAGTCAAATAGAATTCTTATTCAGCTCCTGATATCAGAAGAACAAACAGCATATGTTTGACAACAATATTAACTACTGATTACTCCCTAATAAATTTCTTACTTTCAAGTGTTTCTTAGTAAAAATGCAGATTAAAGTACAGATTAAAGTACATTAAAAATCATCTAGGGATAACACCGCAGATTCACAACACAGCTCAATCTCAATCATGTGGCCATGCACCTAACCTCCCTCCCCAATATTCCTCCCTCACACATCTGCTTTCACTTATGACACAACAGTTAATGCTGCTGCCCCACATCTCCAGGGACCAGAGTTGGATCCTGACCCCAAGTGGTTTCGTTGTGATGACTGGTTGAGAGTCTGCTGCATGCTCTGTTTTCTCTCACATCCCAAATGATTTTCTTTAACTTAATGATATTTTAATTGGCTACTGTACATTACCCCTTAGTGTAGGTAAGTGGGGAAAGAATAAAAGGGAACATAATGGAGACAAGGAAGAAAGTAAGTTTCAAAATTACAGGGAAATCAGAAGGGGGAATAGGACTCATGAGAACTGGCATAGATCTGACTGGCAGAATAGCTCCCTTCTGTGTCGTAATAACACTTGCAAGCTGTAACCAACCTATCTTTGTACAACAACATGTACAATCCATCTGCCCATCATGGTGCCCTTTGTGCTGCAGACCACTTGATCAGGATACGTCTGCAGATCTCCTATAGAAAGTGGAATGGGAATCAATTGAAGTGAAAAACAAATTCCTCTCAAATAGCTTGGATAAATGATGAGGCACATCATGCACTGCCCAAGATCATCTGTCACCTGTGTCCTGGACCATGATGTTTCTTTTCACTGTGGTTCTAGATTCAATCATCTGGGAGGTTGGTGCTCAGATCAGTGCAGGATTCACTCAGCACATGTAGCTGGTTGCAATGAGAAAGCAGCTTTGACTGTCCACAGGCCCACTTGTTGTCAAAGGCACCATTAAAATGGAATGTTTGTGAAAGTCTTTAACTCAATAAATATTTATATCTTAAATTAAGTTAATGAATACCTACAAAACCAAGGAATGGATTCCACATTTGCTGAGTTCAGAGTTGTTGAACCAAGCCAGAGTTTAGAGAGAAGGCAATTCTAGACATTATGCAATGATGTCTCCACCTTTCCACAAGCTACATAGAATAAGTGTTATTTTAAAGAACCCTGTAGTGAAGGTTAGCTGCAAGCCCAATCTCAGCATGGTAACTCATACACTATCCATAGGGTGAATCAGAGGAATTTGTTCTTCATCAGTTGTTTCACATTCCTTGTTCTAAAGGTTATCTGCAGACACATCCTGGTCAAGTCAGCTTTGCCACCGAGGGCACCATGATGCTCAGGTGGATTCAATAAGCTTTTGTGCAGAGGGAATGATTGTAGTTTACAGGTCACTAACTGAAGACAAATGTGTGGGGAAGTGACATTAGTTACAAGAAAGAACCAGGAGAAGGAAGTCAAGCGGAGAGTTTCAGATACGATTTGCACATAGATGGTTACATTCAGTTGTCCATGAACTGCATGTATGACAAACAGTATTAAACTGGTCCACAGTCCTCAATTGCTGATTTGGGCACAATTTTGGTTTTAACTCCCTGGTAGTGTCCATGGAGGCTGAAGCATTTTTTCCATCTATTCAAAAACTATATTTTAAATTTTTACCATTGGATTTTATCTTTTATGATTCTGACCACATTTTCCCCTATAGCATTTTTACTGAGCCAAGGAATTTCTTTACATCATGATCCGTTGCTTCTTTATCTAGAATACACTAAAGGATAATAGTGAAGTCCATTGAAAGAAAGACAGTCACATTTAGTCTCTCCAATTGCTGGCACATTTCTCTATTTTTTGGCCGAGGACAATGACGAATGCTGGATTTGGAGAGTAAACAATCAAGCCATCCTTTGCTACCTCATAAAGGTGGCTACAGAATTGAATTGAAACAACCGGAGGTGACATGCTGGTCAAACAGGCATCCCAGCTGACGTAGAAATAGAAAATGCTGGAAGCTCTCTGTGGGTAAGCTAGCATCTGTAGTAAGAGAAAGAGTTAACATTTCAGGCTGAGGAACCTTCGTCTAACTCTGTTTCTCTTTCCACAAATGCTGCCTGACTTGTTGAATGCTATCTGCATTTTCTATTTTCATTGATGATTTCCAGCATCAGTAGCTTTTTGATCTTTATTTACTCACAGTTGACCCCCATCCAAATGATATGTATATTTCCGTCTCAACTGTCCTCTCCCCAAATCAGACTGCCAGCCAATGTCAACACAGATTTGAGCTGAAACTGAGATCTCTTTTCTCTCCCAGATAATCTTCATAAAAATAGGCCACTCTGTTTGCATAAGCTTGTTTAAATTTCAATCTGGCAGATTAATTAAAAATCATTGAATAAACTGAATAACAGGAACTACATCCAGGCATATATGGAAGAATTCTCCATAATAGTTCATGGAGTTAGCCTTTTTTGATAACTGTACTGATGGAAAGTAAAATGTACTCCAGGAATACAAGTTTTGCTGTAATGACTTTCAGTGCTAGTCTGAATCACATAACTATATTGTACATTACAAACAACGATTTCCTGTTAAACAAGTTAAAACAAAAAGCAGTCATAGTCATCATCTATTTGTTGCAAAATCCTGTTGAATCTCATAAATGTAAGTATGTTTCAATGGTTACTTTTAATAGAACAATTCTAGCAATGCATTTTCATTCTGACGTGAAATTTTGCTGTTTTCTGAATGTTTTTGATTTCAATAATAGCTGTAACACAGCCCAACTTACCATATTTTGTGAATGTCTAGATTTTAAGAATCTAAGGCAGTCATATAATGCTGAAAGTTACACTGAATTTAGATACTTGAGGTTTTAACTTTCAAAAGGCATTAAAAGATTTCTGAACGCCACATTGCACCTTGTGTTTTAAGTACAAAATGTTCTCATAAACTGAACAAACACAGAATATAGCTTTTAAATTAGAATAAGAAATACAATGATGTACTCAGCTGGATTAGACTCATTACCCAGAAGAAATGAACACCTTAAATCTTACAACCATCATCAATAGCTGTTTAAAACAGATCCTTGAATGTCCTTGTCAATTCATACATGTCAGTCAATTAAACCACATTTTTGACAATTCTGAATGGATAATCATTTTTCATCATGATCACTTACAAGTCTTTTTTGCTGAAGCTGCTCTCTAAGTACTCGATCTTCAGGTAAAACATCGCATAGAAGGTAGTAGTCTGCTTGTTCCTCTATTAAAACATTATCAGATGTTAATGTTCTTTGCAAACTTATTTTAAAATTCTTATTTGACATTTTTAATCACCCTGTTTCACCCTTAGTTCACCACATTTGTAACCTACTATAACCATCCATAATTCAATTTAAATTGGGAATTAATTACTCCTTAGTAAACATCTTACCCTCAGGAGCTTGGGAGTTGGTTCTTATTACACTACAGAAGTCTGTTATTGGTTGCTCAGTAAATCTTTTCTTCCAATACAAGATGTATCTTAAAACAGACAAAACAAAATACAAGTCACACTTACATGAACTGCTATTTTCTTGCCACTTAAATTAACACACTACTTTTTCTTCCTAGATTGCTGTGTGAGTTTTTTTAAAAAAATATGTGATGGGCTGCTCAGCCAGTTAGACTTCATGGCTCTGGATATGATGCCTGACACCAACTAACTGTGGAAAGGTTAAACCCATACCACAGACGTGGACAGCTTTCCTTAAGGTCAATTACAAATGTTAACACTTTGTCAATCATGAAAATTTACTTTAAAATAGTTTGCCCATTTTATTCCTCTCTTAAGTGTCGTTTTTAAATTACTTCTTTATGGTGTCATTTATCTCACTCTCATTACTTATCTGAAGCTACCTGTACCCGATCATTCCCTCTGCCTTAGATAAAATGCAGTCACTTCATTGAGGTCATAAAAAAGGCTATATTTTATTATAGAAACTCACTATAGCATAGCTCCCAAAATCCAGCATGCTCAGGACTTTGGTGGTGGCAGATATTCCAGATTATTGGATGTTACTCCTCTTAATATCCCTATACAATTTCAATTAATTTTATTAATTAACCCAGTAAATTTAAAGGGAGCATGGGAAACAGAGCCCCGGTGAGTTTACGGGGAGCTAGATTCAGAACTAATCAGGATTTCTGAATTATCAAATAGTGGATTATCAGGTTTTAATATACACTGCTTCCACTAGTCAAATATGGGAGACTGGGTCGTTCTTTGTTTTCCTTGAATAAATTACTTAACAGTATTTCTTTCAATTGTGGAAACTAACCACTTTGTTTACCATCCCACTGGAGCTCTTTTCTTTTAAAAAAAACTATTGTCCAATACAGCAATCATTTTATTTAATGACACATTTGGCCAAATTCAATTTTTCTTCGCTATTATAATCCCTGTTCAAGGACAAATTTATTTGCTACAATTTCCACATTTTTCCTTATTATTTCTCCCTCATTTACATCAAAAATAAATAAAATCTAATTAGGTACAGCAAGTCATGCACATACAGCTCAGAATGGTTTAAATATGACAAATATCATGCTTAACTTCAATCAGGATATATTAAGATATATTTAATAGAGCCTCTGACATTTTGTAATGGTATCTGTGCACATCTCAAACATGATGTGCTAGTTCAGTAATACACAATGCAGCAATAGGATAAGCAATAGACAGTGTAAGCAAATTATGTCAACCGTTTTCTTTATAAATTTACAGTGCCAAATCCAATGATATCAGATACCAAGGACTTGTGACAATAGCAAAAGCAGATAAAACTAGAAAAACTCAAGGTCAAGGCCTAGATTTTGCATTGAGGATATTGGAAAGAATAACAGCGCTTATCATCAATAAAGATTAAATTGGACAACAACTTCCAGAAAACTGGAAACCTGAAGTCTTGGTGCATCATACACTATCCTTCCACTTGACTAGACTAGAACAGTGCCTTGTTAATAGTTGCAGCAATGGAATCTATGCAGCAGCTTGAAGTTATTGTAGTTACTCACTAATCCATTATAATACTGTGAGCTATCATAATTACTGCCAAACATTTGTGAAAATAATTTAATAAATATGGTGTTTCACAATTTGTGTTCCAGATTTAAAACAAAAAAACTATCTTCCTTTCCCAATTTTTATTTCGCCCTCTGTGCAACATTTAAATCTGATTTAACATTTTAATCTGATAAGATGAATGAATTAAGGAAGTAGAAAATCCATAATAGAAGAGAGCTGTCAAGATGTAATATTTTGCTGTTGTACAGCAAAAGGACAACTATTAAGTGAGTTGATAAGCAATCCCTGTTGCATTCACAATACCAGATCATATAGTGACAATTTCAATCACTGTTCCTTTTACCAGGTAACTTGTATCATCTTGAACCTGTTCCATCAGAATTGTTTCACTGAAGTGCTTGTATGTTATGCTGTTGTTTAAATCAATTTCTAGAAGCCTAAATAATGGCACTAGCTATCTCATGCACATTGCACCTATAAATTGGCACAAGAAGTAAAACTGCAACTTATGTAATAATAATGCATTGATCAGAATTGCAAATAACTTTGGGAAAGGAAATACCATTTTGACATACAAGAGATTAACTGCAATTTTTTTTTGAGGCTGTAAAACATATTCACACCAGGCCAATGCAAATTACCAATCTTATCCACAGAGCAATGTGCTCTACTTTTCAATTCTTTTTGCAAATGTGCAATCAGCATTTTACCTTTACTCCCACTTAAAAAATCCAGATTGTCAAGTGAGAGAAAAAAAATAATGAAATACCTCACTACTGTGGAGCACATTGCTGTGCTCTTGTAATATGACCAACTTGCCCACGATTTCTTTTCTGTCAATACGGTCAGGAGAAATTTTAAAATGCTGCACGTTAGTAAATGTTTATCCCATCATTTGGGATGATTTATAAAGGAAATCTACTTGCATCAGTAGAAAAGTATTGTGCTGTGATAGAAGCACTGTGTGGGGATATTCATAAGAATTTTGATCACCATTACTTTTTCAGGCTCAATTTCTTACCAAAACTGAACACACAATTTTATTATTCTTCCTCATTTAGAAAGATTTTTTGGTACAGATAGAATACCCTGATAATTACACAAAAGCCATGACAGCATACAAAAGGGGAACATCATACATTTTCAGCCTCACTTTCTTGTATAATTCAGAAGTGAACTCCACAAGATTTACTTTAATATACTTGCACGCTTTAATTCTTTTTTATATATACTTGCAAAAAAGCCTTTTCATCCCCACTGTCAATCAATATACAATAATTCACTTAATGCAAAAGCTGAGATAGCTTAACAATTAAAATAAAAGCAAAACCATCAGACCTTCTAAAATCTACAATGAGTTTCACATCAGATATCACCAGTTTGTGTTCAAGAATCATGTGCCTGAGTAAGTTTTCCTTCTCTTCTGCAGGATAACATTCTTCACAGAATATGCATGGCAGCAGTAAGGAGGTTGAGTCTTGAACAGCATTACACGTTGGCTCTGGCAAGGAGAGGGGCTCCAATATCCAGTCTTTGTTTTCTGAAACCAACACAAAATTCATTCCATTAGTTAACTTATTGCTACGGAGTCAGAGTTGTACAGCATGGAAACAGGCTCTTCAGCCCAACTACCTGAGCTCGTCTTACTTCCCTGTGTTTGGCCCATATCCCTCTCAACCTTTCCTATCCAGGTACCACTTCCAATGCTATCCCCCAAACCCTTTGGTCTGTAGGAAAAGTTTGCAATGCTTTTGATAAGGTGGGTACTATCCCATCCTGGTTGGGAAATCCATTTCAATACTTCAAGGATGACAGTGGATGCCAACTCCTGGTCAGTTCATCAAAAACAGCCTGAAGATGGGGAGGAGCATATATACATTAGGGCTAGTCATTTCTTAGTATCAAACATGTCAGAGGTAGCTTCTGACCACAGCAAGTTGGATTTTCTCAAGATGTCAATGAGAATAATAATATTTTTAAAAAAGTGAATAAATTTGTTTCATGGATATAAAGCATTTATGATTTACTGGCTCAGATTTTGCAGTTATTTTAACTACAAAACTATCAAAGTCTATCACTGCAAATAACAACTTTGAGATTTCTGTTAATCTATAGTTTAATGTTGTTAATTCAGTGCTACTCCATAGAATGTATTGCTTTGCATGTAATCGGGCAAATTATACCATCTTTCTGCTCTACATGTGCCAACATTCAGTAACTCTTCTCTTTTATTCCCCTCGAGATGTTAGTGCCTTACCATACAAAAATCATGGATTGTCTTAACTAAAAATAATCAGCTAATGGCCGTATTTTGCTTGTATGTGGCTTCTGATGATGCAGCACCTAGACCCCACTAGATAGTTCCTTTGCCCCTTCTTTGGAGAGGTTGTTCAATCCAAGAGCTCTACTTGAAATGGTGTTGAATAACAATCAACAGATTTATGCAATCATAGTGGGAGAAAGCAAATGATCTATAAACCCTTAAAATATACATTATGCTGTGTATTTTGTGCCTTATTCTGTTCAAAGTGCGTCACCTCCTTCACCTTTTGGCTGCAGAATGAAATTATAAAATCAACAGAACTAAATGGAAAGCAATGTTTGTAATGTATAAGAATATGAGAAATAAGGCAGAATAAAAAGTGTTTTTTGCCTTTATCAAGGAAATATAGGAAACGGGAATGAGAAGAAAGATCCAGTTGAAAAGTTAACACTGGAAGGTAGAATAGCTCTTTTTAGGTTCTGATTTCTAACAACCTGGGTATTACTATCTGATAGGTTATTGCTGCATAAACAGCCCATCAATGCTTTGCACTAGCATGTTGTTAACAGGTGAGCTTTCAACAGACAAATTGATCACTGGCAATCAGAATTCAATAAGGAGCAATTATTGCATGTATTTCCGTAAAAAAAAACTTGAGAAATCAAAACATCAACCTTGGCCATTCTCTCTTCTCCAAGACACTATACAAACATTGTCTGGGATCAGCTAACTCAACAGAGACTATTGTTTGCCCTCTTCTTCCTGAACTGTGTAATAGAATTCCCCATCAGCAAGAACGATAATATTTGTAAATTATATGAATACATTTATACAGATCATAGCATACACAACATAAAGATACGATTCAAAGATAAGGCTTACTTGATATCAAATACTTATATTACTTGGACATACATAAAAATAGACAACCTTGTTTTTTATATACATATATACACACACACATATATATATACATATACACACACACATACACACACACACACATATATACATACATACACATACACACACAAGCTGATAACCCTCAGCTCTCATCTCTATTTCACCACCACCTGTCAACCCCTTTACTGTCACTAAACTGTTTCTCTGACAACCAGCATTGGATGAGAAGAAATATTTCATAAAACTAAATATTTGAGATATCAAAATCTTTAGCTTTGGGACTATTAAACCTCCTCCTCCTCCTCTCCCAAGCTATTTTCTCCATTATCTTGCCCAGCAAGTTTCTGAAACTGAACCAGTTTTTCCACAACCTTGATGTCATATTTGATCCTGATCCTTGGACAACATTCTGTACCATAATAAGACTACCATATATACACACCTCCAAAGAACTTTCCCTCCTGTGGCTGAAACCTGGCAAAGCCATCTTCAGCTGTTTCAATGACTTTTATTTTATGAGGTCCCATCTGGGACATTTGCAGATGACTGCACACTGTTCAGTTCCATTTTCACCTCCCCAGAAAAATGAAACAATACACCCAAGTATACCAAGACCTGTACAACATTCAGATATGTACTGATAACTGGAAAGTAATGTTCACACGATACAAGCACCGGACAATGACCATCTCTGACAATAGACTGCCCACTACCCACTCTTGTCTTCAGCAGCATTACCATTGCTGAGTGACCCATCATCAGCTTCCTGGAGATTCAACTAGAGCTGTGACTCAAATTGTGTAAATTGTGTGGTTGAAAAAGCAGATGAGAGTCTGGGTATCCTTCAGGGAATAACTCACCACGTAACTCCATGAGAATATTCTCACCTTCTACAAGGTTCAAGTCACAAGTGCAATGGAACACTCTCCACTTTTCAGGAGTGCAAAACTAACATTAAAGAAGCTTGACAGCATTCAGGGCAAATTAGTTTGCTTGATTGACATTCAAATCACCAGTCTAAACATTCACTCCCTCCACTGCTGGAGCACAATGGCTGCAATGTGCATCATCAATAAAATACTGTTACTCTTCAAGATTACAATGATAATACTTTTCAAATCTCAGACACCTACCACCAGGGATGACAGCAGGAACTTGGGAACCAAATGCAGGTTCTCTCCAAGTCACATACCGTCCTGACTGGAAATATATTGGCATTCCTTCATCGCTGCATCTGAACACCAGAACTGCTCACCAAAAGACATGTTATGCCAATCTTTACCAGAGGACTAACAGCAGTTTACCGCCACCTTTTCAAGCCAAGTAGGTCTTCCCAGCACTGCCCACATCCGAAGATTAAATAATGAAAAAACGTCCATAGGCTAGATTTGACAAGTACTTCATGTATTATTGTGTCACATTTCAAATGCTATAATATTATTTATTGACTAGGACTAGTATGGAAAAAAATAAGTAAGGTAATGCACATTTGTAATTTGTATTGTTGACTGCAGTGCTATAAAAACAAAGTTCTTTTGTAGGAATTACCATTGAGAAGTTGGTGGCAAGAAACCTCAATGAATTGCTGCAATTTAAAGAACAAAATCAAATGCACACTTTAAAAATCCAGGTAATCCAGGTAACACTCAAATGTGCTACTGTTCAGACGTTGCTTAGAAGTGTACCACGGAATCTTCTGTTATCTTTGTATCAAATATCCCATTGATACGAATAAAGAATTGAAAATAGAAATAAAGCCTGCAGATGCTGGAAATCCAAAATGTAAACAAAAAATGCTGGAAATCCAAAATGTAAACAAAAAATGCTGGAAATCTAAAATGTAAATAAAAAATGCTGGAAATCTAAAATGTAAACAGAAAATGCTGGAAATCTAAAATGTAAACAGAAAATGCTGGACACACTCAGGACATCAGCGGAAAAAGAACAGATTTAATGTTTCAGGACGAAGACCCTTCATCAGAAACGTTAACATTCAGCTAGGTTCAGCAGCTGGTTACTGCCTAAAGCCGGCTGAACATTTCCAGTATTTTCTGATTTTAAAAAATATCTAGGGAATCCTTGTTTCTGAGAAATGAACTGCAACACATTTATCCCTCGCTCATCCCAATTTATCCACCTGGGCTTCGACTCTTCATCACGTCGACCTTCGACACCAAAATGATCCCAGTCACCGACCTGAGGCATCAACCCTTTCTCTGCACACGCAGCCTGAACTGCTAGGATTCCGGGATTTTCTACAATAACCCCGATGCCCCCAGAATGCTCTACAGAAAGCCGATGACTGCGTGTAGTGAGACTCACTTCAGTTTCAAAGTACAACGGCTAATGCTTCAGTAAAACATGGCTAAAGGACCTGACGTCGTCCACGACTGACGTCCACCCATTGACTACGGCTACAGTTCCATCCCATTCACTACAAACCCATCACTGACAACGCGCTCGCCTCCCCCCTGCCCCAACACAAGTAACAAGGAACGGTTCACGCTGCAGGTTTTACCACCTTCTCCAGCGCCAGCGGTACCAAGAGCCGCCATCACGCCACTCCACTTATCAGTCTTACGTCACCCGCCACCCCCCCCGGAAACCATAACAACCGATCCGCAGCCAATCGCGAACCGAAATCGATGGCAATGATTTCGCGCGGTGATCTGGGAAAGTTGTAGTCCGATCTTTCATTGGCGCGGAGTCGAGGCGACACGTTCAGGGACTACATCTCCCAGAAAACAACGCGCCGCCCTCAAGCGGGGAAACTGCTGTTCTCAGAGTACGTCGTGGTCGCCACGGAGTGGGACTACAGCTCCCAGCAGCCTTTGCGCCCGCAGGGTTCTTGCCCGTCCAGAGTCTGAACAATGGTCCCGCGGATAAACTGCTCAATAACTGGGGCACGTTAGGGGACAAGTTTTATTGTTGTGCAAACATATGCATTTATCGTTTATCTGTCTCGACAATGTGGATACCTACAGACAATGAAAAATACGGCGTCGGTGAGTGAATTGCGGCTTTACTCTGCGTGATTTGTGCCCCTGCTATTGAATTGCAATGAGTTTGTGAGAGTGCGGTTGGTGCCTGCGGTCGGTGCAGAGGCAAAGCGATGTGTCCAAAAAAGCTGCGAAGAACTGACCCGGCGTAACATGATAACGTTGCCGCTTCTTTGAGGGCGCGAGCTGCTCCTCTCGTCTGTTATAACTGGGCTGCCTATTTTTAATTATCTCTTTCCTTGCTCGTGTTAAATATGTCCTTGGCTCAGAGGAAGAGGGAGAAGCACTGGCTTCCCCGACTGCTTTGTGCTCCCGTTACCTTTCCTTTTTAACCTTCCGCAAACGTTTTTAAACATTGTCTCTGAGCTTTCCATCCCAGCCTTTGTTTTGCTTCATCTTATTGCATTTTCCATTTATTTTAGATCTGCTGATCAGAATATTTGAATTGTCTTTACAAAATAAACCTGTTATCCATGCAAACAAATATTATGAATACGCATAGACACATCTCTATAGAATACTGCCCACTTATATCTGGCTGAGGTTTGTAGCCTTCCGATGTCACTCCTTGTAATCTGGATGTTGGTCCGAGTTGCGTAAAGTTTAGAGACGGATAAATTTGTAAACAGGATAAGTAGGTCTGAGCATTCCTTTCCATTAATCATTAAAAACAGATTGTGCACGCTTCAAAAGAGGAATGATTTTGATTTTTTAACATTTTTCTGAGCGTAATAACAAAGCGGCACAATGTGGATGGTACTGCCGCATCTCAGCGGGACAGCAGATCGATGGAAAATTGATATTAAAATCGCTTTTAATAGCGAACGATGGAATAAAAAAACTGGAATAAACCACTACGGCGGCATTTAACAAATCTGAGCTTCTCAGCAGAAGTTGTCCCACCGCCGCCCGTTATGAATATTTAAAAACTAGCCTGAGGGCAAATCGTGGAGCGCTGTCGGAACTTGGGGAGGGAAAGATTTATGTATTAGTATCATTCTTCTCGGGATTCTTGTGAATGGATGTCCGTTGATTGCCAGGTCAGACAGAAGTTGCCAATCTATGGTTATTAGTTTAGTTAAATCCCGATTTTGGCGCCTTCTGGACAAATAAATTGCCGGGGCACATCTCGAGTTTCGCTCACCGATCAGTGGATCGCGGTTTTCCGTTTCCCTCGGCAATTTGGCCAAGGCTTTACTGCAAATCTCTCTGGAATTTAAACAGAGCCGAATGTCGATTTTTATCTCACGATTACACTCCCAGTGGACCGGATGGATTGGGAGCGTGAGACTTACTTATCGTTTGAGGTAAAAATCGACCAGGAGTGAGGTCAGAACGTTGACTGATGATCCGAGAGGAAATGCAAGTGATGGTTCCTTTCACATAGGTGCTCGGTCAAATTGGCACAAGCAATGCATTGCTTTAAAACCTTCATGACGACAAACCATTCACAGGAGTCGCTGTGGAGAACTAAACTATTTTGGTATCAATGCATGTTGTTATTATTGGTTACAAGTTACCTGAGAAAGCATTGCTTACAGTAAGTCTTTCTCGGAGAAAGCGCCCTCCATGACTGTGATTCGTGAAGGTGCATTGAAAATGTGACCATTGTTGCAAGCTGTCATAAGGGTTTTTTATTAATGCGTGAGAGCTCAGACCCACGTGGACAGAGAGCAATGGTAACCAAATCAAGTATCATTTTTAATAATTCGTACACATTTTAACCCCTTCATTTGACATAATCTCTTTCCATCACGTTTGGAGATTGGCGACTTTGTGTTGATCTGCATTACCAATTAGAAATGTTATCTTCTAACAGAGTTTCTTACTTAGTAAATATTACATGCTGCAGGCCAATTTGAAAATAACTGACCAATTTTTTTTCCATTCTTTTCCCATTGACTTCAAAACTATCCATTTTAATTGGCGCTTCAATTGTGGGAAGTAAAATGTTATTTGTAATGTTTATGCAATTTCAGAAAAATAGGTTGTGGCAGAGGATTTCTGTTGTTCAAGTGTAACTAATTGGGGGTTGTGGAATCAAATTCAGATCTGCAACATGTGAAATTTCATTTTCGTGGGGAGTACAGGAAGGAAATAGAGAGCCTGGTAACATGGTATCATGACAGCAACCTTTCCCTCAATGTCAGCAAATGAGCTGGCCATTGACTTCGGGGGGGGGGGGGGGGAGCAGTGCGCATGTTCCTGTTTACATCAATGGTGCTGAGATCCAGAGGGTTGAGAGCTTCAAGTTCCTAGGAGTGAAATTTGGCATGTCCCCTTTGACCGTCACCAATTTTTATTGATGCACCATAGAAAGCATCCTATCCAGATGCATCACGGCTTGTATGGCAACTGCTCTGCCCATGACTGCAAGAAACTGCAGAGAGTTGTGGACACAGCTCAGCACATCACAGAAACAAGCCTACCCTCCATGGACTCTGTCTACATTTCTTGTTGCCCTGGTAAAGCAGCCAGCATAATCAAAGATCCCACCCACCAGGGACATTCTCTCTTCTCCTCCCTGCCATCGGGCAGAAGATACAAAAGCCTGAAAGCACATACCACCAGGCTCAAGGACAGCTTCTATCCCACTGTTATTGAATGGTTCCCTAGTTTGATAAGATGGACTCTTGACCTCACAATCTACCTCATTGTGACCCTGAACCTTACTGCCTACCTACACTGCACTTTCTCTGTACTGTAACACTTTATTCTGCACTTTGTTATTGTTTTTACCTTGTACTACCTCAATGCGCTGTTGTAATGAATTAATCTGTATGGATGGTATGCAAGACAAGTTTTTTCACTGGACCTTGGTACATGTGACAATAATAAACCATTTACAATTTGATTTTTTGTTTGCAAGGTGTGGAAACAGTGTGGTCTACAGCCAGATTTAAATAATGATGAAGAAATCAATTCATTTATTGTACTGGAATCAATCAGCCATTAAAACGTGTCTTTTGTCTGCAGAAGCTTTATCTGTGTACTGAAAACACGAGTGATTTGCAGAAGGTCTTTTTTTTTTCAAAAAAGGCACATGCTGGTTGGCTGAAAGTAAAACACAAAAACGGTGGAGAAATATGACAGACCGGTCAGCATTGGAGGAGAGAACAGTCAGTTGAAATTGATAGAACTGTTACATTGAGAAATCTGCACTTAACTGTACCCTTGGTGGAGGTTGGGGAGGGGGGTGGTGGAGGTTGCTGTTGATGATTAAAAATTTACTAATCAGATGCAAAGCTCTTTTCATTTGTGTTGCAGCACAGTGTGATGGCAACCTGCTGGAAAATATGGATGTTGTTAGCTGTGAACACCATCTTGCAGCTACCTAGATGTATGACCGCAGATCCAGAAGCTATTTGTAAAGACAGGGATGAAGACAATTTAGTCAGTAGAAGTGGAAATTTTCGTGCTAGCTTCACTTTCATGGATTTTCAACAGCTGCTCTTCTGGCTGTGCATGAAATTAAAGCCATGCAAATGCTTTATTAAGGTATCTCATTTGTGAAAAATCCTTGAGCTATGTTTACTAATAACAATGTTTGAAATCTGTAGTTGGTTTGGGAATATCATTTGTAATTGGATAGGAGTAAAAATTGAGGAAATTATATATATATAAAAAAGATCTACTCCCCAATAAGCATTTGATTCCAGGAATTATATAATCAGATATATAGGGTTGTGCGGAGTTTTTCTGCAGATTGCTTCTCAACACATTGCAGTGAGAGAATATACTTTTATAAAGACACAATAAACTGTAGGTGTTAGAATCTGGAGCAACACACAAAAAAGCTGGAGGAACTCAGCAGGTCAGGCAGCATTTATGGAGGGAAATGACAGTAGATGTTTCAGGTTGAGACTGTTCATCTGGACTGAAAGAAAGAGGTGAGATAGCCAGTATAAAAAGGTGGGGGGGGGGGAGCAGTGGAGCAAGAGCTAGCAGCGATAAGTGGATCCAGATGAGGAGGGGTGATAGGCAGATGGGGAGGGGAGGGTGGGAATAGTGCTAGAAACTGGGAGGTGATAGGTGGAAGTGACAAAGGGCTGAAGATGATGAAATCTTATTGGAGAGTGTGGTGGAGCATGGAATAAAGGAAAAGAATTGGTGAGGACAGATTGGCATTTGGGCAATGAAACATAACTGAAATAATGGGGCATCCCACATAGTTCTAATTAGGTAAGAACCACACATCTCAAATACATTATTATTTCTACAGTTATGAAAATTACTTGATCAAATGTAACATGTATCAACCAACATTTCCAAATAGTCACTGCTAAGTACATGCAAATTGTAAATACATGCAAACTGAACCCAGAAACCTTTCACTGGTTTATATTATGATCCTCTAAAACTCCCATGTCTGTAACTGATACTATTATTAGCCCACCATTTCACTAGTTTAAAAATCTACTCTTCCTATCACATGCCAAGGCACCAGTTGGGAAATTGTCAATGCCAATGACAATGGTTGGCAATGATAACATCAGATTAACTGAAACAAAGGTTTCATTGCATTTGTAATGCATGTAAAGGGACTGCTGTATTCTTGTAAGCTTTAGATGAAACAAAATATATTCCTTTGATTGGTAATACTATCAAAAGCATTAATGCTTTGTATCTGTTTATATATTCTGTACAAAATAAATAAGCAGCATTTGAGTTTAATGTGTAGCTTTTAAATAGTCTTATCATCAGTGCTAACCATCTTTGAAGCATTGACTGCCTGTTACTTAGAAATGATTAGCATATGGGACTGATGGATATTTCTTAAGTGCTTTCTGTTTGCAGTCATTTCTATTCAATAAAACCTTTAAATTGAACTCTTAGCGCTTCAGGATATTGAAATTGTATGACCTTTGATGTGTCACAGATCTGAATTTAGTGGTTCTGTTACGACTAAGCTTTTTTAGAAAGGAATAAGGTAAATAGAGGGAATTTTGTTTTACGGATGTTTTACTGCAGGCAAATGGGACTAGCTAGGATAGATGTCTTGGTTGGCATGGATGAGTTGGGTTAAAGAGCCTGTTTCCATGCTATATAGCTCTATGATATTTCTATAATAGTAAGCTTCATATTTCCTGTAAAATACTTGATTCCATTTAAAATTTTAAGACAATTCTCATTTGTAGCTTAAATATAATATTGCATGTATACTACATGATGGAGTGTTCATTTATTATTAGCTTTTAAGAATTGGAAAAAATTCCTGAAATATTGCAAAGAACACACTTGTCAAGGTCAATTGGTCAAGGTCAACTTGCATTTGGAAAACTTTAAGTATTTGAATTATAGATACAGTTCTTTTTAACTAAATGAGCATTGTTTTGGTGCAGAAATATTCTTTGGTTACTTCCTTTCTGGCACCTGGTTAAATGCTACTTGTGGAAATTAAGCATTATTTTAAGTTTTTAAAAATCCAGTTATTGCATGAATATAATTGAAATTTAAATCAGCAAATTAAGCCCTCATTATTAGTCAATCTCTAAGTGTAACTGGAGAAAGTCACAATTGTTTTCATTGAAATCCATTGAACTGCTGACATCTTTTAAAAAATATCCAGCCACCATTTTACATATTGGTGTTCTAGGTATTTTATAACAAGTCAACAGAGTAACGTTCACGCCTATGGCTGGAAAGTGCACATGCATTGTTATTGACCAGTGATTGTATTTCTGTCAGGCAAACCACATAGCCAGTAACTAGGGTCTGTTTCCAAGTTCATTGCCCTTTGTCTAATAAACCAGCAATACTAATAAATCTTGCTTTCACTAAGCGATCAATAATTTTTGATTTACTAATTAACATTGCATTAATAGATCTGTGTAGCATGAAATATGCTTTGGTAATGAAATAACATTGTACCTGTACCTCACCATACTTGTGCATACGACAAGAAACTCAACTTGACTTGAAATAGCATTAAGAATACAGTTTGACAAAGAATTACCATTTCAACCTAGTCACCACAACTATTAACTGTGATTAACTTTAATATTCCTTCATTTGCTCTTTGTTCGTTTTAATTTTGTTTGAACAATAATTGAGGAACTGGGAGGGAGTAGCCATTGAAGCAGACATTGTAAGGAATGCAAATGAGCATGGGAGACAAATCAACATTCTGGGTTAATTTTCATGGCTGTTTTTTTAATATGAAGCTCAATAAATCTTACAAGGTGAATTGGCACATTGGTTTACTGGTTTGTATAATTTTGTGGCACATTGCTTTTCTCATTTGTACAGTTTTGCATTTCAAATTTTATCCAACACAACATAGAAGTGAAGAAGAGTTTTTCCATAATTACAGGATATAGGTAGTGTAAAATCATACTTCTGATATGGAAAGTTATGGGTTCAAGTCTCAATGCCTAATGTATGTTGTCAGAGACGTATTCATTCACTTGAGGGATTTAGCCAAGATCCATTCTCTCTGTTTAAGTGAGCATCGAAGGTATCATGAAAATAGTTTCATTTCATCTTGGCCACTATTTGTTCCTGCAGTGATGCTAATAAAACAGTTGTTGTTCCAAATAGTATTGAAATATATTTTGCTGTGGAGAAATTTGGGCCATGTATGCAATTTGTGCCATAAATGTGGATGAAGCATTAAAAATAATGGAAAGGAAGTGACAGTCACTGTTTATTTCACTTTTCATTCACTTTTCACCTTTTCACTGAAATAAGATTTGACCTTGCAGGATTGATTACATTGAATTAACTTAACAGTTTAATTGGAGGGATTTGGTTTGCCAGACTGGATGTTAAGTAGGCTACGCATACTGAAGCAGCAACATTTTGTGAGAGTTGAACCCTTTGCCCAATATGTCAACATTTTTGGAGACTGAGGGATGAATGGATCAATTTTACATCATCACAGAACAATGAAATATTAGGAAGGATGTAAAGGTTTGGATAACAAAAGAAAGTTACAGGATGTTGATGCAAATTACAACTGTTAGAATTATTAATAACAATGTAGATTTATCATAGTTAAATTAACTAAAGTTAGCATTTTTCTCCTTTAAATGTTAAGTGAATTATGATGTTAATTATACATTAAAAATCTTGAGTTTGTATTTTTCAAAACTGTAAGCTTTCATGATAGAACAGGCAAAATGGAGAATGAACCATTTTATGGTTTAAGTTTAGAATTTTGACTATTATCAATCAAACATTTTTTTTCTTAAACCATGATCAGCTAAATACATTTGCATTTTTTTTTGTGAATTGAAATAGGCTGTACCATTTTATTTACCTTAAGCATTATGTTGTAATGAATTTTAGTCTTGAACCATGCTATTAGTAATTACATTGAAGAAGGTAAGTATCCTCTGAGAACATAAGGGAAAATTGTGAAAGGTATGATCTATTTTGAAATGACTGATGTAAAACAAACGTGCTGACCTTGTATTAAGAACATTGTCAAATTCAGGCTTACAAAACTATACTTATAAAGTGGTGCATTTTAAAAATTGTAGTTAAACATTTGCATTTGTTAAATTACTGAAGTAACTGAAACTATAGTATCTGGGAAAATATCTAGTAGATGAGTGCACGATTCTGATTCTCATTTGCATGTGTTCAGTTATCTTCCTGTGGGAAGTCATATATGTGAGGTTCTGATTTGCAAAGCTTCATGGACCTATCTGGTTCATTTCACAAATTGTGATCAATTTTTGCCTTGAGCAACAAAGGATATTTATAAAATAACATACAACAATTGCCAACAGGTCAGTCAGGTTTTATGTTGAAGAATGTTTTCAATTAAGTTGCATTCTGTTTTACTTATATTTTGTATGGCTAATATGTTTCAACATCAAAGTAATACTTGGGAGTTATTTAAAAAGTATGATTCTAAAATAGTGTCACTGATAATATTTCCTATGTTTGAAGACGTAGCAGTAAAAGAATAAATAGTAAGACAACAGCTGCAGCAGTTCATTAATAAGATGACCTATAAATTGTATTCAATTTCATGATAAGTTAAGAGGAAATTGGTATCATGGTTGTTATCTTAATAAAATCATACTGTATCTAGTGACAATGCAGACTGATGTTAAAATGATAAAACAAAATGGCAAAATGTATATGTTTAATAATACATAGCTTAAATGTAAATTATGGTTACTTCTCATGAAGAATTCAAGCTTTGGTTGAAGGAAGGTCATGCACTGCAAAATGAGGCAGGCGTGTATAATATTAGCCATCTTAAACTAGAATTGGTTGCCTATTTTACTTGCCTTTTCATTCTGATTGTGAAATGGGTTAGTGAATCACTATTGCACATTTTGTACAACTGCATATATTTATCATGTATCCTTTTCTTCTAAATAGTATGGTACAGTGGCTATAAGGCTCAATAATGGGATTTCCCTTCACTTAGTTAGAACTTGCAGCTCCACTCTGAAGTAACAAGGAAATGCATGTCTTGAAGAAAATATTTGCCAGTTTCAGAAGGGTAGTTCCAAGGTTAGGGACTTTGCTATTTTCACTCCCCATCTCTCCTCCCCTCCCCCAAGATAATTGCCATTTTACACTCTCTCCCTAGGCACCATTCTTACCTAGACTGGGTTCAAGGAATTTGCTGTTTAAAGTGATCCATGTGTTGAATTACATATATAATGTAGTTTGGTACTTGTGCCCTCAAATCAAAGGCTTTTCATTTGTGTGGTATGCTCCAAAAAACATTTAAAGTCAAATTGTAAACAGAGGAGGAAGTCTCAATTAAGAGGCTTTCTTCCAAATTTCCAAATATATAATTTTATATTACCAACAAATAATGCTGTGTAATTACTGGTCTGTCAAGCATGATTAGTAATATTGCACTGAAACAGCTGCTTCTGAATGTTGATTATTTTAATTTCATGATTATGCCATCATCATCTATGCACTTGTGGTATTTGGAACTCCATGCCATGTGCAGCCTTGCACCAAGTGTAGCATACTTTCATCTATCCTTATCAAGCTCTATGAAGTTCATGGATCTAATCATGTAGCATCAAGATCCTAATCTTTAGTTTATTGCAAATTCCTCATGCTTTGGTGGTGACAGATTTGCTTCAGTTGTAGCATTTTTGCCTCCTGTATTAAGCTCCACACCAGGGATTTTAAACACATAATCTTGGTTTATGTTTCAAAGCAGTACTATCACTTAGATCTGAGATTCAGTCAAAGCAGTACCTGTTGTCCTGAAGATGCTGAAGATCCTCTGGTGCTATTGAAAGAAAAGCAGAGGAAATGTGGTGTTCTAGTCAATATTTATCTCTGGTCCAATATTATTTATTGCTTTTGATAACTTGATATTTGCTGGTTGGCTGCATATTTTCTAACATCATGACAGTGACTACATTGTTAGGTTCTTCATAGGTGATTAAGCAATGCTGACGTTAAATGCCATTTAAGTAAAAGCCTCTTTGGACTTTCTTTCCTTTCATCCATGTTGTCTTCTGCATATTTATATCCTCAAATGCCCTTTCGTGTTTCTGACAACAGATTATTATCCATCAGCCTTGCTTTTCTGTCAGAACTACATCAAATCTTTCAAACTTTGGTAAGATTCAATAAATCCTTCTAAATTCATTAACTTAGCTTCAAAACCTTTTTAAAAAATGTTCTTCAACTGTTCCTTTGCTCCACAACATTTCCCCTCCCACCTCCTGCTCCAACATTCTCCTTTGTTCTCCTCAAATTTCACTCTCATTCACTTTGCTGATACTTGAAGAGAGCCACAGAAACTGACTGTTGCAAGCATCTAGTGGCATGAAATTGACCATAAATATGCAAAGTAATACAGTTAAAAGCTTCAGATGGAAAGAAAAAAAATGCATTTAGTAAAGAAAACCGAGGTTTAACAAAATAGGATTTCAATTTATTCCATAGGTTTGGTGGTCCTTCTTACAGACCGAGCCATTTGATCTTGGATCTTCTTCAAAACTGTTGAATCTGTAGGTTTGTGTAGATTTGTCTTCACCCTTATCAGTGTACCAAGGTCACAGAGAATCTTCAGGTGGTTTAAGACTCTCAAAATGTAGATTACGATTGTTTTAGAATACTGTGCAAATACTTTGATAAATTGATGCATTTTAAATTTATTGAAAAGTGCTGTGCTTGGCTTCAAAATCCTTCTGTTTATTGTACTTGTTGCCATCTGTGACTTTCATAGGTAAGGTACCCAGTGTTTAAAGAGCAGGTAATGAATACCTGGTATTCTAAATTAGGCTGATGCTATTTAACACCAATTTTCTAAGGTGTATCAGTTGTAACTTCCTAAAAATCTTGTACACTTGTCTATTAAAAGACACTGCTTTTAAAGATCTTCCACATCTTTCAACAAAACTAATAAAATCCAGAGGGTTTCATCTCTTGTACACTCCAGCAATAAAGGTGAAATGCTTGGGAATTCAGAAGGTACATAGGAATAGGATTTGAAGATGGGTATTAACTGATTCTGTTTGGAATTGGTCCACCACGCATTAGTTCCAAAACTGTTATAATGGGGAAAACTAGAAGATAAATATAGAGGGAGAAAAAGGGAGGGCAGAATTTCTGCAGCACACACTAAATTCCATAGGTACAGAATGTCAAAATATTGGGGTTATTGCTATTATTCTGTGGAAAATATATCAGATATAGTTAAAAGTTGTAGCTGAGCTAATTGATGTTGCTTCTTAGGCAGCTCCTTGGGAATGAGGATGACTTGCTTCCACTTTGGTTTTATGGGTTCCGAGATGGCTAATGAGGCCAATGTGGGAATTGGGTGGGGGCAGGATATGCCTGATGGGGTGGGTTGATTATTAGGTGGCCCGCTCCTTGTGTTGCTTATACCAGGCTTCTCAGTGGTCCTGATGTATTGCCTCTGTTCTCAATGTTATCCCAAATGCTGTCTTTCTCCTCTTCGAGCAGTCAAGGGCTGGCAGTTCCCAGAAATCAGTGGGTATGTTGCAGTTCAAGAAAGCTTTGAGCACATACTTGAATCTTTTTCACTGTCTGCTTGGTAATTTCTCTCATGTCAGAGCTTAGGATAGTGACTGTTTTGGGAGTCTGATGTCAAGCACATGAACAATGTGGTGTGCCCAAAGTACCTGATTGAGAAAAGAGGGCCTCCCAGTTGGGATGTTGGCCTGGAACTAGGGCCACATTGCTGGGGATGTTTATCCTCCCTGTTATACTGAGACTTGATTGAAACACTATTGTGATGGAGCAAAAATATTATAAAGTCTCCCCATGTTGCCCTATGTCAGCAATTCTTTGTTATGTCTCTATAGAATGTGAACATTTTCTCTCTAGTCCTTCCTGGCAGTGAAAATGAAAGTGATGAGATTTTGCACAATCCTGGAACAAACTCTTGAAAATAATACACATGCAGCATGCTTTTTCTTGCATCTTTTGTCCGATAGTTTTCAAGCTATAATGAACTTTGGTAACTTGAACTGCTTCACTATGACATCCTAAATCAACGTTGTCTGAAACTACACTAATATTTGTAATAAAATGTCTTGTGACTAAAATGGTTTGAAGATGAAACTGAGCAATTTAAAAAGCTAGATATTAACATGGAGTCCAGCATTTTTTTTTCAAAGAAATTGTATAGAATTGGTTGATTTAATCCCCATTTGTTAGCATTCTTAAAACTGCGTGAGACACTTCCTGTACCGATTGGTGTTAAGTCACTGTTTGCTGGGGCAGGTGGGGTGGGGGGTGGGGTGGAATAACTGAATGAATGGAAGTCTTCTTTCCTTTCAAGTCCAAATCAATTGCAAAGAAAAACTGTGAAAGTGCACATCACTCATTCTGGTGTATGCAAGAACTACCGTAGGAAGTTCTGTCTACGATTTTTGCTGTTTGCAGTGATCTAATCCAATAATTATTACTGAACTAGAATGCACTTTTGATTATTGAAGTATTCTATCATCCACGTGATAGCATACTCTATTCGGGATGGATCTGGGGTGAAATGTATAAATACGATATACATTTATATTTTGGTTACTGTCTTTCATAAACAGAATCTGAAAGGTTAGATAAAATGCACAAACACTCCTGTACTTTTATCATGTGATGATATTAGGGAATGTTTTAATATTTCTGACCCATAAGAAATCAGTTGAACATTTTGAGTTCATCTGATATTCCACTATATTTTTTACGCCAATATTTGATGGCATGTGACAAGCTGAAGGAATTGTTATTTTTAAGCTTCAGCCTAGCTGCCTCTGTTTGCTTCAGCCTGCATCTCTAATATTCTGTACTAAAATTCCCCAGTCAAACTTTTAATAATTACATAAGCTTTGAGATTTTAATATCCTTTGGCCTGTAAGGGATTTTTAATTAGGTAATGAGATGGGTGGTATCAGGTTTAGTTTACATGGGGCTTAGTTTTCTTATCAGTGAAAAAAGAAACTAGTGCCACCGAAGCAAAGGATAAACAGCTCTTGAAGATAAGTGGGTCAGCTGTTAAAACAGTTAATCCTGAAAATTTTGAACTAATGGATATCTGGTGGTAGTAAGGTGGGTGTGGGTTTGTTGGATCATTTTAAAGGCATTACAGTTGCTTCTGTAATAACAAATTAATGTTAATGGAGGATCTCCAGTAGGCATCTTGTTAACTTGGAAATATGGTGAAAGGTCATTGATCTGAAACACCAATGCTAGTTGTCTCCGCAGGTGCTGCCTTACCAGGGTATTTCTATCACTTTCTGTTTTTATTTCAGAAGGTGTAGCTGCCTATTTTAATTCCAAAGGTTTACTTGAGATGTTTAATGGTTATTTTATCCATTTTGAGTGCTTCAAATATTCAGTCCATAACCAGTACTGTTCCTTTCATTTCTTAAATATCACCCATTTCTGCCCTTCCTTCTGTACTGGTGAAATACAAACGTGTGCGTTTTCTTACCTAACGTAATCCTGTAGCCTACAGAATCAACTTTTAAGCCTTGGCCTTGCCCCTTCCTAACTCCATGGCATCCTTCAGCCCTGTGAGAACATGAAGGAAACAGATGCAGGAGTTGGTCATACAACCCTTCATGCCTTAAGCTTATGACAGATTTGATCTTCTTTTCCCTGCTCAATTCTCACAAGCCTCAATTTCTCCTGTAATCGGTGTATCGTAGCCTTGAAGACATATCTTCTGTTACTTGGTAAGTATTGACCAACATGTCTTTCCCTGCTCCCTTGACCTCTTTGTTTCTGCCTTTTGGAGATTTTCTTTATGAGCACATCTGCCTTATTACATACTTCCCTTACTTCGGAGACTTACTTACAAAACATGACCTGAGATTCATTCCCCTTCCCAAACCTTGTTCCTTTGTCACTTATGTTCAGTATCCGTTCACAACCTTTGGTTTGATAATCTGAACCAATCTATCTAAAGCTGATTATAAACTAGTTGCAAGTAGTATTATTTGTCGAATGAAGCTTGTTCTACAGTCAAAATAAACAGGTCTACTTTGTAAATTATCGGTTTACTGTGGAGGATGCAACAGTCAGTACTTCAGAAAGGCAAAGCATAGACCACCCTATCATAGTGCTGTGATATTGAAACACCACCACTAATTTAAATTATACAGGATTAGTGCATACATACGTGCACTTCCAAATAATCAGGAGCTCTGTTTCTTTCTACTCATTAATTGGATTTGATAATCAAAATCTACCAGTTTGTTTATCTTATGGCTGAAGAAGGCCATGCAGCCCACCTTAATTTAACTATTTCAACAATTGTGATCTCAGTGGAAGTTAAAATTAACGCCTGTTCAGTATTGACTCCAGTAAGGCTCTTCTGAATTGTATCTTGAGCTCTTTGAATGTCATTCATGTGGTGTGATTATCAAGCTCAATTTTCCATACTAATTGCATTAAATTTAATCTATCTCTAACATGCCAACTGTAAGGGAATTTATTTCCTTTTTTGAAACATCTGACAATGAATTACAGAATTAACAATTTATGGTAATGTATTTTCAGAGAATAATGTTCACAAGTATGAAAAAAGTTGTATATTGCACTTGTGTAGATTCAGTATTCTCTATGTATTTCATTATTGTAGCTAATACCCATTACTGTTTTTTGTGAAGAAGGAAAGAATGCATACATTTTTAAGGTCACTTTGTATTTCTATCAGGCGAGATTAATGCATTTTCCTTGGAAGTGTAATATATTATAGTTCTGGATTATTGTAGTCCCCACTCATGACCTCTGTTTTTATTTATCTGATTGCAAAGTTATTTTGGCCTACATCTATCAATTGAATATGCATCTTTGTCAGAAATACTGATCTTAACTCTTACTCCAGAAATATAAATATATTGCACTTTGCAAATTTGTAGAGTTAATTTAACATTTCCATTGACCATTATAAGTTGAATTATGTGAAATGGAACAGATCTACCTTCATGAATTAATGTGATCAGCTGCACATAGCAAAGTTATAGCTTAGTTCTTGTATCGTAGTGATCCAGACACTTTTGTAGCTTTAATTGGTACATCAAGTTGTGGCAAAAGATTTGAGGTCATCTTATTTTATAGGTTCTTAACGTTAGTGACGGACCATCAGCATTCTTCCAAAACTATAAATGTAACAGTTTTTTAACCTGCATTACTGCGACTGCATTAGAGTGTAATATGGAGGAATATAACGATATGCAATTAATTTTGAGTAGTTGTAATGCATGTATTGACTTCAACGGTCACTTGCAATATTGTAACAATACTAATCCATTATAATTTAAAATCGTAGTCATATAGCACAGAAATGAGCCCTTCGACCCACAGTGTCTGTGCCGACCTTTTTCCCCATCTACACTAATCCCATTTGCCTGGTCGAGTACCTGTCTAAATACTTCCTAAATATAGGGACTGCATCTGATTCCACCACCACCTCTGACAGCAAATTCCGGGTACCATCCACTCTGTGTTTTTAAAAAAAGTAACTTTCTGTTCAGATTCCCTTTTAAAGCCTACCTCTTGCCCTGAAACATATGACCCTTGTTTTTGACACCCCTACCCTGGGGAAAAGATTTTATCAACCTACCCCCTCCATGCCTCTTAGAATTTTGTATACCTCTTTCAGGTAACCCTTCAACCTTTGTTGCTCAGGGAAAACAAGCCCAGCCTATCCAGTCCCTCCCCATAAGTAAAGTCCTCCAATCCAGACAACTAATATTCCAGATACATTTGTAGAGCATTGAAAGTAAACATGATGCAAGGATTACAGCGATGTACAGTTATTAATCTCTGTTAATTACCTTAAATGAACACTTCTGTGATGCATTAGGTAGTGAACATCCAAAGCATCCTTTTACAAGTAGTGCTCTGTTAATCCAGATGCTTTTCATGAATACTGTTCAGTTACAAAGAACGCCAAGGCTATAGTAATTTTCAAATCAAAATTTTGTTTCACGCTGCATGAATCATCCAAGTAAAGATGCCTTTTCTTGCCAGATTTGTTGCCATATTGGATTCTCTTGAATTCTCTTGAATTATTCTTAGATGAAGTTGTATTGAGCCAATTTGAGATGTTTGTAGGATTCTTTGAAAAATATAATTGAGTGGAAGATTTGACCAATGCAATAACATGATTGGTAGGCACAGGAAACGTGCATTGAGAGTTTATTTGGTTCAATGTGGTCTGTGCACTCTTGTCTCTCCTGCCGTGTTCTTTGTTCTCACTGAATTTCCATTTTTACTGAAAATAATGATCTTCCTTTATCACATTTCAAGGTATCAGGAATGTAAACAACCTGTGTACAGTTGAGTCCCACAGATTATCAGGTCCTCTTGGTGTAATGCCATTCTGCAGTTCATCAACAAACATTAATCCAACATCTCAATGTCCCATGGCAAGCAATGTTAGAAATTAAGGTTATTTTCCATCGAGTCCTCTGGTTATGTTTCACGTTGCTGGTGTCATCCTTGCGTCATCTCATGGACTGTGATATTCTCCTCAATGTATTACCCAGATATTCTGAGACCTAATCATTAAGTGTAAAGGTCTAACATGACTTTGTCATTTTCTTATTCAGTGTACTGTCCATAAAGCTAAATACTCTATATGTTTTCTTAATTGCTTTTTGTTATTTTGTCCATCCATTTTCAAAGATAATGACCAAACACCCAGGCTATTCTGATATTATCCTCCATTTAATATAATATCACTTTAGGTTATGCTGGACAGAGATTAATAGATTTTTGGGTATTAAGGTAATGGAGGAATTGGGATTAGTGCAGGAGAGTAGCTTTGAGATAAAGTTCATCTGTTGGCTTGTTAAATGATGATAGAACAGACATGAGAAGCTGAATGGCCTTTACTTCTGTTTCTTGCATTCTTAAGATTTGTGTGTGGATCAATAACAGCACATTATGCATGCAGGATTCTTGTGTAGACTGATCTTTTGTATGGATGTCAGAGCAGCGTAACTGAGTGGAAGAAGATAGCCCTGAAACCGTGTAGAAGTTTAAGGGCATTCATTTAGAGTATTTCAGCACTAAACCACATTAAATTATTTAAACACTCTCTTCCTCAGAAAAGAATTGATAATCTTACTTTGCTCTCATCCTACAATGATGCCAAAATGTTCAAGGATCTCACAAATCATTAAATTACAACCCCTTCTACCCATTCTGGTGGATGTAAATGCAGAACAGGAACTTGTGGAAGATGCCTAATTGTGGTCTTACCAAAGTTATTGCAGTGTTACGAGATTTTTGCTGATGATTTTTTGCTTTCATTCATTTTGTATCTCTATGAAGGCCAATTCAGTTCACAAGTGGATGAATCCCAGTAATACACAAACTGATTTTAATGAATAGAATTATCGTTTGGTTTGTGAATTCAAATGGCTGTCAAAGATTGTACTTCCATATACAAATTTAGATTTGAGTCAGCAGACAATCATTTAATTCCTTGAGTATTAGCACGTCTCAATATTGAATTGTTCTTCACTATTGAATGGTTCCTCACAGGATAGAGGAGTCTCTATAGGATAGAGGAGTCAATTTCGTGACGAACAGAGATTCTTAGACAGTTAATATAGTTGCCACAGCTGCGAGCCGAAGTGCGAGATCTCTCTTCGAAATTTGGCAGGTCGGCATGCCAAATCATACTTAGTATGAAGCCTAGGGAGGGTTCAGAGATTAACCTTTGTCTTCCCTAACTCTTGCAAGAAAAGGAATCCTTGAGCAGATTGAATCAGGATGAGTCAAACTGAGAGATTGCTTGTAAACTTTCATGTTAGTTTACTGCTTGGATGAATTAATTTACTGTGCCACTGGAGCTGAGAGCAGAGATGTTGATTCATAAGAGTTGGAGAAAACCTTGAAAACTATTTTACTTATTAATATACAGGGAATGAACTGAGCCATTCTGCTGATTTATTGTTGGCTCTGTCTTGAGTGCTTTCCATGTCTATTTTTCAGAAAGATGAGACTGCAAAAAGTACTGTGGGAGATTATAGTATCTGTTACCTTCAACAAGGAATCTATTGTTGCAAATCCTAGGTCATGCTTTTGTTTAACTGGATTCCTGACGGTAAGTGTTCTCTAAGTTATAGAGAATTTTTATCTGTATAAGGCAGCAACTGCTGATGCTGATCTTGAGAGACTATTCATTTTCAAGACAAACTTTGTAAAAGTCAAATCCATTTCAAATCATTTGTAGATGTTGCTATTTGTGGAGTTTGTTGTATGTAGCCTGATGGTTAGACTTACCTATATAGCAAACACCAGTTATATTTTAAAAAGTAATTAATTGAGGTGAGGTATTAAATCTAAATTTATGCTAGTTGCTGATTAAATAAAAGCTGTACTGGACATAAAACTGAAATGTATCTTTTTCTCAATCTTTTTTTATTAGTAGTTTCCAAATTAATACAGATTAATATATAACATCGATGTTTGTAGATGTAATACAAAGAGATCAAGAGAACAATCATAGCATAGATAATCATAGGGAGCAATAAAATATAGAAAAAAAATCTGTAGATCCCACAATCTCTTAGTAAATGAATATAATATAAAAGAAAGGAAAGAAAAAGATTTATTATGTATATAAAAGAAAAAAGAAAAAACCCAAGTCAATAAGAAAAATTATAAACAATATATCAAACCAAACTAAACCAAAAAATTTCAAAAGAAAAATGTTACGGACTCAGTGAAAGTCCTTTTAAGATAGAGAGTGTGTGTGTATGTGTGTGTGGGGCGTGCTTACGTCAATAGAAGATAAAGGACGTAATGACGTTGTTGAAGAAGTAAGAAGGAGAGAGAGAGAGAGAGAGAAGGGAGAGAGACACCAGCCTGCTAGTTTTCTCTATCGACGGATGAGAAACAATAACTGTGTCTGCCACTGAAATCCATGTATGGAAGTTGGAAGTAATCTGGTGGAGTTCACTTTGTTGCTGACCTGTAGAAGGAAACAGGTATTTGTGTGGACGACCACGATTCGGATGCTTTTCGGGGTGAGGAAGTCACTACCGAGTAAACACTGAAGTGTCGTTTGGGGTTCCATCGTGGAACATTTGGATTTTGTATTTACTCTCCCTATGTTCTCTACATCTACGTCTTATCTTCAGACAACGGTGGTTGTTGAAGAAGCCCTTGCTCATGTTTCACCTTATGGCTTGCGGAACTGAACTTTAAGAACCATTCCGGAACTTGGAGTTTGGGACTTTGTCACACACACACACGACGAGTTTAGTTTTGGGGTTAACGTTCAAGGTTTAACATTTTTGAATTCTAACCTACTAACATTTTTACTTTTATTTTACGTATTATCATAAATAGTGATTAATAAAATAGTTTTTAACACTAAATCATGCTCAGTGTGTTTCTTTTGTTGCTGGTTCGTGACAAAATCAAAAAAAAGAAAAAAAAACTGGACTGAAATTTCTCAATAGAAACAGAGCAATATTATGTCATCAACTCCGTTCTTCTAAATTGGAAAGTTATTGAAAAGGGATCTACATCATGTGAAAATATTGAATAAATGGACTCCAAATATCTTCAAATTTAAGTGAAGGATCAACAGTACCACTCCTAATTTTTTCCAAGTTTAAATATGATATAGTTTGAGAAAACCATTGAAAAGTAGTAGGGGGTATTGGATCCTTCCATTTAAGCAAAACGGATCGTTTGGCCATTAATGTAACAAAGGCAATCATACGCTTAGCGGAAGCAGATAAATGGCCAGACTCTATCCTTGGTAATCCAAAAATTGCAGTGATAGGGTGAGGCTGTAAATCAATATTCAATACAGTTGAGATAATGTTAAAAATGTCTTTCCAATATTTTTCCAAAAGAGGACAGGACCAAAGAAATGTATCTTTTTGAGCAGGCTATACAAGTGTTGCTGTCATTGGAATTGTCGTGGCTTTGATGAATATTTTTGATAACAGACTGTAAACAGATCTAGGAGTTTCGCAACCATAGGAGTTTCCTAGATACAGTAACTATATTCCTGTTTTATGCCAGATTCTTTCATGTTTTAAGTTTGGTAGTAAAGGTAATTTGTTTTTTTTCCCTACTTAGCCTTTGAATAATGTTCACAAATAGTTTTCACTAATTTCCTTTGATAAATCCCCAGATTTTTGTAAGTTGGCGAGACAATACAAAAATTGTCTGTGCTGTCTAAGTATTTCCTAAATGGTTTTTGCTTTTGCAAATTTACAATCACTGCACAAGGAAGTGTAAATTATTTTCTTATATTGAGCAATCCTGCTCAGAACTGGCACTGCAGTGGAGATTATTCATAAGGTGTGGGTGCAGTTTGGAATGATCTGGACCATTGGTGGAGCAGACCTCCTGCAAAGGGGAATGCAGTGTTTGAGAGGAAATAAGCTGGTAGCTTTATTTGGGAAAGGGAGGGGCCAGAAACCAAGAAGAGAATGATTTATGAGGCAGTGCTCTGGTTTTGGCAGATGTCCAGCTGTACATGATGTGTGTCGTGATGTGAATTTTATAGTTGATGCTGACAATAGCTAGTTTTGGGTGCTTATTGTGGAGTAAAACAGATGCTGAAAGGAAAGCGGGAACCAATTCTAACATAATATGGTTTATATTGTTCAGAAGTGGGAGGGATCAAATGAGGGGAAATGCAAAGCAGACCAGGATGAGTTGGGCTGCATGTGCATGGAGCATGGTCAATAAAATTTGTGAGCTGCAGGCACTGATTGTTGCATGGATATACAGCAGTAAGAGAGATGTGGCTCAAAAAAATTACAGAATTTTAAATATTCCTGGCTACAGTGTATTTAGAGAAAAATGACTAAGGGAGGATATCAAATACTATCAAAAAGGGATGATAAACTTGAGGGTTCAAAGGTTGTTTGGTTAGAATTGGGGGAAAAGGAGGAACTATTCTGTTGTTGACTGTGTGTTATAGACCATCAACATGGTGGGAAAGAAATGGAGAACATTTGAGCCACATTTCAGAAAGATGCAAGCATTATAACATCACAATGGGACTTGATTATTGCCGTACAGATTGGGAAATATTTTATAACGTTGAAAGGAGGCCATTTGACCCATTGATTTGATGCATACTCTTGAACACTCCCATCAATCTTATCCCCCCACTTATTTTCCTGTAACCTATTCTTTCTCACACACCCATTAACTATCAGTTTAATCCTGATTCTCCAATAATCCACCTATACTAGGAATAATTGTACAGTAAACAATTAACCTACCAACCAGTGCATGTCTGGGAGGTGGGAGCAGTACCTTGGAGGAATCAACACATTCCCAAGCAGCATGGAGGTCAGGATAAGAGAGACTTGCTGGAGCTGTGAAGTAGCAGTACTACCTGCGGTTGAATTTTATTACATTTAAATTCCACAGCTGCCATGGTGAGATTTGAACTTGGGTCTCTGGGTTGTTTGTCCAGTAACTTGGGCCAGTAACTTGATCACTGTGCCACTGCACTTCTGGAATATAAGCATTAGTGACAGAATGGGAGGAATTTTCCAACATGTGCTTGAGAGAATTTTCTTTATGTATGTTTTACCCAAAACAAGGAAAGAAGCAGAAATAGAACTGATTGTAAAGAATGATGTGGAGCAAGTGATTTGCGCTTTGGCCGATGATCATGATTTCAACATTATTTATGAATCAGACATGAAAATGAAGGCAGGCTAATTTCAGTGAGTTAAAGTGGGATTTAGCCCATTCAGAATGGGGGAAAAAAAAAGTGATCAGTCATAAGAAGCCTTCAAAACTAGTTTGGGTACTGGCAAGAATGAAAGTTGGGCAGAAGGGGTGGGGATGAAGAATGAACATGGAAAGAGGGGATTCAAGCTTCAATTTTATGGAAGACTTGGGAGATGCCTGGGAATTCAAATGCTAACCAATTTCTTTTTGTGCTATTCTATTGTGCTGTTAAATATATTTATTGTCCCTTTTCCCTTATGAGAATAAATTAGCAAACAGAATGAGGAAGTTCTGAAGTCTTTTTAGATCTGTATAAAATGGTAAAAGAACAGTTAAAAGGAAGGGTGATTCAGCGTAAAAGGAAATCTGCAGGCAGAGGATGTGACAGATGTAGTGAATGAACAATTTGTATCTGTCTTCACGAGATACCACTGCCAATGTCACAATAAAGGGAGAGAAATTAAATCCAATAACATCTGAGGATGAGGTGCTTAAAAGTTTTTCAGAAGAAAATGTTACTGTGTCCACATGGAATGCATGCTTGGTTGTTGGGGGAAGTGAGGTGAAGATACAGATACTCTGACTACAACTTCGATCCTCCTGGGAGTAATGATAAGGACCAAAAGATTAGAAATACTACACCCCTGCTCTCTTATTTGAAATAAAGTGAGCAGGATAAACATAGTAACTATAGTCCAATTGGGCCAATATTAATTGGGTGGGGAGGGGAACACTTAAGAGACAGCAATCAAGGAAACATTAGTTGTCACTTGGAGAAGTATGGGTCAACCAATACGAATAACATACCTAAAAATTGCATTAGATACATTATTCATGTTGGTTGACCAGTGCTTGTCCAAGTGATCTGATTGAATTCTTTGAAGTAAGAGAATATTAATAAAAGTGGTGCTGTTGATGTTGTATACAAGGACTTTCCAAAAAGCAATAGTTTAAATGTGTATCAATGGATTTGTTTGGTGTTAAGGGACAGGTATAACTTGGGCAAGTAATTGAAGCCATAGGTGGCAGAGAGTAATGATAAACAGATATTTTTCTGGTACCTGAAATGAGGAATTTGGAGAGATGAAGAAACTAGGATTGTTCTCAAATGATAGACAGTTAAGGAGAAACAAAACTGAAGGGTATTGATGGAACAAGAGGGATCAGTGACCAGAGGTCGAAGATTTCATGGGGCAGATCCTTCAGTGCTCTGTGTTTGCTGGTCACCTGTGCCTTGGACAAGATATTTCCTCGAATGTGGTCCAAAATGCAGTTTTCTGGGTTTCCAACACACTGGGAAGGTGCAGGGCTCCTTCTGACTCATGGTTGGTTGGCTGTAGGGATAAGAATGGCATTGACAGTGAAGAGACCCAGTCCCCTAGCTCTTAGCTGACAAACCTACTGTCACAAAGGTTCATGGTCATTTGTTGAAAATTAGAAAGTGTTATAAAATCTAAAATATTAATATTTAAGCTTACAAGAGGAAAAGCACGCTCAGACTCTTGTTTTCCTGCACGATCAATTAAAATATTTAAACTAATTTAATTAATTTGGATAAAAACCTTTTACATTTTTTTCAGCAGTTGTTGTTTTTACCATTGATTTCAGCAGGCTTATTATTCTGGTGTTACAGCCTCACACTTGAAAATTGACCTTGCTCTTAGCGTTTCTGCGAGCAAATCTATTGGTGATTTTGGCAAAAGATTTGTCCCATCGTGATGGGGGAAGGCAAGAAATTCATTTCATATGGATGATTGTTATGTTCTGGATTGCACTACCTAATGGTGAAATCAAATTGTATTCATTTCAAAAGGTTATTGACTAAGTGTTTGCAGAAAACTAATTTGCAGAGTTCTATAAACAATTTGCTTTTTTAAATATCTCCAATAAGAGAAGTTTCAAGGTGCATAACAGGATTGGTATCAAGCAAAAATTTGACACTAAGCCATTGAAAGACAGCTCAGGGCATGGCATAAGTTCTAAGGAGCATTAGAAAAGCGAGAGAGTCAAAGTTCTCTGAGGGGAATTCCAGAGCTTGCAGCCAAGGCAGCTGAAAGCACAGTTGCCAGTGATGGAACATTTAAATATCTTGAATTTGCAAGAGAGCAGCATTGAAAGCATGCAGAGATTTGGAGGAATTTGCAGAGGTGGGGCTTTTGGTAGAGTAGTAGTGTTTGTTGGTGAGGGAAGACAAGGTCATGGAAGGACTTGAAAACAAGGAAGAAGATTGTAATATTTGAGGTTGCTGGAATAGGGACCAGGTAGGTAAGCAAACACAGGCATAATAGGTGAACGGTACTTCTAATGAGCCAAAAGACTGAGTTCTGGAAGAATTTTCTGATGTGGAAATTAACCAGGAGAGCCACGGCAGAGAGAGGTTTTCAGCAGCAGGTGAATTGATCCAGGGGAAGGGGTAAGGCAAAATTATGGAGGTGGAGTGAGAATTTTGTGTTTTAGTTGGTGTAGATGAAAACTATGCTTTGTGACAAATGCACCAATGTTGTAAACTTTCTGAAGGGTTTAGACTGTGAACAAGGAAGAGAATGATGCCTATGGAAGAAGCTGGCTGTGGGACATGTTTATAGCCAGAACAGACACAGCAGTTCAAATCACCTTTTGTGCAGCATGTTGCTTTATTTCACCCCTTTCCATTCAGTGTGGTAGCAGAGCAGTGAACACCATCTTGAATACCTTTTGTAAAGGAATTTATATTGAAACCATTGTCAGGAATCCAATATGATTTGAATTACATTGCTTTGTACAATGATCCAACAACCATGTGTCCCAACATCATCCAATACAGCTTCAGGGACCTGAATTTGATCCTAACTCTGGGTGCTATCTTCGTCAAACTTGCATCTTTTCCCTGTAACCATGTGCTCTGGTTTTCTCCCCACACCCCAAAGAGGTACTGGTAGGTTATTTGACCTCTGAGATAACTCCTTGGTGTAGATTAATAGCAAAAGTGTCGTTGATCTGCATGCGAGAGAGAATAAGTTCAGGAGTATAGGAAAATCGGGAGGGGTTAATGGGACTGGAAAGATTGAAGGGCCGAATGGCCTTTTCTTTGTAGAAATAAGTGAGGATAGATTTCATTCTACAGGGATGAGAAAATGTAATGCTGAAAGAAGTAGGTCAGTTTTCTTGGAGATTTTATTCTTCGCTCTCTGCTTTTGCTGAGGGAATGCAACAACTATTTGCACTGGCTCCGTGTTGCTGTGCAGGACAGTCTTTCATGTTTGAATTACATTTCTTATGAAATGTTCTGTTTCCCTACTGCTTACAGCCCATGCTACCTTTCATGAAAGGGAAGCATTGTTCATCCCAAGATATCTTCATGAAAATATTATTTTCCGTTTTAGAAAACTGAAAGTGCTGTTGTTATTAAAATGTTTATTGTTGAACACCATCATGTTGATCATTTGTAAAGGAATTTATATTGAAATCATGGTCAGAAGTCCAATGTGATTGAAGTACATTGTTTTGTAAAATGATCAATAACCTTGTGTCCAATGCAAGACCAGAAGATGTTAAGTGATGTTTGACAGTATATTTTTTTTACACAAGATAAACTGAAGATGATTGGATAAAAATCAACCTGCACACACGGGCTTGTCTCCCAGGCATTCTTTGAATTTTCAAATAGTTGCCAGAATTAGAAGGGATTGATACACATTGCAGTTTTTTTTGGTTAAGTCCATAGCTCAGCTGGGGGAGTTTAATGAGGTTCCATGGGTAAACAATGTAACTGTATCAAGGTTGCAATATGACATGAAGCAAGTATTCTGTGCGCATTAGCATGTCCCCCCAAGAAAGAGATTATGAATGCATTAGTTTCACTTATTATGTGGATGTAAAAGTTGTCCCCAACACCTGTTATGTCAGTTCCAATGTACTTTATAAAAGTAGTTATCGTTTGTCATAATATTTCTGCTTCATAAATTATAATTTATCTGAAATACTGTACTAATTTGAGATAACAAAGTTGAGAAACAAACATTTTATTATCCACATAGTTGATAGCTTGGAACATTTGGATTTGTTGTCCAACTTAAATAATTTAGTTTTGACACCAGATCAATTTCTTTATCTGAAATACAATATATCAATAAAGTATTATTTGTGTCAAATATTAAACATATCTATTGTAAGTTTTTTTTCAATTGCAGACAAACAGAAGCATTATTTGACAAAAAAATGAATCTTTGACAACTTCATGAAACTTTTAAATAGCCTTATAATGCTAAATTAAATATAATATTTAGTTAACTAATTAATTCCAAGATTCCATATTCTGGAAGCTTCTGGTACTGATTCAATGTTAGAAAGCCCCAAAGAACAGAGGACTGAAAGTAACAAGGATAGATTATATCTAGAAGACAAAATGTAAACCAAATTAGTTTAAAGTTACGAGGTAAATGTGGTAGGGGATAGAGGTAACTTTGAGCTATTTATCACACCGGAAGAAAATAGTAGAGCACTTAATGAGCAGTGTTACAGATTTAGAAAAATAACCTGCAAATGCATGTTCAAACAAAGCTCTGCTCTACATTTGTGTGATGAGGAACTTTTGTGGGATGATTATACAGGAGGCAAGGTATTTTTAGTACTGTGAAGCTCCAGTGAGAATTGAGTTGTCTTATATTGCTTCTGCATGTGTGAGTAGCCAAGGGACTGGAGTTGGCTTTCCTTGCGAAAGTGTGAATGAATTATCTGTGAGTTCTTGTATACTATGTGTAAATTGGCAATGTAGTCAAGAGAAGTGATACTGAACCAATCTGTATTTATGCCATAATAAAACAACTGAGTAAAGTATTGGAGCTTGTATTCCAGTGAGGACTAGTTAATTTAAAATTACAGTGTAGTGCATAATATTTGCTGAAGCATCAGAAAGAGATGTTGTCAAGTTGCACATTTTCTGCTGTTAATACTACCACTTATATTCTGAGGTACATGGATGAGTAAAAGGCTTTCAAATATTGCCTATTTCAGAATGGTAAATCCTAGATTGTATTAATATTTCATGGAACAACTCAAAAGGTGGATTAAGCAGGGAATAACAGTATCACCAATTTATAGAACCATAGAACAATACAGCACAATACAGGCCCTTCGGCCCACCATGCTGTGCTGACCTTCAAACCACACCTAAGACTATCTAACCCCTTCCTCCCACATATCCCTCTATCTTAAATTCCTCCATATGCTTATCTAACAATCTCTTGAACTCGACCAACATATCAGCCTCCACCACCACCCCAGGCAGCGCATTCCATGTACCAACCACTCTCTGGGTGAAAAACCTCCCTCTGACTTTGAACTTCCCACCCATTACCTTAAAGCCCTGCCCTCTTGTATTGAGCATTGGTGCCCTGGGAAAGAGGTGCTGGCTGTCCACTCTATCTATTCCTCTTAATATTTTGTATACCTTTACCATATGTCTCCCCTCATCCTCCTCCTCTCCAATGAGTAAAGCCCTAGCTCCTTTAGTCTCTCCTCATAATCCATACTCTCTAATCCAGGCAGCATCCTGGTAAATCTCCTCTGCACCCTTTCCAACGCCTCCACATCCTTCCTATAATGAGGTGACCAGAACTGGACACAGTACTCCAAATGTGGTCTAACCAGGCTTTTGTAGAGCTGCATCATTCGTGGCTCTTAAACTCGGTCCCACGACTTATGAAAACTAACATCCCATAAGCTTTCTTAACTACCCTATCCACCTGTGTGGCAACTTTCAGTGATCTGTGGATATGAACCCCCAGATCCCTCTGCTCCTCTACACTACCCAGGATCCTGCCATTTACTTTGTATTCTGCCTTGGAGTTTGTCCTTCCAAAGTGTACCACCTCACACTTCTCCGGATTGAACTCCATCTGCCACTTGTCAGCCCAGCTCTGCATCCTATCAATATCCCTCTGTAAGCTTCGACAGCCCTCCACACTATACACTGCACTACCGATCTTTGTGTCATCTGCAAACTTGCTAACCCAACCTTCCACCCCCTCATCTAAGTCATTAATAAATATCACAAAAAGTAGAGGTCCCAGAACCGATCCTTGTCGGAAACCGCTAGTCACAGCCCTCCAATCCGAATGCACTCCCTCCACCACAACCCTCTGCTTTCTACAGGTAAGCCAATTCTGAATCCACACAGCCAGGCCTCCCTGGATCCCTTGCCCTCTGACCTTCTGAAGAAGCCTACCATGCGGAACCTTGTCAAACGCCTTACTAAAATCCATGTAGACCACATCTACTGCACTAGCCTCATCAATCTTCCTGGTCACCACCTCAAAGAACCCTATCAGGCTAGTGAGGCAAGATGTTCCCTTCACAAATCCATGCTGGCTGTCCCTAATCAGTCCATGATTCTCTAAATGCTTATAGATCCTATCTCTAAGAATCCTTTCCAACAGCTTGCCCACCACAGATGTAATGTTCACTGGTATGTAATTCCCTGGACTATCCCTACTACCTTTTTTGAACAAGGGGACAACATTCGCCACCCTTCAATCCTCCAGTACCATCCCCATGGACAACGAGGAGTCAAGGATCCTTGCCAACGGTTCAACAATCTCCTCCCTCGCCTCACGAAGCAACCTGGGGATCATTCCGTCAGGCCCCAGGGACTTATCCATCCTAATATTTTCTAACAGCTCCAACACATTCTCTCTCTCTTGATATCTACATACTCTAGAACATTACCCTTACCAACACCGTCCTTAGCGTCATCAAGACCCCTCTCCTTGGTGAATACTGAAGAGAAGTATTCATTGAGAACCTCACCCACTTCCACAGCTTCCAGGCACAGCTTCCCACCTTTGTCTTTAATCGGACCTACTTTTACTCTAGCCATCCTTCTGCTCTTCACGTACGAGTAAAAAGCCTTGGGATTCTCCTTAACCCTACTCGCCAAAGCCTTTTCATGTCCTCTTCTCGCTCTCCTCAGCCCCTTCTTAAGTTCCCTCCTTGCTACTCTATATTCCTTACGAGCCCTGTCTGATCCTTGCTGCTTACACCTTGCGTGTGCTGCCGCCTTCTTCCTAACTAGTTGTTCCACCTTGCTTGTCACCCATGGTTCCTTCACCCTGCCATTCCTTCTCTGCCTCACCGGGACAAATTTATCCCTAAATCCTGCAAGAGATCCCTGAACATCGTCCACATCTCTATAGTACATTTCCCCTCAAAGATGGCACCCCAATTTACACTCCCAAGTTCTTGCCTTATAGCCCCATAATTTGCCTTTCCCAATTAAATATCTTCCCATCCTCTTTGCTCCTATCCCTGTCCTTGACAATTCTAAAGGTTATGGAGCAGTGGTCACTGTCCCCCAAATGCTCACCCACCCAGAGATCTGTCACCTGACCTGGTTCATTACCTAAAACTAGATCTAATATGGCATTCCCTCTTGTCAGCCTGTCAACATACTGTGACAGGAATCCGTCCTGTACACACTTAACAAACTCCGCCCTGTCTAAACCTTTGGCACTAAGCAGGTGCCAATCAATATTTGGGAAGTTGAAGTCTCCCACTATAATAACCCTGTTATTTTCACATCTTTCCAAAATCTGCCTCACAATCTGCTCGCAGGATTCCTACTGTTACCGGGGGGCCTATAAAATACTCCTAGCAGAGTAACTGCTCCTTTCTTGTTCCTAACTTCCACTCATATTGACTCTCTAGAGGATCCTTCTACATTATCTACCCTTTCTGCAGCTGTAATAGTGTCCCTGACCAGTATCGCCACCCGTCCTCCTCTTCTTCCCCCCCCTTCCTATCCCTTTTAAAACACTGAAAACCAGGAATATTCAATATCCATTCCTGTCCTGATGTCAGCCATGTCTCTGTGATAGCTGCAATATCGTAGTCCCGTGTACTTATCTAAGCTCTCAGTTCATCTCCCTTATTCCTGATGCTGCTTGCATTTAAGTAAATGCACCTTAACCCATCCGCCTTACTACTTTTATCGCCTGTACTCTGCTTCTCCTTCCTCAAAGCCTCTCTACCTGTTAGATCTGACTTTTCCCCATCCCCTTCTTCCTCTAACCTACTCCTCCGGTTCCCATCCCCTTCGCAAACTAGTTTAAATCCTCCCAAACCACCCTAGCAAACCTGGCTGCAAGGATATTGGCCTCCCTCAGGTTCGGGTGTAACCCGTCCTCTCTGTCTTGCCTGTGTTTTGAAGTACAATCTTTTGGTTTCTGCTGACATTTCTGCAGAATTAAACATCCAGACTTCTATCTGTCTGATATGATAATTCATGCATTGTCATTTAGGATGAAATGAGGTAGAACAATAGAAATTGGATAGAATCTATACAGTCCATCTGTTTGGAATAATAAAAATTTAAATCCAGAATATGCCAGTTATCCAATAGACATTAACCCCAGTTGACCCACATGTCTTACAAAATCAGGTTTGCCACTTGCATAAATAATACTTTTAAATAATTTTTGAACAATAACAGATGAAGGGCGATTTTGTGATGTGGAGGCTGGGAGGGGAGAACAATGTGGTAAATGCCGAGGTGGACTTGCTATGAATGAAAGTGATGCAGGATCTGGTGATGTCATAACCTTAGAAGATGTGAAGCAGTAAGAAATATAATAGTTTTTAAAAGAATAAAATGGATTAAATTTGAACATTAGATTAAACTCAAATGACAACCGAAAGTTTTAAAACATGAGTTTTCTGTTACAGTGGGAGAAAAACATTGTTTGAAAATCTAATGAAAGTTCTTGAGAGTTAGGCAAACCTGCACCAGTTAATGATCTTGCAGATAGCAATTTCCATAATCCTACTGAAATTTCATAAGCCTATTGAAATTGTGATGTCAGCGTTGCTTAGTGCTCTCACTTCTGTAGTCAAGGAAAAGACATTTGTTAATGTGACCTCTAGACTAATCCGATCGTTGACAACAGAACATTCTGTCCTCAAATGGATGAAATGCCATGCTATTTCAGACTATTTCCAGTTTTTTTTTAATTATGGAACTTCCTTTGTTTAAAGTAATGTCCCTAACTGCCATTGCTTTAGTTAAGGAAGAATATACATCCAATACACTTTAAACTCTGTTTTCAGTGCAGGAAGTTAGTGGTGTCAGTGTTGATCACAATTGAAGACTTGATTAGTGTACTAGGAGGATAAATGAGATTTAAAGTATTTCTCTAAATGTAATTTAAAAAAAAATCCATTTCAATAATTTTGGAAATTTTTGCTTAATTGATTACTACAGTTAAAAACTGAGGTAGGTTTGAAGTATTAACTTTAAGGGGTTTTAAGGTATTAAAAATTTTAATTCAGTGTTAGATTTAAATTAAAAAAAACGCAATTTTAAAGGTAACTTCATTTTGTTTTGTAAATCTTTGCTCTGGAATCCCCACTGAAATCAATGGGGCTTCTATCCTGTGCCAGGTCTGACTTGGCACAGGATCAGGATGATGTTTTCTTCAGTGTGATTCCCAAGACCAGACTCTGCTATTTAACTCTGTGGATTCCAGCAGCAAAGTGAGCTGATTAGATTCAACTTTCTGAATCTATTGGAGAGTCCTGGACTTCGGTCCTTATGCTTCTGTCTGATAGATGAGTTTCGACAGTGGAATACTGCTGGTTCTGACTGGAACAGTCAGCAAAGTCAGTACGATTCAGCCCAGTGTATCAATACTGTTGTAGATTCTCCATTCCTTTGAACAAATACCAAGTGCTCGCGAGATTGGAAGCTGCTCTCATTTCACTAATGTCTGTTCAAATCCAGCCCAGATCAATGATCTTGAGAGCTTGAGACAGAGATAAGTCTTTTGCACGTTGAGTTTGTGGATGCCTAAAACTTACGTTGGTGATTTACAAGCATATCCTTAACAAAAAAAATCATTAATAAATGAAAATATGCTGAAAGCCTGGTTTGATTTGGCTTCATATAAAATGTCCTACATTTTAACAGTTAATGCACCACAAAATTGCTTCATTAGCTGTAAGGGTCAGGAACAGCACTTCTTTGTGCATTCATTGAAATTACTTGCAAGTACGGGGTATCTCCTGGTCTGGTCTTGGGAGCCTGTTTGTTGGGATCACATTGAAGAAATTGCCACCCTGATACTGTGCCAAGTCAGACCTGGCACAGGATATGAAGAAGTCCCATTGATTTCACAGCAAAGATTTAGGAAGCAAAATGAAGTTACCTTTTTTTAAAAACAGTAGTCTTTGCATTTTTGTTTAGTTTTATTTTAAAGTGCTATTAAAATTGAAGTAAAATTTTAGAATATATTGGAAGTAAGTGGGTAGCTAGTGAAATAGTAGGTCCCCTTGGGGACCAAGAAGGAAGTCTTTGTGTGGAGCTAGGTGATACGCCCTGAATGAATTCTTCATGTCCATATTCACCAGGGAGAAGGATGGGAGGATGGAGAGTTAGGTGAGGTCTACACTGATGGTTTGGAACGTATGTATCAGGAAAGAGGAAGAGTTAGAGATTGATTAGTTGACACACATTAATGTGGATGAATCCCCAGGGCCTGATGAAATCAATCCCAGGATGTTGCGTGAAACAAGGGAGGACAGTGTTGGAGCTCTGACGGAGATTTTTGCATCATCTTTAGCTATGGATGAGGTACCAGAAGATGGAGGGTGGCTAATGTTGTTCCCATATTCAAAAATGGTAGGGATAAACCAGGAATCTATGGGCAGGTGAGCCTTGTGTCAATATTGTTTTGGTAAACTGGATCCAAAATTAGCTTGGTGATAGGAGGTAGGGGGTCGTGGCAGAGGGTTGTTTCTTTGGCTGGAAGTCTGTAACCGGTGGTGTACCACAAGAATTGGTGCTGGGACCTTTTGTTTGTCATATCTGATAAGTACGTTTGCTGATGATATGAAGATTGTTGGAGTTGTAGATAGCATGGATGGTTATCCATGGATACAGAGGGACATAGACCAGCTGGAAAATTGGGCAGAGCACTGAGAGAGAGAATTTAATCCAGCTAATTGAGAGGTAATACATTTTGGGTCATGTAATACTGGCAGGACATATACAGTAAATGGCAGGGATCTTTGAAAAATTGATGTACAGAGGGATCTTTGGGTACAAATTCATAGCTCCCTGAAAATGGGGATACAGGTAGATAGCATCGTGAAGATGTTTAGCTTGCTTGCCTTCGCAGGTAGGGGTACTGAGTATAAGAGCTGGGACAGTGTTGTAGCTGTACAAGACATTGGTTAGATCATACTTGGAATACTGTGTGCAGTTCTGGTCACTGCACCATAAAAGAGATGTGGCATTGCTAGGAAGATTGCAGAAGAAATTGAGCAGGATGTTGCCTGGAATGGAAGGCTTTAGTTACATGGAGATACTGGATGGGCTGTTATTGTTTTCATTGGAGTACAGGAGGCTGAGGGGTGATCTTACAAAATTATGATGGGCATAGATAGGGTATAGTTATAGCCTTTTTCCAAGAGTAGGTGAGTCCAAAACTAGAGGATGTAGATTTAAAGTGAGAGGGGGATTATTTAAAGGAGATATGAGGGGCAAGTTTTTCCACACAGAAGGTGGTGAGTATATGGAACAAGGTGGTAGAGGCAAGTACAATTGGTGTTTAAAAAGAATTTGGACAGGTACATGGATAGGAACGGAATAGAGGGATATGGGCAGGAAAATGGGATTAATGCAAATGGACATCTTGGTCAGTATGGACCAATCAGGCAGAAGGGTCTGTTTCCATACTGTACAATTCTATAACTCAAGGGCTCTTAATGACTTATTTGGTTTAACATGAAGCTATAATTACAGGATTATTTCCAGATGGGCTCCTGTAATGTTCAAAAAGTTTTTATGGACTGATTTAAAAGTTAAGACAAACCTTGCCAAGTTGTCCAATTTTATGATGTCCCTGAAGTTCAATTCTATCTCCTTAATAGCTTCAGGCTTGGACCTCCACTTCCAAGCAACATTATCCCAGCAGTTGCAATAAAACTAATGGACTATACCTTGGCTGTTTAAGAGGTGTCTGGAGAGACCTGGCATAAACAGTTGCTTTCATTAATGTAAAGAGAGGCAACAGATGAACACACACTGCGGGTACATAATTTGGCTCTGAAGGTTGAGTATTTGGATGTGGCGGGTGGGGCAGTTCTGCAATAATGTCCAGTTGTACTTGGCACTTTGCTAGTTGCACAGTATGTAGTGTGAGCATATGTGCTGCTAATGCCTGTTAAAGTATGCCGAGTTGATGGTCCATAACATTGTCAGTGTGCTTATTTAATATTGTGATTCAGCTGAAACTACTTTCAATAGTACACAGGCTGCATGACTGTAAATGAGTTGCTACCACCCCCACCCCCCTAGCACTGTTAAAAGGATCATTATCTACTTGTTCGTTAGATACTGTTTGTTTTTACTGAGTGGCTGCAGTTTCAATTGTGCAGGTGTTTCGCTTTTCTTCATTTCTTAAAGTAGCTGAAATTTACAGCGAATGGATTGCCAGGTTGGGTTGGGCAGGATTTTGAGTTCTGAACAAATTCATGTGCTTTAAATCATGGGTGCATTGATAGCTATTCCTCCTAGAATATATGGAAAATGAGTGCAGTATAAGCTTAAGCGAGACAGATATGGAGAAGGATTCTCAACAGGAGACCACTCCTGCTTCGGATGATGAATAAAAAATACTGGAAATATTCAATAGGTCAGGCACCAGTTGTGTAGGGTAAAGCAGAGTAAGAGCTTCAGGTTGACGTTCTTTCTTCAAACTTGGGAAATGTAGCAGATAAACGGGTTTCATTCCACAGAGGAAAGTGGATGGGGAGAAGTGAATGAAAGGGGTCTATGATGGAAAGCAGGAGACATAAAATGATAGTGATGACAAGGTTTGGTGAAATTGTGTGGTAATGGGACAAGTAAAGAAGATCAGATTAGAGTTGGCACAATGGGAAAAATAGAATCATATTATAAAATTATCATAGGAGAATATAGTGCTTAAACACTCAAATGGAAATAGAAATTACTGGAATGCTCATTAGTTGATTTTTATTTTAAATTCAATTTAGAGTCTGGTAGGCCATGATATGCATAATGACAAAATGAGGTGTTGTTCCTTATTTCCAGATGAGGCAATGATTTTATTTACACATCGTTCAATTTAGAACATTGTATTAGTCAAGATATGGTTTCTTCCCCATTAGAGGGACCAAACACGCATTGGTAGACTGCTTTGCAGAACACCTTCGAGTCATCAAGTATGACCCCCAGCTTCCAGTAGTCTGTTCTGTGCTGTAAGATTTTTTCATTTCTGCCAATTGGACTTTTGCTTTACTCACCATATTAAATTTAATTTAACTGAAGAGATGTTTTCATGACCATGACAAAACACTCTGGGTAAACCTCTGTGGGTTACAAGATATCTTAAGTAATTTGCATCTGTTTTAAAGAAGCAATTTGTAACCAAGATGTTGGTCACCATCTGTTCCCTGGAACCTCAATCTCTTTTCCTCCTGTTTTGCCCTGTTGCTTTCGGTTTCTCTCATTGGACATATTTACTCCCTCTTGGAATCCTTCCTTTGACTTATAGATTTTTTTCGTGATCTTACTTGTCAACTACCATTTTCCTGAGCTGTCCTTTTCCTTCACTTGACAGTGTATCTTCATATTTCATGATCAGCCCAGTTCTATCTTTGTCAGGCTTAGCTACCATGACTTTTAATGGTTGTCTTTTAAACAACCAGTATTACACTTTACTAGCACTGTTCTTGCTTTAGTGATATGATTATTAATTCCCAGTTGTTTACAGTCTCCTTATTCACATATTTAAATTATGTAAAGCAATTTTAATAATGAAACTGTTATAAATATTGTTCAAATAAGTAGAAAATGCATTTAAAAATTAGGAAATATTTTAAAATCTTAAAGCAATTAGTTAAAATAGCAGATTTTCCCTCCTAATTTCCAGGTTAGGAATTCCTATTGAAATAAGTGGAGACTGATCCTCTGCCCAATCTGGTTGGTGTAGAATTGGAGAGGCAGATTGCTCAGCATAATCCCAGCACAATCTAGGTCTGCCATTGTTCTTCTTGGGCAGACCCCTGGGATGAAAGATGTCTTGCTTCTGCTCTGGTTTTGTGTTCTGAGGCTGCAAGTAAGACTAATGTGGGAACCACCAACTCCTCCATAGATGGGGTGGGTGGGTGCTAGTTTGTGAGGTGGTATGCCCCTTCTGCTGCCTATACAGTGCTGCTCTGTTCTCTTCATGGTTCTCGGTACCATCCTAATTGCTCTTTCTACACTTTGGGTGGTTACAAGAAAATAGGGTTGGCAGTGGGCTGACTGGCCACCCAAGCCTGCCCACCCAAGCCTGCCCTGTCATGCAATGGCTGAGCCACCCATGGATGATGCTGATGTTGGTTAGCTTATCCTTCCTTGAATTTCAAGGGGTTTGCAGAGGCAACTTTGGTAGTTCATGTCCTTTGCCTTTAGAAAGCCTTCAATAGGTGCTCTATAGCACCTGGGATGGCAGAGTCCCTGCTGCCTGCTAGATGATGAGTTTTGGGCCAGGTCTGAAGTCTTAATCTTTAGTTACCCTTTTTCTGAATCAAACAAAGGTTGTACAGGTCTGCTGTAGGTGGCGGTGAATTTTATTGTCAATGTCTGCCTTCGAGTGTGGATTCCATCCATTCAGTTGGAATGACCACACCACAACTCCAAGAAAAATGCAAGAAACAGCACTGGCCACCTTCAACCTTACTGAATCCTTTGACTCCATCAACCAGGAGGTGCCATGGAATGCCCTCTTCAATTTGGCTGTCATAGTAATTCATCTCCATCTTACACTTGCTCTACAGCAGCATGCTAACCAATGGGTCCACAACTGTGAAGACTGGTGTCAAAACAAGACTATGCCATTGCTCCAATGCTTTTTCAATCTTTCTTTCCACAATTTTACACTTTGACTCCAACAAACATCCCATGGAGTGGAACTGGTTTTCGGAACTGAAGGAAATTTGCTCTACCTATGGCAACTACGTTCCAGTACCAAGTTCACCTGAACCTCAGTGTTCAAGCTGCAGAATGCAGATGATACTTGTGTTTGTGCATGCTGAATGGTTGAGCTCCAAGACATCATCAACTTGTTCATCAAAGCAAAAGGGAGCAATTATAGCCTTGCACTCAACATCTGCAGAGACCAGATCATCGACTCACCTGCCCCCGCTGCCCTCTTGCAATAAAGGCTCATGACAAGACCTTGGAAAATGTGGACCAATTCTATATCTCAGGAGCCACCACCCGGCAAAAGTAGATATGGATAATAAAATTCACCTTCGTCTGACTCCACGTGGAGTTCAGCAACAGACCAGTCATTCAACATATTCCCGCCTTGCAACTAGTCTGCTCAATGTTGGGATTGATTTTTCCGGGAAGTGCTGAATACCAGCAGTTCCCAGTGGTCACATTGGCCACAATTTGATGCAAATATTGCAATAAAAGAGAAATTTGAATAAAATATTTTACTCTTAAAATGGGAAGATATTATTTGATAAAAGAAGACATCCCTCTTATTTCATACATATGTAATTTTTATTTTGGATTTTGTTAATTTTACTACTCAACCCCTGATGTTCTGAGGTTCTACCCAATGATGCAATTGTTCAAGTTGTGAGTGAATGATTTCCTTGCTCTAGTTAAATTTATTTTTTTTGAGGATGGAATTTTGGAATAAATCTTCTGGTCATCTAACCTGAATATCTCCAGTTATATTGACACTTCTTAAAATACAAATATCCTCATTTCTACCATTGTAAGGAACAAGGAGAGGCAGACAGACTGGAAAAGAAGGACCACCAATTTTAAATATGGCTTGGCATATTGCTGGACTTATAAAATGTGAATTCATCTTGATATCAGATGGCCTTTTGCACTATTTGGCTTTGTATTGCTGGCTTGGTCACCACAGCCAAAATCATTTCAGATTGATGCAAAAATGGCAGTAACTACTGAAATAGATGTGCATTAATAAAGACAGTCTTCTTAATCCATGCATTTTGGTTCCAATAACATGAAATTAACAAGGCCTATAATGTTAATAAAAGGACGAATTTAAATTGGGAAAACTCTTAATTCTGATGTGTTGAATAGCTTATGTTGGGACCAGTATCTAAATCTTGTATAGACAATGTTTTAATTCTATTTTGCACAATGAGGAAAAAAGAAGAATATTTTGGTTAATCCAAAGCTTGTATTTGAGTTTTGAAGTGTGGTTTCAGCTTTGTTATTGTGGCTTGAAGATGTGTGTGGTTCAATTCTCTTGTGCTTAGCACTAACCAATTACAATTATGTATTCTATTAACAACTTATAAAACTGTCAAATAAGTAAATTCTTGGATTTGTGCAGGGATCTAGTTACAACATTTTGTACCACTGTTTACAATAGCTATTTGGTCATCACTCCAAAGGGTCAGTTGAATCAGAAGGCAACTCTATTTCTGAGTTCCTACGATAGTAACACAGCAGTACAGCCACCACACCAGAACATCTAATACACTTCAGTATTTGAAAACACAAGTCTGAGATCTGTACTGTTATTGTTTTTACCTGTACTACATCAATACACTCTGTACTAACTCAGTGTAACTGCACTGTGTAATGAACTGACCTGTACGATCAGTTTGCAAGACAAGTTTTTCACTGTACCTCGGTACAAGTGACAATAATAAACCAATACCAATCTTTTTTTACGTAGTCTTGTTGGCAGTTGCTTGCAACTTGGACGTAGATGCAAACTATTTCAATTGTAACCATTTATCAGAAAGATCATTCTGACACTACTGAATGATTTGGTCTAACAACTTTGCATTGTTATTTGGAGCATCAAAGTGCTGCACTTGCATCTCGTGGGAAATATTTTTGCCCAGATACTTGTTTGTACAACACCCAGAAAACTAGCATGTGAAAATCACATTAATGTAGTGTTAATCAATTTTATGCATTTTTCAGACTGAGTAAACAAAGTCTGGACTTTGACACCAGACTTTTCTGTATGTTTGCTTCTTTTTAGTTCACCTCATCAAAGAGATACTGATGGTAATGCAATGCACAAAATTGGTTGCTGGTGAGGTTTTCAACCAGGTTCGTCTGAACTGCATCTGATGCTGTTCACTCATGGAAGAATTAGCTTTTAATGATGCTGATGCTAAATCATAGTCATTCAGCACAGAGACAGGCCCATTGGTCTAACTGGTCCATGCCATCTAAGATGCCCATCCAAACTAGTCCCATTTGCCTGTGTTTCGCCCAAATGTTTCTAAGCCTTTCTTATTCATGTACCTGTCCAACTGTCTTTCAAAAGTTGTTGAGAAGACATTGTATGTTCATCAGCTTATAAATGAGTGAAAACAGGCAAAAAGTGTATGATAAAAGAGAGAGCAGCAACAATCTTCTCTACTTTTCCTCTGACATCAGAAGAAATCTGTTAATTTAGCTTGCTCTGAAGGAACACCTGCCAGTTGGGTGTTTCCTTGATTAGCACCTCTCCATTCGATCTAAGTCTGACTCATGGCTTTGGAGTGGCACCTCATTTTTAATTCTCCACCCCACTCTTGATGTGACCTTTCTATTCTTGGCTGTCGACTCCATTCTGATGAATTTCAACAGAAGTTTGAAGAATAGCACCTCGTCCAACAATTTGGCATATTGCAACCTTCAACGCTGAGTTCAGCAATTTCAGATGGTGACCAATGGTAACCTTTTTTAATGGAGCAAATGCTGGCAGTGATTTTGCTGTTGACAATTGCTTCTTCAGATGCATCTATTTGCTACCTGTCCCATTGCTGCCCCCTTTTGTCTTGTACTATCATTCCTCTTGTCATCCTATCCTTGTCCTATCCTATCACAAACCTTTCCTCCTTTCCACCCCTCCCTACTTTTCCATCCTCCCTAATAGCTGAAAACCCATTATGTCCCTCATTTTATGTTGACCTGAAAACAGGTCTTAGCCTTGAAATAAATTTTTGCCTCCACAAATGCTGGCTGATCTTCTGTGTTTATAGAGAATTTTATGCTGTCAGTCATAAATATTGCTTGCTCACCATTGCTTATTTATCAGGAAGTAGTTTTCAGTGAATTTATACTTTGGCTTTTTGGCTACAGTTCTGATGTGTCCTTAAGGGCACCACTTGTGAAAATTCTAATATAAACAGAGCAATGACCTGTAACCATGTAGCATAGTTCCATGAAAACACTACTCAGGGCATGCTGTACTACTGTGGTGTGAAATGTAGATACTGTGACTTGTACACAAAAAAAAAAGCTAGACTGGATCCAAACACTTCAACTTTCTTTTCCAAGTAAATGTTTGTAACATTCTTGTCCTATGTTTCATAAATTAATGTTAATTTTGTTATATGTTGTGGTTTAATGACAGTTGGAAAATATACTTTTTAAAGCAACAAGAATTTATCAAAGTCTGAAGCTCAAAAACAAGTGCAGATGTTGGAAGTCTGAAATAAAAACAAAATTACCATGTTAAGTAATTTGATCTAGTCCCGTCAGATATTCCCTTTGTTCTATCCAGCCCCTCTCTCACCTCTGCTACTAAAAAAATTTCTTGTTCCCAGTTCTGATGAAAAGTCTGTTTAGTTGTAAAGACCCAATGTAAAATAAGTTTAATTGAATGCAGCCTGAACGTTTGGTGGCACATGCCTGCACTGCAAAACAGGCCCAAATTTGACATAAACTGTAAATCTTATTCAGAATTCACAGGTTAGCTGGTGTAGGAAATGAAAAAAAAAATGCAGTAAATTAATACTTTGGGGCTTGTTGGATGTTGCATGTTGGTTCTTAAAACGTAAGAGAATCACTATTTTAGGTTGTGCTGTTATTATCATGAGAGTGGTTAATCTTGAAACTGGACCTGTGTGGGAATAGATTCATTCACCAAATGAACCCTTCTTAAGTAATGAGTTTAAAAAATGAGAGAGAAGTTTTTAAAATTTCATGCTAATAGCCTCAAGAGTATGAACATCATTATTTAGGTCGAATCTCACTATTTATAATCAACATTGCCAACTGTAGGTGAAGATATAGCAGAAAGATGTCATTTTAAGAACTTAATGGTCTGTGTGCAGTAAATGCAAAATTGCCCACGGCTATTGTGGTTTTTGGTGATGAACCACGCGTTTCAAATATTAAAAGTTTCACCCACTGAGGATGGGGACTGTACCTGATTTTTGTGGTGGAGGGTAATTTTCCTCTCAAAAGAAAAGTCTAATCTTGATTAGAATTTTTCACAAGATGTTACTGAAGTATGCAGATTGGAAACCAGCAGAAAGTTAGTACTATCTAGCCTCATATCCACTGATGGCAGGACTACAGGACAAAGTGAAAATTATTTTCCATTCGCACTCCTTACTCAGTCTCCCTCCCTACCTTCCAGTGCAAGAACCTTTGTAGTCAAAATGAAAGAAAAACAGAAAACGCTGGAGATGCTCAGTAAGTTAGGCCGCATTTGTGAGAAGAGAAACAGAGTTAACGTTTCGGATTGAAGACCCTTCATCAGAAAACTTGATCTGGTGAAGGGTTGTCAGCTTGAAACATTAACTCTGTTTCTCTTCTCACAGATGCAGCCTGACCTGTTGAGTATTTCCAGCATTTTCTGCTTTCATTTTAGATTTCTAGTATTTGCAGGTTTTTTTGATTTTCACATAATGAATATTGAAAGTGGAAATTTCCAGAAGGGAAGGTCAATTGACTGTAACCTACTGTAGAAGGAATTGTTAGGTTTTCCTGCTGAGAAGGCTTTGATAAATGAAATGTGATGGCCCAATCTTTAACTCCCTCTGTGTTGAATGGAGATCAGCATCTTTTTGCTTTATTTAATCCTAGGATATGAGTATCATCAGCAAGGCCAGGATCATTGTCAAGATCCCTTTCCCTTGACGTTCAGTGACTGAATCGTTGTTGATTTTTCCACCATCGATTTCAAAAAGTCACAGTGGAATAAAAAATTAGTTCTCATAAATACTGTGGCTACAAGAGCAGATGGTAAATCCTGTGGTGATTTGATTTTACCAAATGAAAATTAAAAAAAAAACTGCAGATCCTGGAAAACTGAAATAAAAGCAGAAAATACTGGAAACAGTTAGCAGGGCAGGCAGCAGCTGTGAAAGGAGAAGCAGAGTTAATGTTTAAGGTTGAAGTGTTGATTCTGAGTTGAGGGCTAAGTGCTTCCAGTGTTCTCTGTGTTTTTATGACAGACCAATTTCCCGATTTCTACTGAACCTTTTCAGCATCGATCAGGTACATGTCATGAGTGTGATGGACTTCTCGATGTGAGTGTAGTTCAAAAAGCTTTCAAATTCTGCATCATTCAGGACAGAGCAACTTCTACCCTGAATGTTTACTCTCTCCACAAGAGATCCATGATGACTATAATATGTATCATCTGCAAAATGTACTGCAGCCAAGGTTTCTTTCACTGTGCCTTCAAAGGTCACAATTTCCACCACTTTAATGGGCAAAGACAAAAAAGGCACCGAAGTGCCACTCCTTGCAATTTTGCTTCATTGTTGCACAACCTCCTGTCTTGGAAGTGTAGAGCTATTCATTCATTGGCAGTGGTTCCAAAGGTCAAACTTCTTGCCTGTCACTGCTGTATGTCAGTACTTTCACAACAACAACTGAGGGCTCCACAAAGAGATTCACTGCCACATTCTCCAAAGACAGTTAACCTGAGAAAATATTGGCCTTGTTAGTGATGCCCACATCCTTTAGTTCTTTGCATTTATTGCCATCTCTATTTGTTGATTGTATTGATTTGGAGATAGTTTGGATGAATTGAGCTTTATGATGTTTCCAATCCTGGTGGACAGGTACAGTTGGAATGGGGGATTTCAATAATTCTAGTGTTAACTGTGAAACGATCAGTGTAAAAGTTATAAAGGGCATAGGATTCCTAAATTGTGTTCAGGAGTACTTTTTCTCGATTGAGTTTAAGGGAATGAAGCTGGTCAGTGAAAGAGTATCTGATCATAATCATCATTCAATTTGATTTAGCATTGTTGTAAAGGGCATTGATAAAAGGTAAAGGTTCTAAATGTGGGTTAAAACTAATTTTACTTGACTGAAATTATTTGGCAAAAATTGACTGGAAACTGTTGTTTGAAGGCAAATTAGCTCTCTGGAGAATGAGAGTTATCCAAGAAAGAGCTTCAAAAGGTTCAGGGTTAAGGAGTTCCCAGAGGAAAGGGTGGGACAATCAAATCAAGGACTCTCCAGATTATGATGTGCGGAGAGGTTAAGATAAAGGAAGCTTGCATGAAACAATAAAGATTTAACACAGCAGAAAGTTGATTGTACGGGAAGTGAGATGAAAATTGAAAGGGAAATTAGAAAAGTAACGAGAATGCATGAAAAAATATTGGCAAGTAAATCAAAGAAGATCCTAAGAAAATGCTTAGTACATAAACTGCAAGACAATAAATTTAAGAAAAAAAAGTAGAGTTCTTGGGGGCCAAAAAAGTAACCAATGTGTGGAAGGGGAGGGTGTGTGTATGGTTCTTTACAAATATGATATGGCTGACTTCATCAAAGGTGATGTTGATGTTGAAGGAGGAAGAATGTGAAACATTAGGTAGGATAAGGATAATGAAAAAGGAATTAATAAATGGGCTAGTGTTTTTGAAAGTGGATAAATTTCTCAATGTATCCCAGGTTGTTAAAATAAGCAAGGGAGGAGACAGCAGAGACTCTATCACTTTTCAACCCACACAGGCTGGAGGAGTGGTGTTAGAGGAGTGGTGTTAGAGGAGTGGAATACTACCACTGTTGTACCATTGTTTAAAAGGGGAGGAAAGGGAAAACTAAGTAATTATAGGCCAGCTAATTTAACTTCAGTGAGTAATTTATTGGAATCAGTGATGATAGGATAAAAATTATTTACAAAGGCACAGTAATCAGGGACAGCCAGCAAGGATTTGTTAATGGAAGGTCTTTCTGACAGATGTGATTTTCTTTGAGGAAATGGTCAGAAGGGTCAATGAACATGGTGCATTTGATGTGATCAATGTGGGTTTCAGAAAGGCTCTTGACAAGTTCTCAAGGCAGACTGGCCAAAAATATAAGAGCCCTTAGGATCCAAAGGGAAGTGGCAGATTAAATCTAAAGTTGGCACAGTAGTAAGGAAGTTAGTGGTAATGATTGATGAATATTCCTGTGACTGGAAGGCTGTTACACGTTGGGTTTCACAGGGCTCAGTACTCAGTACCTTGTATATAAATTTGTGGATGATATAAAAATCAGCTATGTGGCTGTTAGTGAGGAGGAAAACTATAGGCTGCAGGAAGATGTAGATGGTTTAATCAGTTGGGCATGAAAGTGACAAATGGAATTTAATGTAGAAAAATGTGCCATTGTGTATTTTGGGTGGTTTGGTAAGGCAAGGGGATATACAGTCAATGGGAGGACATGAAGCAGTGTAGAGTAACTAAGGGATCTTGCAGTGTACATTCACAAATCCTTAAAGGTGTTTAAAGCTGTTCTAGAACACTTTCACAGCCACTCCTCCACTCCTGCATACAGATCTGGTCACTAAATTAGAAGAATGATGTGATCGCACTGGATAGGGTGTGGAAGGAATTGGCAAGGGTGTCGCCAAGACTGGAAAATGTCAGCTCCGAGAAAAGATTAGATAAGCTCAAATAAGGATGGATTTCTTTGGAACATTAGAGGCTGAGGGGAGGCCTAACTGTGTTTATAAAATTATGAGGCACCTAGATGGGATACTACACAGGGCCCGTTTCCCTTGGCGATGGGCTCAAAAACCAGGGGACGTAGATTTCACGTGAAGAGGATATAAAGGAAAAAAGATTGTTACCCAAAGGGTGGAAGGGGTTTGGAACCTACTTCCTGAAAGGGTGGTGGATATAGATGGATCCATGCTTGAAATCTGCAAACTGTCGAGCTGCGTACCAAGTGCTGGAAGGCATGATTAGATGAGATGGCCCTTATTGGACCAGTGTGGATATGGTGGGCATAATGACCAACTATTAAAAGGTTAACACCTTTTGAATTATTAAAAGGTGTTAACCTTTTAATAATTCAATATGCAGCTGATGACAGACCTCGCTCAACTTTGATGACCTAGTCTAATAACGTTTGTTAAGTAGTTATAGAGCAGAGTATCAAAGGATTTGGGGAAAGCACTAAACAGTAATTGTAAAATATCTTTGCAAGACAACCTTGAAATATGAATTTGCGAATACAGGAAAACATTTAATTAGGAATAAAAACAAAAAAAATTAACAGAAATCTTTGTCAGGTTCATGAAGAGAGAAAAGAATAATATTTCAGGCACTGACTTTAGATAAGTACTTGAAGTTAGTGATGGGGCAGAGTTGGAGTAATAAACAAAAGGAAAGATTTGTGATAAGGGGAAGTTAGATATTAAATGACAAACATAATAGAATGAGGAAATATGACTGATCAGAAAATTAAATGCAGAAAAGGTGTGTCTGGAGGAGCTGTAAATGACAACAGCAGAATAATTCCCATTTATTTTTCTATTTTCAAGTTGTAGAGAATGGGAGTAGTGATAACAATCTGAAGTTGAGTTGAGTTGAATTGAATTTGAGTTTGCAATAGGTGTGTGCTAGGAGGAATAACTTGATTGTCTGGGAAGCCAGAGGCAGAAATAATCTGCATGAATATCATTCCCTTCCTTTTTACTTCAAGTAATTCATTGAAATTGAAATAATCAGAAATTAGAAGGCTGCTGAACCAAACATTAACTATTGCCCAAGTTGCAATTTTCACTTGAGGAAATTGCGCTAGTTAGCTAAAAGTTAGAGATTCTGATTTATGAAGGGAATTGTAAAAGGTGATATGGAGAAATTATTCGTAGTACCAAAGAGTACAGATACTTTGGGATGTAAGAAGTTAGAAATTTGAGGGGAAAGTCACAAAGAGGATGATGTCACTATGGAAAATTAAGTGTTCTAGAAATAATTAATGGTGAAAGCTCCTAAATTGACAAATATAAATGCAAAGACCAGGTAGATGTCGAGAAGGGATTCAGGAATCTGACAGTTAGGTTTTTATGACTAAGATCTGTCAAAAAGTGATGGGCTTTTGCTTTGGTAAGTTTTTCATTTGAATGTGTGCAAATGATCTTTTTTTTACTTGGTTTGTAAAGTGCCTGGGCTTTTGTAAATTAAAAATCTATTAATTCAAGTGTAAATTTAGCAGTCTGTGTTCTAGTGGATGCATTACACTTAGTCCATATGTGCATGTAACACTTGTTCATGCCAAAATCTACTCACCAAAACATTGTTCGGCTTTGGGTGTGTGATCAGGAGGGAGGTGCAAAGACCTGGCATGCAGAAGTTAATAAAATCTCTCAAAGGAAAGCTCCAGGGATATCCTGCCTGGGGAGCATAAAATCTGTACAGAGCAATTAGTTCAGAATGGCCTTGTCATATTTAGAGTAAACATGATATTTTTGGATTTTGGTCTGTTAGTTTTCTGGTATGTTGGAATGAATTAAGGTTATCGCACCTGGAGAAGCACCAGGTCATCATTAATTTAATTGGTTTGTTAAATTAATATTACACAGAATTATTTCCAGCAAAGGTCCTCAATAGAAAGAGTAATCTTCAAAAGTACACATGTATTACATGCTCTTCTTCTGCTGGAGGGCATTCTTTCTTTGTTAGGTGCCTGAAGCACTTTATTCATCAAATCTTGCATCAGAACATTGGTTGAATCTCTCTTGTTTGTCAGGTGATGGTGTTTCTTATCTAATCTCTTCCTGTCATCCAAGATATATACAATGTCTTAGAAAGTTATGGTATAATCTACACATTCCAGAATTCCTGATCCACTTCAACTGTTCATTCTAGCCTTTTAGCCTCCCTAGATCTACTTATCACAAGCTATCAATGCAGCATTGACTGTTTCAAATTTTCTACTCTTATTCACACAAACCTATACCCCTCTTGAGCCCTCTGTTTACCAAGGACTAGCCCACTGATGAGAATGCTATCATTGTTGTTTGTCAAACTTGCCCCGAATTCATGGAGGTCAAACATCATCTTTTGGGCACCTTCATGCACTTCCCTCTCTACCATGACCACCACCCCCCACACCCCAACCCCTTATGAACCTCAAACGTTCAGCAAGTGCCAAGTAAATGACTCTCAACACAACAGTTTAACCATCTAGCCTCGACAGTCAAAGGCATTAATGTCAATATTCTGGGCTCACCATTGAGCAGAAACTTAATTGAATTAACTATATAAATACAATGGCAGAAAGAGAAGGTCAGAGGCTCAATATCCCATGACGGGTGAGTCACCTTCTGACACCACAGGGCCTTTCCACCATCACCAAGGCACAAATGGAATCATCTCCACTTGCCTGGATGAGTGCAGCATCAACAACTCTCAAAAAAAAATTGACACCATCCTAGAACAAAGCCTGATTGATTGGCTTTCCATCCACTGCCCTAAATTTTCATTTACTGTAGCACCAGAGTTGGAGGCTACAGTGTGAACAGTCTGTAGAGTGCGCTCAGTTACTACTTGAGGCTACAGTGATTGCACCTCCCAAAACTGATCTCCACCACTGAAAAGGGAGAGGGTAGCAAGTGCATGGGAATACCACCATCAATGTGACCCCTACCAAACTGCACACCATCCTGACTTGCAGATGTATTGCTCCTCTTTCATTTTTGCTGGGTCAAAATTCTGGAACTTCCTGCCCAACAGCACAATGGAAGCACCTTTACCAGAAGGATTGCAGTGGTTCAAGAAGCAGCTTACCATAGAACCATAGAACAGTACAGCACAATACAGGCCCTTCAGCCCACAATGTTGTGCTGACCACCACCACCACCACCACCTTGTGGGCAATGAGGGTTGGGTAATAAATGCGGGCCTTTCCAGCGATGCCAAAATCCTGGTAAGCGAATACGTAAATGAACACAAAACACTATGTCACCTAATATCACTTCCAAGGAAGATCTTCCCTCCACATCTGTAGTGTCTCAGTCATCCAAATCTGCCTGCTTTTATCTCTTCCCCAAGAACCAGAAGCAGAACTGTTTTGATAGACTTGTTGTTACAGTCTGCTTTTGCCCTATAGAACTTAACTCTTATCTTGACCCTATTCTTTCTCCCCTTGTGCAGTCCCCACTTTCATCTGTGGCCTTCTGCCACTTTGATAGTTTCCAATTTCCTCAAACCAAATGACTCATCTTCACCATGGATGTCCAATCCATTGACACCTCCATCTCACACCATGGTAGTCTGACAGCTCTTCACTTCCTTGAACAGAGGCCCAACCATTGATCTTCCACCACCACTCTCCTTTGCCCGTTTGAACTCTTTGCATTGAACAATTTTCCTTTCAACTCAACTTGCTTTCTCCATCAAGGGTGTAGCCATGGAAGCTGGCGTGGGCCCAAGATATGTGGAACAGTTCTACTTGGGCCCCTTCCTCAAATTTTCTCCTGCTGCTTCCTAGCTGTATTGGTGCTGCTTCCTGCACTCGTGCAGAATTCAAATATTTCATTACCTTTGCTGTAGATTTCCAATCTTCTTTCAATACATGTAGTCCTCATCTGACTCTTTACTTTCTTGACATCTCTATTTCTGTCTAAGATAAGACATCTTAGTCACATGTACATTGAAACATGCAGTGAAATAAATCTTTTGCAGTGTTCTGGGGGCAGCCTGCAAGTGTCGTCATACTTCTGGCGCCAACGTAGAATGCCCACAACTTCCTAACCTGTACGTCTTTGGAACATGGGAAGAAACCAGAGCACCTGGAGGAAACCCACGTAGACACTGGGAGAATGTACAAACTCCTTACAGACAGTGGCCACTATTGAACCCGGGTTGCTGGTGCTGTATTAGCATTATGCTAACCGCTACATTACCATGCCTGTCAGGTTAGCTACCAATGTCCATTATAAACCCACCAATCCCTACAGCCATGTTGACTTTACCTCCTCCCACAGGATCGCATTGCATCCTGTCAGGACTTTATTCCATTCTCCCCATTCTTCCATGTCCATTGAATCTGCTCTGTTGATGAGACTTCCCATTTCATTGTCTTTAAGATCCCTTCCTTTGTAACCAAGGTTTTCTGTCTCCCATGATGCATGCTGCTCTCAAATTTGTCTTTTCTCTATCCTGCACTTCTGTGCACATGGCTTCTCCTCCCAGCCAGAACAAGGAGACTTGTCCTCATCTTCCACCTCACCAGCCTTCACATTAAAAAGATCATCCTCCAGAATTTCTGACCTCCTCAGTGGGATTACACAATACATGCATCTTCTTTCCTTTCAACATTCCTAAGGCACCATTTCTTGCATGACTCTTCCTTCTCCTCCAAGCATTACCCTTCTAACAGAGGGAGATGCCTTTGTTACACCTGCCATTATTAACTCTTCCCTTCCCATCATCCAGGAACCCAAACGGTCCTTCCAGCTGACGTCAGAATTCACTGGCACTTTTTCCAATTCTGTGTATTGCATTCAGTGCTCACAATATGATATCCTCTGCATCACAGAAACCAAATACAGATTGGGTGACCATTTTGCAGAACACCTCTGTCCTGTCTAGAAGGGTGCCCTTGAGCTTCTAATACCCTGTTATTTTAATTTTCCATCCCATTCACATTCTCTTTGACCTCAAAGTACCCAATGAGTTGGAGCAGCATCTCCAGTTTTGCTGAGTGCATTAAACGCATTGGGAGTGAATATTGAATTTATCTATTTCAGGTTACCTCCCTCTTCCTCTCCTCTTCCCTCATGTGACTAAACCTTTCAATTTCAATCTGTAACATTCTTCCGTTCTGTCTAAAGTAATTCTTTCCTTAAACAACTCTGGTGTTCACCCTGGGATAAATATTCCTTCAGTTGTCTCCACCAACCACCCTCCCCCACCACCCCCCCCCCCCCCTTTCTACAGTTGATTTCTAGTTCTGATGAGGGGTCCTTGACCTGAAATATTGAGCCTCTTAGTCTTCCCGCTGGTACTGCCTGATCTACTGAGCATTTCCACCATTCTCTGATTTTGTTTTGGATTTCCAGCATCTCTGCTTCTTTACCACAATTTTTCCAGCTATGTTGTGTACAGTAATCATTCCTGTTGATATTTTCCTGGGATACTGTCTCAATTTTTGTCACTACTTTGTTAGCATTCTGTGGACCTGTACATATTTAAATTTAAAAAAATGTGGTTTGGAATGGTTGACTCTACAGGGAATAAAGTGATTTCAGTGTCCACTATAGACAAGAAGAGTCCATTCTACATGAGAAGAAAGGCTCTTAATACTTAATCCTTGTGTTCTTATTTGTACATGTGCTTTAAAAGAAGTAATTATAAATCTTTTCTCATCAAAATGAAAAATACATGTAGAGTTGTTATCAAGCTTTTCCAGGTCGGGTACAGTGCAAAGAGCCGGAGAGAGTAGTTCCCAATAATCTGCTCTGATAATGGGACTTAATCCCAACCTCAAAGCAGACTTTGGCAGAACTATAGTTCCAATTAAATTTCCCACATTATCTCTTCAAATGAGATTTTTCTTTGTTCAGTGCAAATTTAAGAGCCAATTCTTTGTGTGAGCCCCCATGTAATGAGGTACAGTAATCAGGAAAATGAAACCTGTACCCTATTATTACAGCGTGGATACAAAATGACAACTGGAATTCAAAAGTATGTGAGATTCCTTGGAGTCATTTGAAAAACAATATTAGCTTCAGTTGCAAGGCATTGGATAAGAAATTGTGAAAGGCAATTGGAAATTAAGAGTGAAGTGGGGAAGGGGAAAAGTAATTGTCAATCTACTCTTGGAGTTAGAATCAGTCAGCAAAAGTTGTTGTACATCATTCAAAGCTGTTATTAATGAATTGCTGTTTGAGTAAAGTAGAAGTTTGGGGATCAAAGCTAAGCCACTTTACAACTTTAATATTACTCCCAAACTAAAGGTATGTAGTATCAGCCAGGTTTCTTATGATATTTACATAAACACAACAATATATATGATATATTGACGTTTTATACTTTTTCTGAAATGAAGGTACCAGATTCTTTAAAAAACAGATTTACTGCTGAGTATAGCTTGCTTTTACTCTTGGCTGTTGAATTTGGTTTCATCTGCGGAATGCAAGAATTTTGTGAAAGCAGAATAATCCGGTTTCATCTCAAGTGAATGAATGCATACTTATAAGCAGTTCTCAAGCTCTTGTTTTGAACTTCTTGCACGTTCAGCCAAATGGATCTAAAATGGATAACCTCAGGATGTTTTGCTTTATTTTTATAACTTTTCTAATACTCATGCATCTAGATAATAGGACACTTGCGCATCTAAATGTTCTTGCTGTCGATTTTCTCAAGCATTGATTTATTATATCTAAAAAGAACACTATTATCTTGAACTTTATTGTTTTGTGGATTGTTCAGGAATGCGTGGTAAGTTGTGTTTGGCATTGTACAGGGTTACTGTCTGTGTGCCAGAGCGTCTGAATAGGGTCAAGCCATGAGTGGTTTGCTGATTTCCTTCAGTTTAAAGCTCTAACAGATTTACAGTGCACTGGCAAGGAAAATAATTCTTTCAAGTTTCAGAAGGCAAGATTTAAATAGATCTCTAGAAGCCAGTAGACTTGGAAATAGTTTATTGGTGATTTATTTGTAATGAATCGTATTATTTTGTTATTCTGATATTAAATCCTTCCCCTTATTATCTGAATGGAGTGGGAATTTAATTGATGTTTTTAACAGGCAAGATCATTGCTGATTTAAAAAGCTGTGGAGCACAGAGAACCAAATCTTGCTCAGATTGGCCACTTGACCTTGGCAACATTAAAAGGCAATTGACATTCAACTAATGTCTCACTGGAAGATTGAGGTGGTGGGAATGATAGTGGTTGGGAGAGTGGAGATGTCTCTTAATTTGTAGAGAGAGTGATTTATGTGAAATCAGTTCAAAATCCTCTCGTGGTGACCTGAAAAATGCCCATCTCAACAATATATCCTGCTGAGTCTGATTCATGTTGATGTAAACCAATGCAGCTTTAACAACTGAATTTCTCTCATTGAAGCCCAAGCTACGTCCTGCATATCAAGTTCATGTTCCTTTTAAGATATTTGAAGTCCTTCCTTCAGTGATGGGGGTCAAGGGAGAGAAAACCTTCACTCTGTGTGCTGATTTATACCAGAGATGTGCAAATCTTGGTTACTTGGTCACTGCTAAAAGTGAACAAATCCATATATATTGTGGTACCCAAATGGGCAAGAGAGAAAGACACAAAGGTTTGTACACATTCAATTAATAAGCACTTTTGAATTCAAATGCATTATTACTCATAGCCATTTGACCACAGACAGTTCAAACACTACAGTGTGTGGTCAAATGGCTAAGAGTAATAATGCATTTGGCAAGCTTGACTTGCAAAGAAATCCATTTTTTTTAATGTGAACCCAGGGCCCAGAATACTGAAGCTCACAGGGTTCCAGATAACCTGACTTGTGGAAATCTGACATTATGAAAATTCCCCTGTGCTTTTTAAGGCATTTTCCAAGATTGTATAATAATAAGAATAAATGGATACAATATATATTTTATTAGTGTGATTATGGGTAGGGTTAGTGTGAGTATTTGATGAAACGAAAGAATCATAGCAAGTGTATGCAGATTGATATGATAGTATTTTGACCTGTGGAGAAATCGGCCTACGTACAGTTCTCGAGAATGGAACCCTTGCATAACCAAGGGACTGCCTTTAGTTCAGCTTCCCACAATAAAGTAAACTTATTTTTCCAGAGTTTTTGTAAAATTGTAACCATCAAAACATAGATCCAGCATTCAGTTACCATTTGCCATGGCACATCCAGAATGCTGACAATTGGAATGGGATATTCAAGACTAATCTTTTAAAACGTTGATTTGATTTCTTTATTAGTCACATGTACATCGAAACACACCGTGAAATGCATCTTTTGCGTAGAGTGTTCTGGGGGCAGCCAGCAAATGTTGCCTGAAATAAAAACAAAAGATGCTGAAAACACTCAGCAGTTCAAACAGTACTTGTCAAAAAAGAAACAGTTAATGTTGCAGATCTGAGACCCTTCTGTCAATTATCATTCATTTTTGTTTAAATAATGTGAGATTTTTAACCTTAATTTGAATCTTTTGAGGGAGGATAACTTGATAGCTAATGCAGAATATCTGATTACATCTATATAGAGTAGATGTAATCAATAATACATGTATATCATGAGCTTGAGTTCAGAATGGGCTAGAACCCACAATTTGGGGTTGCCTGTTATAATATTTCAAACTGAAAAGTTGCTAGTGTTAGATGCTCTCTCTCATGTAACTTACCCCAATTGACAAACCTATTTATAACTCCTGTCACTTCAGTGTTTTGCAGTTTTTCTGTCTAAGCATGACTAGTCATGCAATACATTCTTTAAAAAAAAATGATATAATAAATTGTTTTGCATTGCGCCTGACCTGTGAAGATTGACTGTTGCTGCTGCACCTGCTGATAGAAAATGATAGTCTTGCAGACATCGGAGCAAATCAAGTTGTATACTTTCTGAATTACAGTTCAACAAAAGATTCAAGGTTCAAAATTCTTGATACTACATTTTACCATTCTGATTGTGCACTTTGCTGAAGATGTTCTGAAGTCTGGTACTTGGATTTTCAGAAAGTTCTGCTATGATCCATACCTCTTTTGAATTATGTGACTTGTTTGAATTCCAGATTAATTAAATCAGTCAACCTATACATTTTTTAGTTTCTTCCCTTTAATTCATAAAACAACAAGATGTTGACTCCTTGGTTTTGAAATTAATTTATAGCTGTTGGTTGCAGGAACGTAAATTCTGGTTGAGATTTGATCATGTGACATCCTGACTGATATCTGATCAAATAGCATCTCATCCTAGAAAATAGGATAGATAAGTCACCGGGGCCGGACAGGATATATCCAAGGTTATTATGGGAAGTGAAGGAAGAGATTGCTGCGCCTTTGGCAATGATCTTTGCATCCTCACTGGTCACAGGAGTAGTTCCAGATGATTGGAAGGTGGCAAATGTTGTTCCTTTGTTCAAGAAAGGGAGTAGGGATAACCCTGGGAATTACAGACCAGGGAGTCTTACTTCAGTGGTGGGCAAATTACTGGAGAAGATTCTTGGAGACAGGATTTATGGGCATTTAGAGAAGCATAGGCTGATTAGGGACACTCAGCGTGGCTTTGTGAGGGGCAGGGTGTGCCTCATGAGCCTGATTGAATTCGTTGAGGATGTGACAAAGCACATTGCTGAAGGTAGAGCAGTGGATGTGGTGTACATGGCATTTAGTAAGGCGTTTGATAAGGTTCCTCATGGAAGGCTCATTCAGAAAGTCAGGAGGCATGGGATCCAGGGAAGCTTGGCTGAATGGATTCAGAATCAGCTCACCTATAGAAGACAGGGTGGTGGTAGATGGAGCATATTCTGCCTAGAGGTCGGTGACCAATGGTGTTCCGCAGGGATCTGTTCTGGGACCCCTGCTCTTTGTGATTTTTATAAATGACTTGGATGAGGATGTGGAAGAGTGGGTTAGTAAGTTTGCAGATGACATAAAGGTTGGTGGTGTTGTGGATAGTGTAGAAGGTTGCTGCAGCTTCCAACAGGACATTGATAGGATGCAGACCTGGGCTGAGAAGTGGCAGATGTTCAACCCAGAAAAGTGTGAAGTGATACACTTTTTGGGAGATGGAATTTGAAGGCAGAATACAAGGTTAATGGCAGGACTTGTAGTAGTGTGGAGGAACAGAGGGATCTTGGGGCCCACGTCCATAGATCCCTCAAGGTTGCTGCGCAGGTCAATAGGGTTGTTAAGAAGGCGTATGGTGTGTTGGCCTTCATTAGTCGGGGTATTGAGTTCAAGAGCCGCGAGGTAACATTGCAGCTCTATGAAACTCTGGTTAGACCACACTTGGAGTATTGTGTTCAGTTCTGGTCACTTCATTATAGGAAGGATGTAGAAGCTTTAGAGAAGGTGCAAAAGAGATTTACCAGGATGCTGCCTGGATTGGAGAGCATGTCTTATGAGGATAGGTTGAGTGAGTTAGGGCTTTCCTCTTTGCAGAGAAGGAGGATGAGAGGTGACTTGATAAAGGCCTACAAGATGATAAAAAGCATAGATCGAGTGGACAGTTGAAACATTTTCCTAGGGCGAAGTTGGCTGACACGAGGGGGCATAATTTTAAGGTGATTGGTGGAAGGTATAAGGGGGATGTCAGAGGTAAGTTTTACAGAGAGTGATGGGTGCGTGGAACGCACTGCCAGCAGAGGTGGTGGGGGCAGATACATTAGGTATATTTAAGAGACTCTTAGATAACCACATGAATGATCGAGAAATGGAGGGCTATGTAGGAGGGAAGGGTTAGATAGATCTTAGGGCAGGATAAAATGTCGGCACAACGTCGGGGGCTGAAGGGCCTGTACTGTGCTATAGTGTTCTGTGGTCAAATAGCATCTCCTCATGTGACCACTGCAAATGTTACTTGGAGCATGACAGCACCCGGCATTAACCATTGACATACCATTCATCACACACAGTAGTTGTGAGGTGTACCATCAGTTAAAATGCACTACAGTTATCCTTCATTATGTTAATACTTTCATTAGATCTCCTCTCAGCCTTCAGGAAAAGAAATAAGACCAACCTCTCTAATCTGTCCTTGTAGCTATAGTTTCTCATACCTGGAATTTTTTGTGTAAACCACCTCTGGATCCTCTCTAATGCCTCCACATCTTTTGTATAAAACAGTGACCAGAACTGAACACAACACTGCTGCTGAAGCCTGAACAGCATTCTCTGATGGTTCAGCATATCATCCCTGCTTTTATGCTGTGTACCTCTTCATAAAGCCCAGAATTGTGTATGGCTTATTAATCACTTTCAGTTTGCCCTGCCACTATGTATGGTCTTGGGCTTCCATACCCAAGGTTCTGCTCCTGCACCCTTTTTAGAATAGTATCCCTTATTCTATATTGTCTTTCCTCGTTCTTCCTACCAAAATGTATTGCTTCACGTTTCTCAGTACCAACTCTTTCATTCATTTCTGGTCTTTGCTGTTGAAGAATTTAGAAACGTTTTCAAAAGTGTGATCCATGAATGTTGCTACACTATTAGGCTTCAAATATATTTTACTAATCCCTATTTGATTTTGCTCAGTTTTCACATTTCTTACCAAACCAAATGTGCTAAGGATGACTACTCGTGCTGAGATTAGCTGTTAATAAAGGTTTACCTGGAGACTTTATATTCAATATATCTGAAGTAATCATTGGAGAAAGGCGGACATGATTTTGAATGTTAGGTATTAATGTAATATTGATGTATGACAACATTAATGTAATGACTTGAAATTTTGCATTTATCAATCATTAATTTTCATTGGGAATGGGTATTGACCCACCTCATAGTGTTATATATTTCTTTCAGTTTAAGTGACATTTACATGTTTAAATGTGAAACTGAGATGGGAAGATGTGGCATTCTTGCAGATTTTTATTTAACCACTATCATCGGTTTCTCTTTTCAGTCAACAGGATGAGCCCTTTTATGAATAGGTGGGCAGTTCTTGTTCATTTTCCCTTTACCCACCTGTATGAACATTTCTTCAGGTTGATCCATGCAGTAGGATTTAAAAGTTTCACAAAGAACTGATAAATATTAACTCTTGAAGACAGATCAAATTTTAACATCAGTTTACGATAGCAAGTAGATTTGCATCTCTCTGGCCAGGTCTGTGGCTTTTCAACAGGGTCATTGCAAACCAATATGTTTCTAGGAAATGTCTTGTATAAGTAGTAACAAGTAACAGGAAATGAACAAATTAGAAGTGGTATGTCACTTTAAGCTTAATCATAGATTGATTTTTATAGTACTACACTTAAAAAGAAATATTTTGCAGGATTAATGTAAATATCTTCATCAATGTAGAGAAATGTTTTCTGGTATTTCCACAGCTTAAGCCTCATATTTCCTTCCAGGGATACAATATATAATGCTGAAGAGTTTCAACATAAAATTGTTTTGCCGTTTAGCTTGAAATGGAAGGTCGTGAATTAAGTTAAATGAGCTTTATTTCTGTAGGATGTTTTTTTTTATCTTTTTGCTGACCAGAACAACAAATGAACTAGTGAATGCACCCATCTGATTTTACTCAAATTATTGACATTTGAGACTTTATAAGGTGAGAAATTACGGTCTATGCTACTTTATCATTCTGTTAGAAATGTGATGAGAAAATTGGGATTGTTCTCACTTTTTTGTGTGATGAGTGTCCTTCTTCATTCTAATATAGAACACCAATTTGACAAGAATACTGCCATTTTAGTGCTTAATATTCCAGTCGATAGTGTGTCAGCCTCACAAAGATAACCTTAGTTTAAGAACCAGAGAAGTTTGACATTCCCCATCTCCCCTTGCCTCTCCTACCAACCACCCCCCCCCCCCCCAGTTGTTTACGGGCGTAATTAACTTGTAAGTTGTAAGTCAGTTACTGGTTTCTTCTGAGTAATGCTAGAATTCTACAATATTTGGTGTTTTCTGCAGTTGTTCCAAGCTGCCAAAGTCCAAAGGGATTGGAGGACTTCGTCCTGACACAAGCAGATATCAATAGTCCCTAGATATGGGCACATTAGATACCATTTGCCTTTCATTATATTCTGATGGGGAGAATGAACGTGAGGCATGCTGTGTGCGAGAAGGTGCATAGGTGGGGAGGGGCTCTGCGCAGGAATCTGTATTTATCAAGATGTTCAAAGAACTATTTCTCTACCCGAACTTAAGTAAGCAGCAGTATGAGACAGCTGTACTTCATTTAGAAACTCCACACTATCACTTGCTGCAGACAACAATTAAACTTGACTGTGGACTGGGATAGCCTTGCCAGTGGTTGCCAAAGTGTCCATAGCAATTAGTATTTGTGTATCAGGACTCTCCCAGGCTGGAAGTGGAGATATTTGTAAGATCTTGCAGTATACCATTCATTGTTGTGTAAAGGAAGTATTAGAAGTTCACTTTTTAAAGACAACAAACTGCACTTCATTCTATCTTGTCGAGGACCAGAAGGTCGACTTGCTGGGATTACAGGTGATCCCATGGTGTCTGATATCACTGTGCAGAACTTAATGTAGCTGCTTAGAACTACAGCTGCTTGCTTGAAGCAGCACCTCAGCAGTTTCTGAGAGATTCTAACAGGGGGCTTCTCCTTCCTGGCTTCCAACAGGTACTGGTCTATCACAATCTGCATTACTTTCAGCAAATATATACATCAGCGTTCTCTTCTGTGCTGCTTGCATGCTTGTATTAATGGAGATCACCTCTGGAGTGACAGTAAATCTTTGTTGCTTAGCTAACTCAGTTTCTCCTATCCATGTTTAATATCCTGTTCTCTTCGATCACTCCCTCACCCACAACACGGTGTAACATTCTCCTTTCTGTCTGCCAAACAGCCTTTGCCAGTGACTATTCTTGCATTGGCCCTATGCATGAATCATCTATTACTTTCCAGTCCTCCTCTCCAGGCATCCTCTGCTGAAGGCAATGCTGGATGTCCCAGAGTAATAACATTTGAATTACCACCCTCTTCTGATATACACTCTTTGCACTTAGCATTGCTGGTTAAAATTGCTTGTAAACATCTCAAACCACCACCTCCTCTTTCATCTGGCTTTATTGTGGGTGGCTGTACAGATTGTTTACTCCTGAAAAGTATTCCCTATGCATGGCTCCAACTTGATTCAATTCATGCAAATTTACTAGTGGTGTGTGCTGCTTGCAGCAACCCCAGCCACAACATTTGAACCTTCTTGTCTGGTATCTTCCCTTTCCAAGCTTCAGTGGTAGCACCATAGTTTTCATATTATCTGATAACAATGATGAATAATTCACCTATTTAGTCATTCAGTTGTCCTGTTCAAATATGCTGCCCTTTACCACCCACTTTCTTTCACTCTTTCTTTAGTATCTGCCATCCTTATGAGACCCTGTAACTTTTTTTTACCAGAACCTGCTAACTTGCTTGATATGGTTTGCTGAAGGAATCCACTACCCTGGTACTTCAAAACCACAGCTACATTTTTGCTTGCATCTCTTTCTCTCTGTATTTCAGCCCTCTTGCCCAGACACTCAACTTTGTGACAGATTGCAAATCAATAGGAGTGTCTATTAAATTACTTCAAACTAATGAGAGATGAAATTCAGCTTTGGCTAGGGCACATAAAGGTCAGTGGTGAATTGGCTGTCATACACCCCAATTGACTTTCCTTTCCATTGAACTCAGTCAAAAATTAAATTGGGCTTGGGCTATAAATTGTGACAAATTCATTCCTGCCCATTTCATGAACTCACTATGCTTGAATTTTATAACTTTTGCTTTTACAGTTTTGTATTTTAAGATTTATAAATTGTATATGAGAAGGAAGAGTAGATTGCTAAATTTGTTTTAAAATATCATTAAATGACAATGGACAAAATCGCAAATTTAATAATGACACAGCTGTGCTTTATTAGGGGAAATAGTTACACATATGTGTTGTATTAAAGTTGATTTTGCCAATTCTGACTATTTTGAAATTCCGTCAAATCTGATGAGCAGTAAGATTTCTTATTTGACAAGTGAAAGATGTCCATAAATTTAGAATTCTCTCCACTCTCAAATAAAACCAGATCAGGGGAAACCAGCATGGATTTAAGAAGAGAAACTGAAAAATAAAATACTACAGATGCTGAAAATCTGAAATAAAAACTCAAAATGCTAGAAACACTCAACAGGTCAGACAAATCTGGAGAAAGAAATGGGGTTAATGTTTCAGGTTAATGACCTTTCTGATGAATATTTCTAGCATTTTATTATAATTTTATTATAGAGTTGAGGTAGATTGGCCACACCTGATGTACTGGATTGAAGTTTTCTCTTTTTGATAACATGACTTAAGCAGTAGACAAGAGAGTGTCTATTGATTTTACTTATATAGTCTTCCAGAAATCTCAACTACTTGATACTAACAAATAAGGAGTCACATACCCAAATTTGTTTTGGACACTGCATTTTAGGAAGGATATATTGCTCTTGGGAGAAGTGCACCTCAAATTTATTAGAATGATACCTGCACTCCAGTGGTTAAATTTTTGAGGCTTGGTTGTACTCACTGGAATTTAGGAACCTGAATGCTTTAATTTTTCGAGATAGTGGGAACTAATAGGGTAGATTGAGGCGAGTTATTTCTGCTGGATGTGAGGTCTGTGGCCAGGGACACTCTCTGAAAATTAGAGTTGTGCCTTTCCTCAATGAAGATGGGATAACAAATGTTTGGAGCATTCCTCCACTGATGGCTGATGAAGCTAGTTCAATTGTTGATAATAATTCTGTTGTAGCAGCTGCTACCACGATGCGAAAGTAAGACACTAGTCGATGAGTTGCAGAACAAAACTGATTTATTTTCCCACCTTGCGTGGGCCTTTTAAGAGGAACGGTTCCCGCCCACCGAAAACGGAAATGATGTATGCGCTATGTTATCAAACTTTTCCCGCGCGTGGGTTCTCTCCGTCGCTCGGGGAAGATGAAGGCCCAGCGCCACCTTGGGCCTCGCCGCTCTGACGACGCGCGACCCAACCGCCGAGCCGGTTCGCTTGCTCAGACGGTGAGTCACTACACAACCACCCCCACCCCCCAGAACCGGCGATACGGTCCCCAAGGTTCACAGGCTGTGCTAGCCGTTGCTTAGGAGGTCGGCCTCTGCGTCACGGTGTCGGGACCTCAATCCGTTGTTGTAAATCTAAATGGGCCGGTTTGAGGCGGTCTGTCGTGAAGACTTCTTCCTTGCCCCCAGTGTCCAAAATAAAGGTGGACCCATTATTCCTGATGAATCAGAACAGCCCCTTGTATGGTCGTTGCAACGGTGCCTGGGGTGTGCCCCTGCGAACGAAAACGAACTTAGTCTTGTAGTTCCTTGGGCTCACAGCATGGGGCTTGACCATGCCGCGAAGTGGGAATTGGTGCCAAGCTGCCGAGCCTCTCGTGCAGTCTTTCCAGGACTGCCGCGGGTTGTTCCTCTTGCCCCTGAAGGGCGGGTATGAACTCCCCTAGGACGACCGAGGGCACACCGTACACGAGTTCAGCTGACAAAGCATGGAGATCTTCCTTGGGGGCAGTGCATATGCCGAGCAGGACCAAAGGCAGTTCTTCAACCCAGTTAGGACCTTTCAGGCGGGCCATCAGGGCTGATTTCAGATGGCGGTGGAAACGTTCTACCAACCCGTTTGAGAGTGGTAGGCCATGGTGGTGTGCAGCTGCATCCCTAGCATGTTTGCTAATGCAGACCATAGGCTGGAGGTAAACTGGGCACCCCTGTCTGAAGTGATGTGGGCCGGAACACCAAAACGTGAGATCCAAGTTGTGAGCAGCGCCCGGGCGCAGGAATCAGTCATGATGTCGGATAGAGGGGTTGCCTCTGGTCACCTCGTGAACCGGTCCACGATGGTAAGGAGGTACCAGGCTCCTCTTGAAACTGCCAGGGGATCAATGAGATCGATGTGGATGTGGTTGAACCTTTGATGGGTAGGCTCAAACTGCTGTGGCGGGACCTTGGTGTGTTGTTGGATTTTTGATGTCTGGCAGTGTGGACAAGTCCTGGCCCACTCACTGACTTGTTTGTGCAGGCCATGCCAGACGAACTTGCTGGCAACTAGTCGGATAGTTGATCTGATGGACGGGTGCACCAACCCGTGTACAGAGTCGAAACCGCGTTTCCGCCAGGCTGCAGGAACTATAGGGCGGGGCTGACCTGTTGCGACGTTGCAAAGGAGGGTCTGCTGACCTGGACCGACTAAGAAATCTTGAAGCTGCAGGCCCGAGACTGTGGTTCTGTAGCTAGGCAGCTCGTCGTCAGCTTGCTGTGCGTCAGCCAGGGCTGTGTAGTCTACACCCAGGGACAGGCTGTGGATGGTCGGTCTGGAAAGCGTGTCAGCAACGACATTGTCCTTTCCAGAGACATGTTGGATATCCGTTGTGAATTTGGAAATGTAGGACAAATGTCACTGCTGATGAGCTGACCAGGTATCGGAGACCTTGGAGAAGGCGAAGGACAAAGGCTTATGGTCAGTGAAAGCGGTGAAAGGCCTGCCTTCTAAAAAGTACCAGAAATGCCGGACCGCCAGGTACAGCACTAGAAGTTCCCGATCAAAAGCGCTGTATTTAAGTTCGGGTGGTCTAAGGTGCCTGCTGAAAAACGCCAAGGGTTGCCAACGGCCTTCGATTAGTTGTTCCAGTACCCCACCGACTGCGGTGTTGGATGCGTCCACCGTGAGGGTGGTTGGGACGTCTGTCCTAGGGTGTACCAGCATCGTGGTGTCTGCCAGGGCGTCCTTGCCCTTAACGAAGGCAGCCGCGGCCTCGTCGTTCCAGGCAATGTCCTTGCCCTTGCCAGACATCAGTGAGAACAAAGGGCGCATGATATGGGCAGCTGCAGGGATGAACCGATGGTAAAAGTTGACCATCCCCAGGAATTCTTGCAGGCCTTTGACTGTGTTGGGATGGGCAAAGTGGCAGATAGCGTCTACCTTGGCGGGTAGGGTGTTGCTCCTTCGCTGGTGATTCTGTGGCTGAGGAAATCGATAGAGTCAAGTCCGAATTGGCACTTGGCCGGGTTTATAGTGAGGCTGAAATCACTGAGACGGGAGTACAGTTGGCAGAGGTGGGAAAGGTGTTCTTGGCGGTCATGGCTGGTGATTAGTATGTCATCTAAATAAATGTACACTAAGTCCAGGTCACGGCCTACTGCGTCCATCAGCCGCTGGAAGGTCTGTGCGGCGTTCTTAAGGCTGAATGGCATTCGAAGGAATTCGAAGAGGCCGAATGGAGTGATGAGCGCAGTTTTGGGGACGTCGTCAGGGTGGACTGAGATTTCGTGGTATCCCTGGACGAGGTCCACCTTGGAGAAGATGTGGGCCCCGTGTAGGTTCACCGCAAAGTCCTGGATGTGAGGGACGGGGTAGTGGTCTGGGGTGGTGGCGTCATTCAGCCTGCAGTAGCCGCTGCAGGGCCTCCACCTGCCGATGGCTTTGGGGACCATGTGCAAGGGAGACCCAGGGGCTGTCTGACCTGCGAACGATCCCCAGCTCCTCCATGCGGCGGAACTCTTCCTTTGCCAGGTGGAGCTTGTCTGGAGGTAGTTGTTGTGCTCGGGCATGAAGAGGTGGCCTTGTGGTAATGATGTGATGCCGCACCCCGTGTTTGGGCATCAAATTTGTAAACTGAGGTGCCAAAACCGATGGGAACTCAGCTAGGAGCTTGGTAAACTCGTTGCCAGACAGGGAAACGGAGTCCAGGCGCGGGGCTGGTAGTCTGGCTTCTCCCAGGGAGTAGGTTTGGAAAGTTCTGGAATGCACTAGCTGCTTCCCTCGCAGGTCGACTAACAGGCTGTGGGCCCAAAGGAAATTGGCTCCCAGGAGTGGCTGGGGGACGGCGGCAAGGGTAAAGTTCCAGGTAAAACGGCTGTCGCCGAATTGTAATTGAACTGTACGGGTACCGTTGTGCATTTGCGGCTTTGAGTGCAGGACCCTGTTGCCTGCTACGAGTGTCACGGCCAGTCGGGGGCAAAACACTGACTTCTGCTCCAGTATCGACGAGGAAACGACACCTGGACTGCTTGTCCCAAATGAATAGGAGGCTGTGTTGGTGGCCAGCCGCTGTAGCCATCAGCAGTGGCTGGCCCTGGCGTTTCCCTGAAACTTGCAGGGTGGGCGGCATTGACGGGCCTCCGCGCCCCACCTCTGATGGTAGAAACACAGCTGATCATCTGTGTTTCTGGGGTGTGGTCGCTCGGTTGCTGGGACTGGTTTAGGTTGGTGTTGGGCCCGCGGTCTGGCGATTTGGCTGACAGACGACCCACTCTCACGTTTGGCCTTCCACAGGACACCTGTCCGGGCGGCTACCTCACGTGGGTTGCTGAAATCGGCGTTGGCCAACAGCAGGTGAATGTCGTCGGGTAGTTGTTTGAGGAAGGCCTGTTCGAACATCAGGCAGGGCTTGTGTCCCTCAGCCAAGGTCAGCATCTTGTTCATCAGGGCCGATGGGGATCTGTCCCCCAGGCCATTGAAATGAAGCAGGCGGGCAGCGCGCCTGCAACGGGAGAGGCCGAAGTTCCGAATAAGGAGGTCTTTGAAAGCCGGGTACTTGCCTTCCTCTGGAGGAGACTGGGTGAAATCTCAGACCTGGGCGGCTGTCTCCTGGTCCAGGGAGCTGACCACGTGGTAGTACTGTGTGGAGTCGGAGGTGATCTGTTGAAGTTGGAATTGTGCTTCGGCCTGGTCGAACCAGACGCGGGGCCGAGGCGTCTAAAAGGTGGGCAGCTTGAGTGCCATTACGTTGGCTGCTGCGTTATCGTCCATTGTGTGGGTCTAAGATCCATTTGGACCGTCGGGGTCACCAATGTAGCGGCTGCTACCGCGATGCGAAGTTAAGACACTAGTCGATGAGTTGCAGAACAAAACTGATTTATTTTCCCGCCTTGCGTGGGTCTTTTAAGAGGAATGGTTCCCACCCACTGAAAATGGAAATGACTTTTGCGCTACGTCATCAAACTTTTCCCGCGTGCGGGTTCCCCCTGTCGGGGAAGACTAAGGCCCAGCGCCATCTTGGGCCTCGCTGCTCTGACGACGTGCGACCCGACCACCGAGCTAGTCACTACACTAATTAATAGATATAGGCAAGGAAAGGTAAGTGACATGAGGTCTCAGGTTACCATTATTGCCTTGAAAGATCGGCAGAAAAAGACTTGAGGGGTGATGTGGCCTACTCTGGTTTCAAAGGTAAAGGGGTTAACAGGGGGAGACCTTCTTCAACCAAAGGAATGGGGAAAATGTGCGAAGGGTGAAGTTAACCCTCCAGAAATTCACACAAGGAAGCCATCTGGTTTGTGCTAAACTCCATGCAATGTGATTGTGATTAACTCATCATTTTGGGAACTGAGGAAACGAAAGTACTTGCTACAAATTTGAAGTGCAGTGATGTGTATGCAAATTCTGCATTGTCAGCTGTTTTTATATACTTAATCAGTATGTTACAGCAATGTTGCCACTTTGGGTATGTGGGCTATTGCAATTTAGCATCTTCACCATCAGTTTCAATGTAAGAGGCATTAAATGAATGGATGAAATCTGTAGGTATCGATGGAAAAACATAAACTCTAAACAATACAAGATAAAATAAGTTTAATGATGATGGACTATTCATAGAAATACTTCATGAAATGGAAGCTATTATTTAAATAATCTTTTAAAAATTGCATGAGTATGTGGGCTGAATTCAAATCTAAGGGACTACTGTTGCTTCAAAATAATAGACTGCATATTGAATATACCATCTGTTACCCAGTGTGCCCAGGAACACAGTTATGTTAGAAGCAGTAGAAGAAATAACAAGGCTAATTCCAGAATTAGCAACACTGAGGACAATGACAAGGGCAATTTGTGGAATCCTGAAATTGAAACGCATATTAAAAAAAAAATAGGATTGGATAACATGATTTTTGGAAGTTTATAAAATCCGGGACATATGATATGTATGTATTGGTGGACTAGGTCAAATCATTTGGTGTTTGAGACTATGTAAAAAAAAATCTAAATATTGTACCAAGCTTGAGGCATGTATATTTCCCTATTGGCTTAAAATTGTGCCGATATACTTTGGAAATGTCTTGCCACAATCCAAATGGAGAGCTGTAAAAGAGCAATATCATCTTGAAGGAATTAGGTATTCTTTAGTGTCAAAGCAAATATTTATAGAGGATGAGCAGTAATTTGCACACTCCATTTGTTCAAGATGCCAGTTGGTTGGTGACAGAAGGTTCACCCATGCTGTCAGCTACCAGACAGATGTGCAAGAGACATTGACCTTGCATGTTGAAGTGGGAAGGGGAAAAAGGGAATGTTTACTTTTATTATTTTAAGTGGTGAAAGCTTCATGGATATTTGATTTTTGAAGGTTATGCGCATTGATAATAAAAATTAAATTGTATAAGTGTCAGTATATTGACAGAATTGTTTAATCTTCTAAATGTTTCTTTGACAAGATATGGTAATTTTACCATAAAATAATTGAGGAATTATTTTACTGAAAGCTTTTGAATCATCAAAAAGCGAGAGATAGGGATAAACCAGGTGATAGATAACATGTTGGATCTAATTAGTAGGAAGTACTATGATGTAGATTCTGAATGAAATAACTTTTGTATTATTATTTAACATTTATAAAATATCTTTTTCCTCATTTCACTTTCCCATTTGTCAAAGAGTGCATGTACTGTATACAGTATGTCTTTTTCTTTGTCATTTACCTCTCCATGTTCTTCCATCAGTTCACGTACAATCTTTTAAGTTAGTGGAGACACAAGAAATTCTGCAGATGCTGGAATCTGGAGCAATATACAAGAAGTGCTGGAGGAACTCAGCGGGTCAGGCAGCATCTGTGGAGGGAAATAGTTGACGTTTCGGGCCGAGACCCTTCATCTTTTGTCTCGCCCCGAAACATCAATTATTTCCCTCCATAGATGCTGCCTGACCTGCTGAGTTCCTCCAGCACTTCTTGTGTACTTCTTTTAAGTTAGTATTGATCAATGTATCACGATTCTTGAGCTTAAAGAGCTAGTTGGTTATTTTTCTTGACATTGAATTATTTTTCACATTCACTGGTTAATGGTGTAATCAAATATTGAGTTATATAGCAATAATATTATTTCAGAAAGGTCAAGTTATTGAGAATTTCTTGTGACTTCCAGAAAATAAAACATTTGGTAGTTGAGCAGATTTTTTTTCCAAAATAGTTTTACCTAAATTAGCAGGTATGCGTGATGATTATACTTGGAACTGAATTTTGAATAGAGTTAGAGACCTGTTCATTTGGTCAAATACCACAATTTTATTTTAAGGTTCTGGTGTTGGATATTGTTTGGTTATTCAGATTAATCATTATTCATCTACAAAGTTAAATAGCTTTATATAGAGCTGTATCTTCCAGGAAATTGAACAAATTACCTTCTGATGCCAGTACAGTCACTGGAGTTCTGTCATTGTTGTGTGATTGACTTCCCATGTTGACGGTTCATTAAAAAAAAATGCACTTTAGGGGCGTAGGCCATGAAGACTGGACCAATCCTTGTTGCTTTGAGAAAGTTGTAATGGACTTGCTTGAACTGCTGCATCTGTCTGATGAAGGTGCTATGAGGCAAAATTTTACAGGAATTTGATTTGGCAATGATAACAATTTATGTCCAAGTCATGGTATTTATTACTTGTGGAAGAACTAAGGGGAGTCTTGTGAACTTGCTGCTCCTTTTCTTCTGGTTGCTGATTTGGGAAATACTGTGAAAGAAGACCTTTAATGGGTTGCTGCAGTACATGCTGCACATCATGGTGTGTATACAAATGGTGGAGTTGAATGAATGAAATAACAATAATGTTCTGGATGTTAATCTTTCAATTCTGGTGTAGCTGCAGCCTGCTTGTGAAGTTTAAAATGCTTCATCATGCTCCTAAATTGTGTCTTACAGGTGTGGGGAGTCTTTGGGTGGCACAATGGCACAGCTAGGAGCTGCTGCATTATAGGGCCAGTGAGCTATGATCCTGAGTTTGCAAGATCACTCTGTGGGTTTCCTCCAGGTGCTCTGGTTTCCTCCCATGTGACAATAACATGTGGGTTAGAAAGTTAATTAGCTACTGTACATTGCCCCGGTGGAGAAAATGGAATTAGGGTAGGAATAGTGTAAGTAGGTGCCTGTTGGGCAGTATGGACTTGGTGAGCCTCTTTCCATGCTGTATGACTCAATGACTCTAAAGTGGAGGCTCTACCTTGCTACAGGTGTAGCCACCATTCTGTGTAAACTTGGTTTGTTTAGAACTTCAGCAAAGAATCATTTTCTTAAAGAACATTTGAGAAAATCCAGAAATATGGGAAAGGTGGGTGGAAATAATGTCTGGATAGAGAAAGAGGAGGTCTTTAATTCTGAATTCTGGCAATTGTGGGTGGTGTCAGCATTCCATTTGTCCAAAAGATGTCCCATTACATATGAAATAAATGCAAAATATACTCATTTTATGCTTTTTATTGACACATTTTAGTCTAGTAATTGAAGACTGGTTTTATTAATGGAAAAGTTGAACTTGTTTTGTGCAGCCCTGGTGTAGGTGGTAAATTTTATAAAGACCAGAGTTTTCATTTTCATTTAGAACTGTTTTCTCTTAAAGCACATTAGCTCAGTGAATTAAAACATCCTTAATGGTGTAGGTGGCTTGTGTTTTTAGCAATTATTGCAACCAAAGTAATTTTCCACTTGATCTCTTAAAGTTGTCTGGTGTTTTGCATTTAATTTTTAAAATTAAAATTTGGTTAATTTAGAAACAGTTTTCCTCTTTTGTGCACTATCTTTTAATAAATTTATTTATGGTTTGTAGATATAGATAAAGACGTCTTAAAGAATTTTCCTGTCGGCATTAGTTTAAGTGATTCTGTAGAAACCATACTATCTTGTTCAATCAGTCGGATCTTTGCTGAGTTTTGTTGGTGGTTCCCATGGAAGGGCCAGGTTTGTTACTTGCACTGCTGCTGGACTGTATGTGACATCCAGTACTGGGGCCCACCCTTGCAAGGTGCCCAACAATATGCTGAGTAATTGCCATTCTGATTTTACACTGGATTGGACATGGAGAATGTCCTTGCCTGCATTGACATCAATGGGGATTGTAAGCCTGTGTACTGGGAGGAAAAATAAGAATCACATTTAGTTTAATGTTTTTAATTATTTCTAATTGCTTTGTGTTTCTAATTAACTTTTTCCTTTTGAACATTTAATGCTTTGAATCAATTTCAATAGTTCTTAAATGTCTCAGAATGTTAGAAATGTTTACAAGCTATTTTAATGACTAACTCAGCTGGGAAAACTATCTCCAGCTCCAACTTCTGTGAGAGCTATTTTGGAGTCTGGGTCTCTGCACTTCACTGTCAGAAGCCCAATCACTATTGCAGACAAGAGTTGGGAGACCCAGTGATTGGCTCTCGGCATCCAGCCTATTTATGTGTGAGCATGAGTAGACTGCAGCTATCACATTTGAGCAGAAGGTCTGGTCCAGCATGATCCCACACAATAAAATGGAGTTTCTTCCCTGGAATGCAAAGTAGTCTCCATTGGAGCTCTTCCCAAATTAGTCCTCTGATTCCTTGAGATTTTCCCCTCCTCCCTCATGCAGTCTTAAACTGTTATTCCCATTGCATTTGCCCTCCTTTATTCATTATCTTTAGTAAGGGTATTTGTTTTCTCTTTAACTCCTAGCTCCTAGCCTCCCCCACCTTTGCTCTTTAATGAAAAAAAATCTCTCAACTGTCCTTTAATTATAATTATCCTTACATTATAATTAAGTATTCGGCTTCTCTAACGTGTTGTGGCAGTTTTGTACATAATTTTGTGTGCTATAGAAATAGAACATAGAATAGAATATAGTTTTGTGACTTCAAGAATACTAATTTCAAATAATCTTCTTTATTCACTTAACACACTTACTTCTGGATTTGTAGCACTGAGCTAAGTTTAAGTGTCAGCTTCTTTTTGTTAAAAAGTGACTCAAGATCAGAAGTCTTCCAAAATAACTCTGATCTTATTTTTAATGTCAAAATGAGGAAGTGCATTTGTGAAGAAATGTTTTTGTACTTTTGGAAATGGACCAGCTGTATGTTTATTATTACGTATCCTAATTTGTGTGGAATGTTGGAAAGTTCCAAAATATCGCCCTTGTATGCAAGGAAACTTAGACATAATTGTCCTTTTCCTAAATAATTAAAGATATTCGAGACTAAATCACAGAAGAGTTTTCATGCAGGAAATATGTACCCTTCGGAGAAGCAGAAGATTGTTAATTGTGATGCAGTTACATCAAGCTGCCTACAGTCCTGGAAGTCGTTGCCCAACAGCACCGTACCTGCACCTTTATCAGATAGATGCAGTAGTTCAGGACATTTAGCTGCAGTGTTCTTGGGGCAATTAATGATATAATGCCTTTGTCCCAGAAATTCATTTTAAATTGCATTCAGTGTGTGTGAAGTGAACCTGACAACAAGTTTCATAAATACAAATAGCTACCGTAGCCATGTAAATTGAGCAGTACTTTTGTAATTGTTCATCTGCAATACCTTTGGGACCCATTAGCTGTTGCAGGTGGTTTCTATGGTAGACAGTTTTCCCTGAAACAAAATGACTTGAGAGAGATGACCTTGTAACCTGAATATTCTTTATTCCCTCTGTAGTGACCTTTCAGGGTGATGGTAATTACTTTGTAACTGGTGTGATTCCTTGCTCTTAATAGTGATGACAATATTAACCACATACTTCACACGGTGCCAAATTAGATGGTTGTTTAACTCTTTGCTCAGTTTATTGCACAGCTGATCATTATCTTGACTATCTCCAAGAGATAAAGGAAGACTTCAATTTATATTGCAAACCTTACAATGTTCACGTGTCCCAAAGAGCAAGTTAAGTATTTTCCATGTTTAATTACTGCAGGTGAGACAACACATTTTTCAGACAACAGGATTCCTACAAAAGCAAAGATATGGGAGTGGCATTTGGCACAGCTTATAGAGCTGCTGCCTTGCAGCTCCAATGGCCTGGCTTCAATCCTGACCTCTGTTGCTCTTTGTGTGGAGTTGCAGATTTACCTGTGGCCACTTGGGGTTCTTCCCAATCCTAAAGATGGGTTGGTAGGTTAATTGGGAGCTGTAAATTCAACCTGGTGCGTAGGTGATTGGTAGAATCCAGGAAAAATTGAAGGGAATATGAATAGACTTTTTTTTCTTAAATGGGATTAATGTGCTTGTTGGTTGGCATGGAATAAGTGGCCAATGGGCCTTTCATTGTGCAGCATGAATCTAAATGCTCATTTGTCTGGCAGTATCCTGGTCAGAACTACTGTCTTTTGTCAAACCCAAACTTGGAGAAGAATTGGTAGGGGTGAAAGTTCATTTTAATTTGAATATTTAGTTGGTCCATATCATCACGTCAAGCAATGGAGCAGAATATGGGAAAAATGATGTGTGGTTTACATCACAAGAATGTCTTGATAATTTTTTCCAAAAAAAAAGACTATCAATTTAAGAACCAGACAGTTAGTACCTCTGTCCTACCCACTATAACAAAAAAGAGGTTCACAATTGGCTGAGTAAACCTCGCAGGAAAAACAGCATTTTCTGAAATTTAGATTGCCAACTTTGCATGATCGTTTTGTGGATCTTTTTGTGATAAATTAGCTAGATAGCATGTTTAAGCTTGATTTTGTGCAGAAATTTTCTTTGTGATATTAATCTACACGGTTTTAAATGCTTTTTGCGGATCATTGCTTTTAATGGTCATCTGATTAGAGCACTCATAAAAGGCGTGCCAAAATCCACATGCATAAAAGTTTGTCAAGTTTCTTATTGGTGATACAAAGCAGTTGTACTGACTTAAGCACATCAAAATATAGACATTTATTTCTAGATTGTTAAGATGATAAATGTGTAAAACTCGTAAGTGTACCTGTCAACTCAAGATGTATATGCCCTTTGTAAGGAAAATAATTGTCCTTTTCATTATATGTTACATTTTAATTATGAGCAACATCTTAAATGTAATAATTATAATGTTCTTATTTCTCTCTTTCAGTAATATCTGGCTTTCGGGGAACAGTCCCTCATGGTTTACCGTTAGAAGTGGGGGACACAGTTCAAATATTGGAAAAATGTGATGGTGAGTTTGCCAATGGTGCAAATTTATAAAAGAATTAAAGCATCCTTAATTAAAAATGGTGAATTATAATTTTATATTCGGTTTTATCTCGTTATTTTCTTATATTTGGTAGAGCAAGCACAAGGGACCAAATGGCTGACTCCTGCTTCTATTTCTTATGTTATGCTCTTAATTATTATAGGGTAGCAACTGAGAGTTGCTGTTTCAGGCTGTTAACTCTGCAACTGCAAAACAAGTTTTGTTTTAATGCTGTCTCAAAGGCCTGTGAATGGAAGCGATTGGTGAAAACTTATGAAGGTGATTAATTTGATTGAGAGTGCAGATAGATTTGTAGCTGTGGCAGTTTTCAGCTTAATGCATTCTAAACTAGTACGTAAAACAAAAATCACCAAGCTGTAATGCTGCTGAATTAATTTGTACTGGTTTGGCTGATTTTTGGGCAAAACTAACAAGAAATGCAGGCTGTTAATGTTTTCATTCATTATTGAAAGTAGTATGTTTGTGGGATGGGGTGAGATTACACTAAACTTTAATTCAATTGATTTTGCAAGTTCTTTAGTGCTTGTTTTTGACCATGCTATTATTATAGTAAATGCAAACTTATTTTTCTGTGCATGTTTTTTTTCCCCCAACTTCTGCAGCCTCTGTTTCTGCCCTCTTGTAGGAGGGAGGAGGCGCAGTGTGGAGACAAGGTGCCTCTTCACAGTGAGCAAAGAAAGTAGAAACCATGTTTCCAGTGACTTTTTTTACAGGTCATTTCCTGATTGCCAATTCTTTTATAAGAGGGTGAACAGCAGTTTGTTTGCCTATCTTTTTGGGGGGGAGGGGTGGGGTGGAAGGACAGCTTAAAAATGCATCAACACCCAGAAAATTGATTTGTGCACTCTGAACCAACAGATGTTTATTTTCAATGGCCTCCTGCTGTAAAATTTTAAAATTTAAAGGCCTTCCCTTTGTGTGCTCCATCAGGGCAGCCATGTCAAGGGCATGTGAGAATGTATGTAGATGGGTGGTGATATCATCATTCAGAGCATTGGGTTGGGCCACAAATGTGTGATTGAAAAGCACAGGACAGGCATCCTGTTGGGTGCCACTGTACATGTCTGGATATTATTGTGCATTAGTTGACAGGTCATGAGAGGAGATAGAAAGAAAACTGCATAGCAAGTGTCTGATTTTCTTTAATTTTCCCATAGATATTCAATCACAAAGTGTATTTAAGCACTCCATTGATGTTATCAAATTTCTAGTCTGGTATATTTTTGGGAAAGGAAAGACGTAAAGATTTTAGAGGATGGCATAATAAGGGTTGAAATACATATTGCATCAAGGCATACTAGAGAACATATACTAGAGGACAAAAAAGTATCTTCCCCACAGCACTGCTCTGTGTGTTGTAGAAGCAATATTGTCATTCAATCAAATTAATGAAGTAATACCATGAGCTTTAATTTCCGCATCATGTGCTATCAACAAACCAGGTGCACATTGCACTGATTTTGAGAAGTATTTTTCCCATGCATGTAACGATTTGACTTCTTAAAAAAAATCCTTGAATTAAGCATAATTTTGTTCAATTTGATTAATGTAGGTAAACAAAAAAAAACTCAAAAATTAGCATTAATGTATGTCCAATGTCTGTGAATAACTTGAAGTAATTTTTGTTAAAAATGTAAACTTTTTGCTAAATTAATTACTGTATATTAATTTTTTTGGTAAAGCAATACATATGTGTTCCAAAGCTTTTAAAAGATCCCATGTCTAGACCTTCGATTAAATATGCAGAATAATTTTTTATTTTCAACAAAAGGAAAAAAATTGCAGAAACTCACATGGGTTTCCCTCAGGTGTTCTGATTTCCTCCCATATCCCAAAGACATGCTGGTTGGTAGGTTATTTGGCTAATGTAAATTGCCCCTTGTATAGGTGTGTCACAGGAGAAAGGGAAGGCAGGGGAGGGAGTTGATGGTATTTGAGAGAGAATAGATTACTGGGAAATAAATGTGGGGGATGGAATTGATGGAATCACTCTGAGAACTGCATAGACTCATTGTGCTGGTGTTTAGAAATATCAAAAATAGATTAAATTGTATAAAATATGAAAAATACATTAAATAGAAAGATCCATTTGTACTTGAAATTCCATGATAATCTTTAGTTTGGCTACCTGTAATCATACTGCACTGAAGAAATATTGCAACCTTGTAAAAATTCCTGGTTAAGGTATTTTGTTTGGCTTGTGGACTTGACTTCTGAGTGCTGCTTCAAAATATGATTCTGCAAGTAACATCTGCCACTTTCAATGACTTGCCATGCAAAACATTATCCAGATGATTCAGGAATTTTGATCCATAGTTAGTTGTACATGGGAACAAAGGCTGTTTCTTCTTGCCTGTTCAGTCTCCATGCTCCACATTTGGAATATGGAGATTGAAAAGGCAAGGGGAGATGGCTTACATTATCCTTTTACAGCTAATAATGGATCAAAATTCCAGAATCATCTTGATGTTATGTATAGCATGTTGTGAAAGTATCAGATGTTAATATCTCAGCTAAGGAAACAGTGCATTTGCTTTCCAAGTGAATAGTGCAAATACCTGTTTACCTCTACAGCCTGTCAGAAGGATTGTGAAATTAGCACTAGGTATTGAGATAGAAATATAAATGAAGTGGGTGAACTTAATGTTTAGGAATGGAAATAAAGAGAGAGAGGGGGTAGGACTGAGTGAGGGAAAGAAAAGGGAGAAATTAATATTTAGGATATTTTGTGGTTTTAAGATGACCAACAATTAAAATGAAGAACTGAGACTGTACACTAGAACGAGCTAATTTTCAGTGCCAGAGTGGTTCATTGGCAGTAATTAACATTTAGCACATAATAAAAGAATCTCTGCTAGCTAATCCAGGATTAATTAATTATGGCTGTGAAGTGCCTCCTTGCATCAATTCAGCTCAACTCGAACACTGTGTTCGGTTGATATCTGCTGTGCAAGGAAAGCAACTTCATGCCCCATTCAATGAATTTCAATGAGCCAGACAATGAGATGCTGTTTTCACAAAGCTAACAATGAATCCACATCGGTCATACAACAACTTTTCATTTGCAGTGTTTATTTGCAAATGTCCCATGCCTGAAGTTGCTCGAAATTGGTGCACAAATACTGGTGCATGGTATTAACCTCATTGTTATCGTGGGCAAATTAGTGGCTAGTAATTGCAAGGAATGTAATCGGGCAGTTTTTAAACACTTGAAATTCTGCACAGCCAAGGATTCCAGAGGGAACAATGATGCAAGTCCTGGACACATTTTCTGCTGATTTTCCACCTGTGTTCCAGCACTCCGACTAAGAATTTTTAATTTAAAAAAAACTGATGTTTGCTTTTTCTATTTCATCCTTAGGTTGGTACAGAGGATTTGTTTTAAAAAATCCAAGCACTAAGGTACACACATTTATGCCTTAAAATTTTGCACATGGATTATGGAACTTTGTGAATTCTGCTTTAGAGTCACTGTGCTTAAAATCGTTAGTTTGCTGTTAAGTGTTTAGGTACCCTAAAGCATGTTCCAAAAAGATATAATAAATTGTCATGGTTTATTTCTGCTGTCCTTTCATATTAATCCTAGACTTACAGAATACTTTAAGAGTTGCATACATATTCAGAGGGTTGCAAATATTTTATTTGAGCAATAAGGACAATTTTTATTTGGAATTTCTTAAAGATTTTATCATAGACATTTGATTGCTTATTGCTACTTGCTTTAAGTGCAACGTGATTGGAAAATCTCCAATTCCATGTGAACTCTTAACATCCATTTCTACCTCACCACTATCTCTCCTGATCCCTTCAGACTGCTCATCTGACATTCAAAGCAGTAAATTCCTCCATCAAACCTTAAGGAAGACCAGAGCCATTGCTTTTGACCCCCAGTGCAGTGTTCTCTAATTACCAACTCTTCTCCTTAAACACATTCATTAAAACCTATCTTGTTGACCAAGCTTTTGACCAAATTTTAAATTTCTCATTACCTGGCAATATTTCCATGTGATAATCTGTGTCAAAGTTTGTTTGATGTAAAACTTCTTGGTTTGTTTTACTTGTAGTACCTTGAAAATGCTACACAAATGCAAATTTTTATTTATGTTGCTTTATTTCAAGGCATGTTTAGAGCACGTGTTTTGCACTGTACTATGTGTAATTTGTAAGTAATAAATGTAGTTTGAAAAATTAACGATTTTTTTGATTCTTAAAGGGAATTTTCCCCGCTGCCTATATTCACTTGAAAAATGCAAATGTCAAAAACAAAGGGTAAGTTCAGTGATTCTTTATTGTGAAAGAAAGAACGGTTCACAGGCTTAATTTTCTAAATGGATTTGGGAATATTCATTTTATGATTTGTACAGTTATTAAACAGAATTGCTACTGCAATTACCCTATCATGGTATCAAGCTGCTTGCAGGAAGATATAATTAAGCCTAACAGAAGAAAATATCCTTCATATCTGTAATTGTTCTTCAATCATGATCAAATTGACTGCTTACTGAAGAGTTTCATGAATTGCATTTTGAGATTAATTGCTATTGAGTGCTGAAAGTATTTCCTAGTATATTGAGATATTAAAGTTAGGAAATATAATGAGAAAAATAGCTACATACATTTCCCTGTAAATATGAAGCAGTGCATATAGTTGGCAATTAGATTTTTGTGTGTCATTGGCTAAGGATGTGTTGCACTTAGTCTGAAATTTTACTCATTTTGTGTGTGTGTGAGAAAGAGAGAGATAGATAAAGAACTTAGTGTATACCCTGCGCACTTGTACTCTGAATACTTTTGATTATCTCTGTTCACCTTTTCACTCTATTATCTTAGACACATACTGTTCACTTAATTGATAAAGGAAGCAGCTTCAGTTGTAGAGAGTTTGTGGTTAGAGTTGGGTTAAAACCAAGAATAGGTTGATGAAAGACACTTAGACTTGTCTTCCACCTTTTGGATCAGAAAGGACCTAATGACACATGAAGGTTTCAGTGCAAGATATAGAGGTTACATTTCTCTGCTTTATTCAGTATTTTGTTTGAAATGTATATGTAAATAAATGGCAGAAAACCTATGGGCCTGCCTGACATCCTGAAATCAACACTGGATTGCATCTGCCTGCAACCTCCAGTGCTGACCTTGCCAGCATGTGATTTGGGGTAATTGTACTTTCCAAAGAACTTCAGAGGATTTATGTATCAGGTTGTCAGATTGGTGAAGCAATAACGTGACTTGGTGGCTGGCTTCTCTGCAGGGTTGAAAGAGTTATATGAGGAACTCTCCAACCAGGAAACATCCCATCTGTTTCACAATGCCTCCTGCCCTCTCCTTCATTCACTTCGCATGCCAAGGTGTGTAAGTTGGCCTCAGAAGTTGCCTGGTTGGCACAGCTTTCATTGATTTCTCAGCTTTCCACCTCATATTTGATCAGACATGGAACGATGGCCCCAAAGCCCTGTTCCTCCTAAACCCATCTCCTGCCATGACCTCAGAGTTGTGTTGAAGCTTGGGGTAGGTAATAGCTCTTGCCAAAACAAGACATTAATTCCAGTTCCTGCTCCACCTGATAGCTGCCTTTGCATCTCGTATGTGTAAGAAGTTGCTTATTTTCAAACTAAAGGTATTGTGTCAATTATCTACCTGTACCTTGTATGTATGAGTCTAATTGAAAATAGATGTTTGATTTTAAAGTGCCTTGGATTTGTGCTCAAGGAACAGTATACAGTTGGATATGGTGTATATATTAACTGGAAAATACTCAGTATGCCCACAAATTTAACTCCAGTCTTAGGACAGAATAAAATCATGAAATTTTTTTTTAATGACTGCAATTTTTAAAATTATCCATTACTAAATATGTAGATTACAGTTAGTGCATAGAAATTCCATTTTAAAAGAAAAATGCATTTGAAGCGCAACTAAACTATTTAATTGCTGACATTTTTCAAGTAATTGTGCATCCATGCTTGAGAATTGTACAAATCTACAAACTCGTGCAGTAGAGAGATTTTTTTGCTCAAGACTTTCGCAAGGTAGATAGATATTTAAGTTATTCTGTACTAAAAGAGTGAAATAGCCCTGTATTTCTATAACTTTTTGCATATATGTGACCTTCAATTTATGATGGATCTATTCTCTTTATAATCACAGGCAATTTGAAACAGTCATTCCAACAGAAGACACTGTCATCACAGAAATGACAGGAACTTTACGAGAATGGGGGATTATGTGGAAACAGCTTTATGTGGTAACAGTTATCTTTTTATATTTTAAAAAGCAGATATCCTGGAATATACTTGGTTAACTCCCTCCATTTCTGCAATATTCTGACCTCTTCATCCATCTTGGAGTTCTGCTGCTCTGATCAGCAATGTCAGGAACTCCAACAGTTGAAAGCTGGTGCAAGTTCTGAGGAAATTAACTGTATTTCTACCACACAGAAATATGGTTGGATTCTCAGTATATCCACAAGCCTTGCTGGTGTTTAACATTAGATCAGATGTTATAATGTTAGATGGTGCATTAATATTCCTCTCAATTGCTAGTGGGCTCAACAATTAAATATACTGTATAGTTAGCTCTGATTTGCATCCATTATTTAAAAATGTCTACTTTAAAAAAAATATTTTCTCAGACTCTCATTTAACTGGCTGTCCTACCTTTTGCATTTACTTTCATGACATGAAACCTGGAGAATATTGTTTAATTAATAATATTGCCAGGGTACAAAAATCCTTCTGAAGGTAACCTTGTAAGAAACTTTACCCATCAGTATTTTAATAATTAAGTCACTGAGTTATTACCATGATGGTTTATTATTTAAGACACAAAAGGTGTTTGAAATAAAATCCTCAAGTTTCCTGTCCAACTTTGTGATTTCAATTACCGTAATGCAGTATTTGAGGGAACTGATCTGTATAAAATGATGTCAAAGGTACCGAGCATAATCGTAAAACAGACTGTAGCTTTTATAAGACAATACCACAATCTAGCTGCACACTGTACTCTCATCTGGCCATGCCTCGAAAGGTGGCTAAGGCTATGGAAGTGATGGGGGCAGGAGCATTACTTAGCTGATTGTTGAGGTGCGTGTTTAGCTTCCATTTAAGACAAACCACAATTATGGCTTGTTTCTTCATGACCCATTCAATATAGTGAAATCTAAATAGACCACAGTTCAGTATGTTCCTGAGCAGAGTTTATAAAATAATCAGCTGAAATGAGCACAAATTCCAGGAATAAAGCTGTTAAATAATCTATTGTTCTATTTTTCATTCTGAGACAGCCCAGTGTGAACCTAGTACAGTTCAGCACCAAAAATATTATAAATATTCTTTCATTAAGCTTGCATCTGCAAAGCAAGTATTCCATTATCTGAAACGGGAAGACATTGAAATGGAGGACATGTAACTGCAATCCAGCAAAGAACGTTAAGAAGATTGGGTATCATTAACTGTCTCATTTAAATTTGCCAGTGTCCTTGCACATTCACTAATGCTGAAGTTCAGATAGTGAGAAGGGAAGATTTGTTCAGGTCAATTGGGTCAACTTTTGACCAGCAACCAGTTGTCAAGCAAAGCCTGTAAACAGATCATTAGGCTTCTTGCCAGAAGGTAGCATGTGAGTGGAAAATTAAATTGCAAGACAGCATAGAAAATGTGTTTAAACAAAAAGGATGAAAGGTAAACAAAGGGTAATTCATTGCTTTCACTTCCTGTGCTGTGTCAATTGTGAATTTTTTTCTGCTGCCTGCTCTTTCAAATGATGCTGCAGAATCATTTGCCTCCAATGAAGGGATTAAAATGCATTAGTCTCAGCTATTAAAGTGAATAAACATAAGACCACAAAGCCAATATTGTCTAGCACCTGAAATGGAAATTGTACCGTTTGTCACAGACTAATCCAAGGAAATAATTTTCAAATTAGATGCACACATTGAACTCAAAAGCATCCAAAATGCCCATTTCCCCAAACTTGCATTGATTCATACCCAGTATTTATACAGCTGCTGTGAATCAGGACTCGCTGTCAATCTGGCAGATTGATTAAAAGGAATTGCTTTTGAAGGGGAGTTTTCAAAACAAGATATATTCCCTGGCTCCATTCTAAAATAAAATGCCATGTAAAATTTTCTGACACTGCCCCTACCTGGCAAAGAAATTTCTTATTTAAATTCATGCCCCACATCCCCATGGAAACGTGGCATTTCAGGTCAGGAGGACTCTGGAGAAATGCCTCGGCTACCATCTGCCACAGGCTCAGTTACTGAGTATTTCAGTTGATCAAAAAGGATTGACATCATTTTTATTAAAGGATGCTGATCCAAAGCTACCAGTCATTTTCTTGCTCAGTAGCAGCCAAATGTGCAGCTTAAAGTATTGCTATCAGGTCATTTGAGAAATGGCCGAAGACTATGGCACCTGAAACCTGGAGCTTTTAATTTGCGGGGCAGGGGCTGGTGCTGCTAAATTTGATTGATTTGTTAAATTATCTTACTGAATTTGAAGTGGTTCCTTATCCTTCCTACTTCAGTTCATTCCACTGTCCTTTTCTCCTCTCAACCCATCTCCCACTTCATGAAATCCATTTTCCCCAATTTCCTTCTCCTCACAGTTTCCCAACTCATACCTCCTACTGGACTTGACTGTGCTGCTTGTGGCAGGCATTGGTTTTGTAAGATCAGATATTTCCACCCTAACGCAGCGCACTTTGATGCCTTGAGGCAGCATCGGATCGGAGCCAGGGACAGTAACGTGGGTTGAATTCAAAAACCGAGCAGGATGTGACCTTATGCAGAGTGGGAGCATATCGAAAATGATTTTCCAGTGACCTTGATTAAAATCAAATAAAATTGAATGAAATCCTATTCAGCGCATTATCCTGTTCCTGCAGCATGAAGACCTGAACTCTCAACACCTTTGAGTTTTCAGAAAGGTCCTTGGCCATGCATCATATTTGTTGTGAATTGAAAGTGTTTCTATTTTGTAAGTGACTTCAGTGAAGAAAACTTGAAATGGAAAATCTGATCATCAATAGCAATGATTAGTGGAGAGACAGTTTAAAAAAAATACAACTGCATTCCAGAAAAGAGCAAGGAAAGAAAATAATAGTGTTAAAGGTTTGCAATATAATTCTAGTGGTTGTGTGTGAATTACAGGTTAAGCAGTATTCAGAAAAGGAAATGATGAGACTTGCCTGAATCCTGATCCACCTCATGACCGTCATTATAGTACCTGCATTTGAAATGAATTAATTGTTTCTCTAATGTCTTGGCTATCGTGAGGATATTATAGGCATTTTATTAAATTCTAATTCTTTTTTTCCTCAAGGCATTTACTTGTGAAAAAGGAACACTTTCAATTCAGAACAAATATGATGCGTGGCTCAGAATCTATCTGAAAACTCCGAGGCCTTTTACTTAAATGTCTCTGCATTATTGAATCGGGAGCTTTTTTTTTTGTATCCACCTACCTATTATTAACTTTCTTCAAAAAAACTGGCCCTGATTTCCACCAGTTCTTTCCCTCACCAGTGTGTCTTTCAATCCCATGAAGGAGCTTAGTTACTATTTTCAATTCTATGTATTCAGCTTTATTTTGATCGTAAATGTTGTTTGTGACTGTAGCTCATTGATCCTTTTTTTTATGCATTTGGGGGATCTTTGTGTTGACCATGATGAGGGATTGTAGTGTATTTCTTCTGGTTTGCAGTTAAAAGAATATAATTTCCCCAAAATGTACTTTATCTTATTTCTCCTTTTTGACAGAAGAACGAAGGGGATTTGTTCCACCGGCTGTGGCATGTGATGAATGAACTGCTTGATCTCCGTAGGCAGGTACTCGTGGGGCATCTAACACATGACCGGATCAAAGATGTAAAGCGGCACATTACAGCTCGCCTGGATTGGGGAAATGAGTAAGCACTGCCTAATGATTATGGAGCTATATAATACTTAAAGTCTAATTTTATTTCACAATGATGTTCCACAGCAGTTAATAATGTGGCATAAAAGTACAGACAGGAAAGTAATATTCTTTTATCAATGTCACACAGAAAATAATCAAGAAAAGCAACATAATAGGTATGAAGTAATGCTTAACATAGTCAATACAATTGAACCACAACATAAATATTAAAGGAATAAGATTGGGATGTTGGGGGGGGGGGCGGAGGTGGGGTGTGGTTGGTGGTGGTGATATTAGGCCAGCATAAATACAGTTTTGGAAATGGTGTCATACAGTAAGTAAAATTGTTTATTTTAAAATTGATATTTAAGATCAAATGCATTTTACTTATTTGTATGTTTGTTGTGTGAAGTGAAAGATTTAAAATGACCAAGGATAAAGAAATTTGGCTAAACCATGTTTGGGAGTAGCTGTGTAGGAATGTGGGAAGGTGAATAAGTCATTCAGCCCAACAGGTCTGCTGAGTCATGTCTCTGTGCCTAAACTCCATTCTTTGCCTTCACTCCATACTCTCAACAATCCTAATCGACAAAACTCTATTTACCTATCTTGAAGTTTTCAACTGAGGAATCGCCCACAGCTTTTGAGATGTTCACTGCTCTCCACAGATAAAATGGTGCATTCCGGTTTCAGTTGTAACTGGCCAAGCAAGTTCATCTTCAATAATTGTGCAGCTTTTTAATCAAAAGTCATCTCTGGATGAGGAGGGAGATGGACATAGAAAACAAGGAATATGTATGTTAAAAATCAAAGAGCAAGAATTTTTTGTGGCTGATTGGGGCACTGACTTTCTTCAGTGTATCTTCTGTTGTTTAACTTTGGGGAATCTGTTCTCTGCCTAAGTAAACTTGCTGTTGAGCTTCTGTTTAAGATGTGTCGTGAAGTCTTAGCGGTCCTGAGGAAATTTCTGTAGTCAGTTCTTTGCCACTTTTGCAATGTATTCCCAAATTGTTAATTTTTATTTATGCTTCCAGCATTCTACACCTTCAGAGGTGTCCACGCATCTAGCCTGCTGTACACCCAATTAATTTACATGCAATTAAAATGCCACTTCCAGTGTAAATGGCATCTGGCCAATGGAAGGAATGGGCTGTGATTGCAAACTATTAACATATCATCAGCCATTTTAAATGCAAAATGTCAACTAACCAAGGTAAAAAAAGCAGTAAGTAGCAATGAATGCAGAAGTCATGTTTACATGATGCTTTAAGTATTTTAATTGCCAAATCAGGAAATAAGTAAACACTTTTGGAACCTCTTTGTCAATCAGTGTATTTTAGTTTCAACACATAATGTAGACTTTTTCTTCAATCTCTGATTACAGCTTCCCTATTCAGCTGTAAGTAATGTAATATTTGGCACAAATTTCTTTGGGTTATTTCTTCTCTAGCCTCCCACAGTGTTTTTGGATAAACCTGGTCAGGCCCCAGAGATTTGTCTACCTTCATTCCTTGTAAGACATCCAGCACCTCCTCTACTGCAATGTGGACTATCCCCAAGACCTCCCCATTTACTTTTCCTGGTTCCAAAGTCGTCTTGTTTTTCTCCATGATAAAAACTGAGGAGAAGGAAAAAGTAAGAAGTTAGCTTTAAGATCCAAGGAAGTGAGAGATTGATTGGACAAGAGTGTATCTCTGTTAGACTGAGGCCAGGGTTATCTGAATAATTCCAATACATCTCTGCAGAGAAATCAGAGAAATTTGAGCTTAATGGTCCGCAGATGTGGTTAAAGGTTGAAGTTGTATACTACGTTAAATAGCATTGTTAAAGTGGATTACTAATTCTGATGCTCAGCTGAAACCGTAGTAAAAAGTGCCACATAAACCCAATGTAAAGAGAAAATCTCCTGAAGCAGGTAAACATTTGCCTTGTAGCCAGCATGATGTATTAGTGGAAATTAAGGAGTGCTTGAATTTGTACAATTGGAATATTTCATCACACTAGGGGACTGAGACCGATTGTAGTGTATTTTATCACCCTAACTGAATGTAGTTTACTGACTAAGGATTGGACATGACCACTAACATGGGTGTACAAAATTCAAAGGTTGGCAGCATATTGAACCATGTGTTTGTATGTGTAATTGACTGCACTGTAATGTAGTTAGCTCCTTTTGGCCTTGAAGTATCGTAAACTAATTTTAAAAATTAGCTGTAATGTCCTGACTAAATATTTAAAATAAACAAAGAGCTGTCATTGAGAACTGTGGGGTCTTTGTGCCACCTCTCCTGAAGCAGCTGCACTCTGTGTTCTTTCAGTCATTTAAACAGTAATAGATGGTTTATGGATAAATGAATGAAGCATCACTTTTGTTCTGAAGTGAAGATGCAGATAGGGTTGCACAATCTGTTTGTGACACAGCTGTGTGTTTTGACTATGTTGTTGTTGCTTGGCCACTCAGTATCAACAATTGTAATTCTTGCTCTGTGATTCATGTCTATTGAGGTCTCCAGCATAAGATATAAAACCAATTTCCTTTCAGACAGGCAGAGGCAGAATCAGATCATTCAAATGTCTTGGCAGCCAATTATCTTAAATGACATCAGTTTTATTACCAGCCAAGTTTATACAAAAGAGCCCTCATTTAAGGTATCAACCACCATTCTTGGAATAGTTGCTTCCACCATGATGCATTGATAGTTTAATTCTGAAATGCTTTTCTGGAATTCTTTCCATGCAGTTTCAGTCCTCTTGTCAGCAAATGCCAATCTGGGTTAAATCCACATTGCTCATCAGGAATTTACTGTTTGTACCCAGGGACAAGTACTTGATTGCATCTGATGAGACTCTGTTATTGTCTGGGCTTCATCAGAGAGGATACCAATTCTGTGACATCTACCAGAGCCTGACCTGCAGATTCCATTCAGTGGAGGGACTGATTTGCCTGTTGTGTAAAAGACCAGTCAGGTTTTCTTTTCGTGCTGCCCTTGGGATTGAACACGACTACGGGGTGTTGAGCCACTGATGTTAAAGCTAATTGCTCATTCTTTATAGGTTGGGCAGTACCTGGCCTTCCTTCTATGGCTGGAATCACAGCAGTTGGAGAGAATGTGCCACAATTATTGAGAAGAGGGTTTCTCTGCCAATAATGAATGAAAGCTATGAAAAAATATACAGAACCTATTCAGATGATTCAAATTGTGCAACTTTCAGAACCTGATCAATCGTAGAGCAGAGAATATTTGGAGAAGTGCCGAGAATGTCGACCATTCACACCATAACGACTCCCTCTCTAATCTCACCAACACTTTGCCCCAGTGAGGAAGGAAGTGGCCTTATTCCTCATCTGGATAGTTTAGAGAAAGCTTTACTTCTGTTCTGGAGTATTTGATCTTGCAACAAGACAAAACAAATAGCATGGTGCTCTTTTAACTTCTCTTGATTTGTTTAAAAAAAATAAAATTGGAATTGACTGACCAACCAACCACTGTAACCTTAAGTAATTTTGGGCCATGGGACATTCTCAAGTGTAAGTACAGAGACCATTTCTCACCACTTGTTAAATCAATTGTCATTGATTGCTGTTGATCCTTTAAGTTTGTGGGAACTCCTGAGATTGCTTTTAAAACAACTATCATTGAGCATAATTATTAGTATATAAATGGTCAGATTTAAGTTTTAAAGCATTTGCAAGTTAGTACCAAAAAATAAAATTTTTGTTTTGGTGGAGTTTTTTCAATTAGAATTTTAATGAGGGAAGCAAATGATCTTCAACACCTATAATGCATCATCAACTGTAGCTTGAAGACATTTTCCAATGTGGCATATTATTTAGAAGCATCATTTAACAGGCTTATTTTTCATCTAAGTGCATTCAATTAGTGGGCCTTACAAGTGGGATAAATATAATGAAACAATACTTAATAATTTAGCCTATAATTGTAAGTATTTTTGATTTATTGTCATTTGGAAGTGAGCTCCTTGTATTTTAGAAATCACTCTGCTTGCATTCCTGCTACTGTAGCAGATGGTGCCAGTGTGCCCTACAGATGTATTGTGTGCATCAACAACCAACATTATTCATGGTGTATCATGAATTTATTTTAAATTTGTTTGTTTTGGGATGCAGTGTTTGGTTACCTCGTGTTAGTTATGCTTTTATCATTTTAAAATTTGAAAAGGAATCCTAAATTCTCTGGCAATTGCACTTGATTATCTCTCAAAGCCAACTTGGGGATGTCAGAGAATGGTTAACTCCAGACCATTGCTTCTGACGCAGGCAGCATGCCAACTTTATGCTGCCAACTCATTTACATGACCACTGCATACAGCCAGCATTCTGCACTTTTTATTGAATGCATACCTCAGCAAGGAGCCTAGTCCTGAAGTAGCTAGCCCCATGAAAGATAGCCTGTGCCTGGCACGGTAGAGTAGCGTTTAGCGTAATGCTTTACAGAGCCAGCGACCCGGGTTCAAATCCAGCCACTGTCTGTAAGGAGTTTGTACGTTCTCCCTGTGTCTGTGTGGGTTTCCTCCAGGTGCTCCAGTTTCCTCTCACATTCCAAAGACGTACAGGTTAGGGAGTTATGTTGGCGCTGGAAGCCTGGTGACACTTGCGGGCTGCCCCTAGAACACTACGCAAAAAGATGTATTTCACTGTGTGTTTCAATGTACATGTGACTAATAAAGATCTTACCTTAATGGGGAGGTGAGTTACAACTGCAGCAGACACTGTTGAACTGACCTGGAACCATGAAAGCTGGTCCTAATGGTGGGCTCCCCGTGGTTTTCAGATGCCGAGCCTGGTGCAAGAGATGTTGAGGAAAAGAGATCAGATCTATTCGGAGAGTACCCTGCAGACAAACTGCAGGCAGTGGAATGATTTCAATGGTGGTCAATGTTGGATGAAACCTTTAAGCACCTAGTTGTAGTGCTGCAGAAAACTCAGAGACCTCACACGTGAAGTTAAGCTCAGTGAAATTGATATCAAATTCAAATCCCACATTCCCATTGTGTGCATCAATAGCCTGAAAACTGCTCAGTGCATTTCACCCCCATTAACAATGATGGGGAAACGTTATTGTAACGGTAACCAGCAGCTAACTAGCAGAGGGCATTGTGATGTTTCAGAGGAGATGGTTCTCTCTGTGATTAGAACAGCTGTTATTGAGATGCATGGGTACTGCAGACATGTAGAGTGGGATATGTTGATGGATGACAGTGGGTAAAGAAAGTGTTACCTGAAGCTGAAGAATTCATTAGTGAGTCGAAGGCTGGGGTGTTGTTCCTCATGCTTGATGCCGCCTGACCTGCTGAGCTCCAAACCCTGCTTGTCCCCTCTGAGCTCTCCCATTACCACAATCCCACCCTTTCCCTTTTCACATTGCCAAAAACCAGATCCTGGTCAAGCAGTTGGAGAAGATTGAGGAATGAATGAAGAAACTCAGGCACTCACTTGAACACTCTTAGCTCCAGTTCAGATGTAGGTGTGTCACATAATTTGGAAGTGGGATATGTAGGTGAAGTACTGGACATGAAAGCACTCAAAAGACAAGTAGGATTGTATGCCTGGTCCCTGGAGGGAAGATTTGCATGCAAAGGATTTGGATGAGAAAACTGTTGAAGTAGTCTACAATTGAAAGCACTGTGAAATCCTTGAATCAATGGTTAGTGGGCATCAAGAAGCATGGAGCATGTCGGCATTGGCCTTGGCACTTTTGTGTCGGGTCTGAATCAATTCTTGCTTGCATAGAACAGGTGTCACAAGTTGACATGCTTATGCCACAGAAATTGCCTCCAGTTACATTGCACAAAGGGGTTGTAGATTGTCACAACAATCTATCCTCCCAACAGATTAATTGAATTGCTGAGGAACCTGTAGAGGAGCAACATTGGTTCCAGAGAGCAGAACTCTGTTGTCCTCTCCAAACACCCTGCCAATTCCTTGCAGTTGCCTGCTGGATATCTACTCTAACTCCTTTGCCTTGTGCTGAGATGGTGCAGTCTTAAGCCTGACCTCCTTTGCCCAGAACAGCTTGATGTTGTTCATTTGCACCTTCATCCATTGAAAGCCAATTGTATTCTGCTGCAGACATTGAATATGCTTGGAGTATTGAGGCTTGCAAAGACTTGGAGAAGATGGACACTCAGGAAATGCACATGGGGTGATCATTTGCTGTTTCTGTGCAACATTAAACTTATGATTTTTAAAGTTAATTTGTTATATTGGTTTTGTTTTAGATCTTGAATATTAAAAGAACCTCCAAAATATCCAGGAAGGTGCCTTGGGCAGTGCAGAGAAAAAGGAAGTGTGTGGGTAGAGAATTGAGATTGCAGCTTTGGTTGCATTGCTCATGGACAGTCCACTCTGGTTGCCTTCTCCATATCTTCCTTTGCTGCTCTTTTCTCTGTTCTCCTTTTCAACTCTTACTTTTTCTGTTGATTTCTACTGTGTACTTTTGTGCTTTCATGTTGGTTGGGATCTTACAGCATGTAGCAAATGACTGAGTGGGTATCATGACTTCTAGTCAAGTACCAAGGGTTCCCCTGGTGCAGTTAAACAACAAAAACATCATTTTGGTGCTCCAGTGGTCTGTTCGATGACAGTGTGGGGCTTATTGCATATTTGCTTCTATCTATTGCCAGAATGTTGAGTATTGGCCTTTGTGGTCACGTGTTAGTCATACACCAGCTGGATTTTGACTCATTGCAATTCAATTTAGTTGTGATGCATTTGGTGCCTGCAAGCAGATGTGATTGAAATCTTTTATCTTTTGCCTTGTAGAAGCCTGTATTCCTTTTGGATCCCTATTATCAATCTACTTCCAATGCACACTCATTGAATAGCAGGTATTAGTGTCTTTCCTTATGCCACAGTGGATTTGAAACTGTGAGAAATGAATACAATCGCCCCTAATCCGAACAGAATCTAGAAAGCAGACAGTCATGGATATTGTCACCTTGACAACTAGAGGCTCTGCTCAGCGGTTGCATTTGTGGCTGTAGGAGATGGCAGTTTATGGTGGGAATGTTCATCCTGCAGAGGTTGGAGTGTTTAGGGGAAGGAGGTGGTGGCTCCTTTCTGCAAAAGAGTATTTGGCTATGCGAGTGTGAAGCTCCAATTTGGCAGCAACAGCATCAAATCCCAATCATGCACTGATTGACAGTATGATCTGCCTAGTCAGTAATCTCTTGTAGGCATGTAAATATGGTGTATGGTACAACACGTTCCACAAAAATGCACAAGTGTGCCTTGGCTGCCACACCATAACCTTTCCAACATCCCTTGTGCTTAAAAATAACTTCTGCTTCATATTCAAATTTTGAGACTACTGTGTTGGAGGAGGAACAGTTGTTATCTGTGTATTGATTTTTAAACAAAATCATTTAACACCTATTGCGCTTATTTTTTTCTGGCCTTGTATTGTAAACATCTGCTACCGGGCAAGTTGATGAAGGGGTTACAGAATATATTGGAGTACAGGCGTTTAATATACCCAGGTGAGGTAGCACAATCGTAGGATTATTTTTTGCTGCTGCTATTAATTTGACTCCTTTCTACTTTCATGCTCAATAATTTCTCCAAATGCAATTCTCTGATGGTGTGTCCTGATTGACGTCATTTAAAAAGAAAATTACATTAAATTATATTTTCATTTGCTGAGTGAGCCTCATCATTCATTTATTTCTGGAATCGGGTGATGCAAGTTGTAGGTTGATGATTGAAGTTTTTATATAATTATCACTATAGAATCAGAAGAAACATAACGGTCAACAAAACATTAGCTGCAGTGGAGGTGTTACATGTTTAGGTCACTATCACTTGATATCTGGAATGGTAGCTGACAGAAGGCCTGACTGGTGGTCTAGAAGCTGCCGTGTGCCATCTGCTGCATTTCTGTATTGTAGCAGAGGGCACATTGACGCAGCTCAGAGCATTACCTACAGCCTGAGAATGTTGGTTCTACAAATAGAACATAAAACAGTACGGCACAGGAACAGGCCCTTCAGCCCACGTTGTTGTGCTAAGCTAATTAAATTAGTAATCAAATGCCCAACTAAACTTAATCCCTTCTGCCTACACAATGTCCATATCCCTCCATTTCCTGCACATTTCACGTGCCTATCTAAGAGCCTTTGAAACCCTCTTGTACTTGCCTCCACCACTACTCCAGGCAGCGCGTTCCAGGCACCCACCACTTTCTGTGTTAATAAAAAAAAACTTGCCCTGCACATCTCCTTTTGAACTCTTCCCCTCCCCCCCCCCCCCCACACCTTAAATGCATGCCTTCTGGTATTAGATATTTCAACCCTGGGAAAAAGATGCCAGCAGTCTTCTCTATCTATGCCTCTCACAATCTTACAAATCCCTATCAGATTTCCCCTCAGCCTCTGCCACTCCAGAGAAAAAAAACCCAAGTTTGTCCAACCTCTCCTGAAAGTACATGCCCTCTAATCCATGCAGCATCCTGGTAAACCTCCTCTCCACCTTCTCCAAAGCCTTCATTCTTCCTGCAATGGGGTGAGTAGAATTGAATGCAGTACTCCAGATGCAGTTTAACTAGAGTTTTATAATCCTGTAGCATAAAGGCAAGCATGCCATACGCTGCCTTTACCACCCGATCAGCCGGTATAGCCACTTTCAGGGAGCTATGGACTTGGACCCCAAGATCCCTCTGCACATCAACACTGTTAAGGGTCTTTCCATTAACAGTGTACTTCCCTTTTACATTTGATCTCCCAAAGTGCAACACTTCACATATGGCCAAAGTAAACTCCATCTGCTATTTCTCCACCCATATCTGCAACTGATCTATATCCTGCTGCATCATTTTGCTTTGTACGCTCTCTTCTACACTATCCACAATGCCACCAATCTCTGTGTCATCTGCAAATTTACTAACCCACCCATCTACGTTTTCATCCAGGTCATTTCATATATACCACAAACAGCAGAGGTCCCAGTACAGATCCCTGCGGATCACCACTAGTCACAGACCTCCAGTCAGAATAAGTCCCATTGACCACTACCCTCTATTTTCTATGGGCAAGCCAATTCTGAATCCAGACAGCCAACTCACCGTGGATCCCATGTGTCTTAATCTCCCAGATGAGCCTCTCATGAGGGACCGTGTCAAGTGCCTTACCAAAATCCATGTAGACAACATCCACAGCTCTACCTTCTTCAATCACCTTTGTCATCTCCTCAAAACTCAATCAAGTTAGTAAAACACAACTTGTCCCACACAAAGCCATTAATTAGGCGGTGGTTTTCCAAATACTCATAGATCCTATCCCTAAGAATCCTCTCCAATAACTTCCCTACCACTGATGTGAGACCAACCTGTCTATAATTTCCAGGATTATCCCTATTTCCCTTGAATAATGGAACAATATTAGCTATGTGCCAGTCCTCCGGGACCTCACCTGTGGCTCGAGAGGACACAAAGATATTGGTCAAGGCCCCAGCAATCTCTTGCCCCTCTCAATAACCTGGGGTATATCCCATCAGGCCCTGGGGACTTATCCACCTTAATGTTCTTTAAGAGATCCAATACTACCTTCTTGTTTTATCTTGAAGTGCCCCAGCATATTAGTATATTTTGGGAATCCAAAGCTGTCAAATCTTATACTCACAGTTCTAACCTGACAACCAATTCCTGATTCCTGGCATTTTTCTCTTGGATATGGATGAATAAATTTGGGGGGGATGAGCCTAAAGCCAGTACAAACCTGATTTATGTCAAAAACGAGACTTAATCTTTGCGTCACAAATTTGACGTTCTCACTTCAGTGGTCCTACGTTTACACTTGATGATAGGCAATTTCCATGAGGGCACAGTCTCCTGTGAACAGACACAGCCAGCCTAATGCCAGCAGTGAGCAGAGTAATCAAATACGTGAGTAGCAGTTACTCACATAACACTGGAAATTACATGGAATAGCTGTTCTTATTTGGCCTTTGATCTGAAAGCTGATTCAGACTCTCTGAACATTCACAGGCCAGAACTAAAAGATGTATTTACAAATAGAATAATAAATAGAGTCAGTAAGTTGGGCCAAAATATTAAATTATAGAACTAGCTTTAAATAATACATAAATGTTCCAAAATTAAATTGTCCAAAAATCTTTTCAGTGGCTTCTGGCTGATCGTTTGGCACGTTGATAGCTTTCATGTTGCTGTTCTGTCTTACAGATCAAAATAATAAATAGCAGGTAGGTTGGATTGCAAAGCTTTTGAATAGATATTTTGAGACCTTCACTTCGTTGTGAAAACAGGACATTTGGCAAGCAATCGATCTCTTCTCAATGGTCAGAAAACTGAAATATCAGAGTAGATGAAGGTTGTGGGATTCCGTAGTCCTGTCACCATCAGCTGTAGTTCTCAGCAGGGTTCATGCCGCCTGTAAGGAATACAGTCCCTGTTTCAACACTTGAGGATGGGGGTTATTAACAATATCTTGGTGGCTAAATATTCCTATTGACTGATTTTGGAGAGCTGCAATCCCTTCTGGTATTATGTACTTTTGACATCCCTTCCTTCAAAGCTCATTCTAGGCCTTAACTGGTGAGATAATTGTTGATGGTCTAAGCAGAAGAATTTGTTTGCTACCTCTGGGATCTCCCTTGAATGCACTCTAGTACATGGGGGATGAAAGGAAATTCACCAAACACTGCCTCTGATAAATGGAAATTAAATCTGTAAATATTTGCCATATCTGTATGTGCCAAGTTTTTGAAATCTCTGGCCTAAGGTGTAATTACAGCTTGATACCCTTCTTGAGCTGCTGTTATTCTTGTTTGAGCCTTAAATCTTCTGCCTCCATTTAATTTTTTATCCACAACTGTGCACTTCCAATAGGAGACAAGCTGAATAACTGTAGGAAATGGGAACCTCTACTTGCCTAGTTTTACCTTCCCAGTGGTATTGCAATTAGATGGATACCTAATACCATTACATCTCAGGTCAATGTGTTTGGCTCAGAATTATCTTGGGTAAACTTGCTGAAACATCTGAGGATTCCTATTTATTTTTCTTACCCTATTTAGTTGTTGAAGAACAAAGAAAAGCCAATAGGATTTTGCCATTGAACCTCTGGATAAAATCCCCATTGGCTTCAATACAATTGTGCAAGTTCAGTAGCTAAAATTTTAATCAGTCCTCAGCAAAGCAGAATTTCTATTTCACAGGTGTTGAACTGTAACCTCCAGCTCTTGGCATGTTCGTGGAGGTGAATGAATATGGATTATTAGCAATGACACTTAGCATGGAAAATAAAGCAAACCCAATCTATAATGAAAACTGTGACTAAGCTGATTAAGATAATAGCTTATTCATAAATTACAATACATTGATGCCACAGAAGTTCTCCTTTTGAATGTTCTTAGCTGTCACTCATTGATGCAGGAAATTTGTCTGAATTGATGAAAAATGTTTAGGCCTCAATTTTTGAGATGTATTTGTGTCAAAATTGGTCACAAATCCCTTCTATTAACCATAGACAAACCATTTGTTTTCTATTACATGTGGTGCCATTCATTACATTTAGAATGTGAATTGCAGTTTTAACATGTATATAACCATAGAACCATAGAAAACTACAGCACAGAAAACAGGCCATTCGGCCCTTCTAGTCTGTGCCAAAACATTATTCTGCTAGTCCCATTTACCTGCCCCCAGCCCATACCCCTCCAGACCTCTCTTGTCCATGTATCTATCCAATTTACTCTTAAAGGCTAAGAGGGAACCCGCATTTACCACATCAGATGGCAGCCCATTCCACACTCCCACCACTCTTTGAGTGAAGAAGTTCCCTCTAATGTTCCCCCATTTAAAAAAAAACTTTTTTTTAGTATTTCCCTTGGGAGAAGGGGGGGAAAGTGATGGAAGGAGTGTATGTTTATTTTGACATCTTTCTATTTTAGAAATGATTAATATGAAAGAAAGTGGCAAAAAAGTAGCTAAAAATGTTGGAAACAAAGGAATATGGGAATCTTGGCCCATTTGGCCTTATGAGCTTGTTCAGATACTCAATTGGAACTTGCCTTTTTCTAAATCCCTCTACTCTAAGCTATCACTCCTTGTTTTGAAACATTAATTTGTCCAGTGTTTTGGCAAAGGATATTTAAGATTTATAATGTCTCGATTGATTACATGTGTAAGTGGCCCTGTTTGCAGACTGTGCCTCCTTTTCAACATTCCTACAGCAGAGAAAATGGGGGGCCCTAGAAATTTGATCATGTACCTTATTTCAGCATACCCAATTAACAATGTACTTGGAAGGAAGTAAAACATGATAGTGATCATTCATGGGTCATTTTGTGTCACTCGGGAAATTTGATCCAGCATACTCAAGTGCAAGTCACACTTGTGTGTCTTGTGTGCCTTCAGCATCAGACTCATTCCTTGTGCCTTTAAGACTATCATGGGGAAATTAGCCTGTGTTGTCCTGGAAGCGACTGGCATGGTGCTGAATAGGGATCTCTCTCTGTCCCATATTTAACCTTCTAAATCTACTCTCCCACCAACTGATTTCATCCCCACAGGCCTCAGTGTCTCAGATACTCCAAGACCCTGAAGTCCTGAGTTCCTTCTGATGCCCCCAGCAGAAGCTCTGACCCTCTGATTTCCCACCACCTTCATTGGGGGGTAGCAATATTATCTCTAACTGCTGCCTTCTCTTCATCCTCTACTTATGTCCTACCATCTATAAGCTCAGTTCCAGGGAGTAAATTTCCCCCCATCCTATTGTAACGCCAATTCAGTATTATACTGGCAAGCTGAAATACCCCATTGTATCTCCTCAGGCTCTGCTGTCTGCATGTCAAATTAAAAGTGGGGTTTGTCTAAAAAGCTGGGATATTTTTGACTAGCATGGATACATGGGTGCAAGGCTTCCTGTGGTATAACTTTCTATCATTCCATGAAATCCTTTTTGCCTTTTGAGATCCTTAATTAGATTAATGCTGAACTTTTTGAAATCAAGGGAATGCTGCAGATTTGTGCAATATTATAGCTTAACCTTTGGTGTTACTCTCTCAAGTTTGTGCTGTCTCCCTTCCAGAGCCTTTCCTGAGGATTGACACTCAAAACGTGATTGCAATCCTTCAGAAGGGATCTTTGATATAGAGGTTCCCCATTTCTGTGTGTTGCAGTATAAAATCTGTTGAAATTGCTTTTGATGCATTTTCCTTTGAGATTAAATCTACAAAAATTCTATTTTGAAAATAACCCTGATCTTGATTAGAAATTAAATATGAATAACTGATGGACCCATTTCCTGCCACCCTGTCTCTTGTGCCCTTGCCTCAAATCAATGTGTTACTCTGTGATTTGCACTTTTGAATGCGAGGAAAGCAATAATTGCATAACGTTGTTATTAAAATGTATGTTCTGCTAAAGTTCAAGCCAACAAACAGTAGATCACATTAAGGGTCAATGTTGGCTGACAAAAATCACCAGAGCAATTCAGCTTTATGTGCTTCCCCAAGACAATGTCAGAACAGTGTGCTGCATATGTGGGGCCCATTGTTAGATTGTTCTCTTGCCTCCAACAAAAATGCACAATTCAGTTTTTGAGTAGGTGAGCTACCCTTTCAATCTCGGTTCAGTTTTGAGTTGCACTTCAGTTTCTCCTGCTTGTGTTTCGATGAAGGAAACTTCTCCGATTTTCTAGATATCCTTGATTCAACAGTTTTTTTTTTCAAGTTCGGATTAGTTACCAGCTATCCTTCTGTTGTTTTTGTTGATGACTTAACCTCTGAGTCAGAAATCTGCGGTTTCAAATTCTGTTGGGTCACATAAACCAATGTAATTCTTCAGTTCTGCCTTTCAACTAAGATGTGAAACTGCTGTCCTCAGCATATCCTGGTCTATATTTATTCCTCAGGCAAAACTCTGAAAGCAAATTAACTAATAGTCTGCCTCTTTGATGTTTGTGGCGTGCTGTGCACGGTTGCTGGGGTTTGGCTATGTAAGAGTGATTACACTACAAAAGTAATTTGTCGGCTGTGTAGCATTTTAGGTGTCCTTGGGATGTGAAAGATCCTGGAAAGGAGAACGATCCTTCTCTCCTATTTTCCTCTTGTGCATTCTTTGTCGTTATGTGTGGTAAAATACATACATTGTCAGTATGAGATGATTTTCCAGTCATTCTAAAATTAAGACAAACATAATTACTATGTTTTACAGGGAATTCATGGTCATCATTACCAGCTGCTACAGTGGGGATTTTTTAGCAAATCTGTGTGTGGGTGGGGGGTGGCGGGGAGGAATGCAGAGAGACAGGATGGCAGAGGAAAGGCAAGAGGGCACAGGAGACAAAAATCTAGAATGAAGGAAAGATTCAGAAAAGCCAATTTTTATTGGCAACACCTCAGTTAGTATAAATCATCCTTAGCCTGGGGAATCAGTGATTAAATATGATATTCCAATGATGATCCTTGATGGTGTCAACAAATATCACTAACTGGAGATGGAACATTGGATATTTTCATTATGTTCCCTCGTGACAAGGGAGCAAACAACAGACTGCTTTGGAGACTGAGCTATCCAGCATCTATGTTACAAGTGAAAGCTTCCTTTAGATTATTATTTAGAAGGTTTTTCATGATTGGTGAATGCTGAGCATGGAAATTTCTTTTGTCTGTTTTCCTCAAAAATTGGCCTGTATCTTGCTGCAATATCAATGTAATACTTTCTTAAAGTAATAGTTTTTTTGTTTTTAGGACTTTGTAGGATTATTTTTGCTGCTGTTGGTCTCTTGTGTTACTTTCCTAGGGTGACACAAATTTTGTCCTCGGAGAATCATAGGTATTTGTAGTACAGATGGAGGTTATAGGGCTCTTAATATCTGAGCTAATGCTTTACTGGAGCAATCTGAAAGGATTGGAGAGCATGTCTTATGAGGATAGGTTGAGCGAGCTAGGGCTTTTCTCTTTGGAGCGAAGGAGGATGAGAGGTGACCTGATAGAGGTGTACACGATGATAAGAGGCATAGCCAGAGACTTTTTCCCAGGGCAGAAATGGCTAACACGAGGGGGCATAATTTTAAGGTGACTGGAGGAAGGTACAGGGGGGATATCAGAGGTAAGTTTTTTTTTACACAGAGTGGAGGGTGTGTGGAACGTGCTGCCAGGGGTGCTGGTAGAGGCAGATACATTAAGGACATCGAAGAGACTCTTAGATAGGCACATGGATGATAGAAGAATGGAGGGGTACGTGGGAGAGAATGGTTAGATTGATTTTCAAGTAGGTTAAAATGTCCGCACAACATTGTGGGCCGAAGGGCCTGTACTGTGCTGTAATGTTCTATGTTCTAATCCCACCATCTCAGACCCTCTCCAAGGTCTCGTAACTGAAATCATTTATCTGCTTTTGAGTTGAATGATAGTGGTCTCTATTTCATCTATTTTCTGTGGCAGATTATTTCATGCACCGTCTCTTTCATTTTCTTAGGCATAAATCTAAGTCAATAACTTTTTAATAACTCCCCAACTAGAAGAAATACCTGTCATCACTAGCAAAACCCTTAATGATCTTGAAAACCTCAATCAAATTTCCTTTTCCATTGTGGTGAAAACATTAGTCTCTCTTCACAATAGTGGATTTCCATCCCTGGTTTCATCTTCATATCCAGATATGTTTCTGAAATATTTGCTTCGTTACTACAGGAGGACTTTCAGAAATTTAAATAGAATAGCTTGCTTTTGTTTTGAAACTTTGATCCCCATAGGTTAATGGCCTGAATCTCCCAATTTATTTGTATTCCTAATTTGGCCATGTTTCAAGGAAATGGCAGAGTGAATGTAGATTTCAACCCTGCAGTTAATGGGGAAAGGAAGATTGCAGGCCAAGTGACCTTTATGCCAGTTTACCAAATGGCTTTCACTTGTCTCAGCAGAATACTTAATCAATTGGGTGCTTGGTAAAACATGAATGGTGCATTCAAACACTGAGACTGAACAAGCTGCATAAGTATGTCATTAAAGCCTGTTCATCTGCCTTAAGATAACAAACCAATGACTGAACTTCAACACTGAGTGCTGTCAGAGAACACTGAAGGATCCAGAGATACTATTGCCAGAGTTTAAAATTGCAAAATCAATGTTTTTCTTTTGGAAATCTGCGTTTATGTTTTAGTTCTGATGTAGCCATTGATCTGACATTTGGTATGTGCCTCGTTTGATGGTCCTTGCTGTAGCTTGTAGTGTCCCAAGGCTAATCAGTTAAATTGAGCTTTGTGCTTCATCACTGTACTTTTAAACATTAAGATTGTAGCCAGAGCATCTGTTCTCTCCTAATTTTAAAGAGTTGTAGAAGTGCCAAGACAGTGTATCAGGCCATCTGGGCATAATTGAAAAGCAACTACACATCAAACTGGCATTATAATGCAGCTAGTACAAACTGTAAATGGTATGAAATGCTCTTTTTATCCAGCTTTAGCGTAAGAGTTTCACATTGAAATCTAACACTGGAGAAATACAACTGCAGTTCACACACTAACCCTACAGCTACATAGCAATGAGGCTTCTTGTCATATCAGGATTTCCAATAATGTTACATCCCCCTTCAAAACTGAAGGGGGATGTAACACTTTTTTTAATTTGCCTGATAAAAATCCAGTCTTGGAGGAGCTGTAATCTTTTCCATTAATACATTGAGAAGGCTTTCACAAATGCTGTTTCCTCACTCTGTTTAATTCCCTTGGGTTGAACCTGACTATTCACAGTTTCAACATCTTATTTATTGCTGAGTTTAGATTCCAACTTAACATTTTCGCGCTTGGAATAACATCATCTTCAACCACTACGGTATCACCTATAGTCATTGTCAAAGTACCTCCTGCCTGTAAAATGATTTGGATTGTCCTGGGATCATGAAAGGTTACACAAGTGAAAGTCTGCCTTTCTTCTGCCTGCTTTAACCCTTCAACTAATAAAACTTCCATTGAATGCTTTAATAGTTCGAGAATCAACTAGTTCAATGCTCTGCTTCTGGCACTTACTACTTCTACCTTCTGCAACCTTGTGCTTGTTCAAAGCTCCATCTGGATCCTAACTGGTTTCATCCCGCTCACTTATGACTTTTTTGATGTATGTTAGCTACCAACAAGCTTCAATTTTAAAATGCACATCCACCTATCTAAATTTTCTTTAGGTATAGTCCCAATCCATCGACTCTGGTCCTACAACTTTACACATGACACTTGAGTCTGCTATGGTGCTGTAATATCTGTAATTATAGAGTTGGGCATTAATCTGTTTGCTTTTAAAGTACTTGATAAGTGAAATTAATCTATTAAATGTTGTTTTATCATCCCAATAGGCAGCTGGGTTTGGATCTGGTTCCAAGGAAAGAATTCAGTATGGTTGATCCTGAAGAAATCAGTGTTACAGAATTGTACAAATTGGTGAGCATCTATTTGAAAATTTACATTTATTGTCCTCTTATGGAAGAACCTCTATAGTTGAAGCAAGGGGTACCTTCCCTTATTTTTCTAAGGTTTTTTAGTATGTCGCTAAGGTTTAAAGTTGTGGACCAGGTCTCAAATCAGTGAAAATCTATGCATTCCTTTGCTTTGAAGTAGAAGAGGGGGTGGAATGGGAGTCATATTGCTGGGAAGCCCAACTGAACAGATGGCCACTAGCCTTTTAGCATTATACCCATATCTTCCTTTCTCCAGGGACAATTGGACTAAAACCCTTGGTAAAACCTCAGATGGTTGCAGCCCAAACCATGTTGCTTGTCAGGTAGTTGCTAGAAAATGCCCACACAATGGTAATTTAAGCTCTCTTTCCTTGATCGGAAACTTGAATATATCATGTCAGAACAGAAAGATACAATTACGAATGGGAAGTGTGATGATTTTCTTCAGCCAGGATATAAAGCTTATTTTAATTCTTTAAAAGCATATTTAATCCATTTTAACTGTTATGTAGATATCATATCCATTGTCTCTTCAGCTTTCAATTTTGAAACTTGTGGTTCTTTGGATAATATTTCACTGTTGCAACATTTTGAAAGATTCCACCAATTTGTCACATTGGGTATTCGTATTGTCATCCTAATCTGTATGAAATCATCCATTTAAATACTCTCACTGGGCTGGTTTCTAAAAGCACACTGAACCTATCAATAAGTGAATTGATTAGTTTAAACATGTGATCCTGACCTGCTTAAATTCTTAATTTAGAAGAAGCCCGCTGGAGTTTGTTTTTGTATTTCATGTAATTTGACTTATTGTTTTGCAGGAATGATGGTTTAATTTTATTATTGAGTCCCATTTACAGGATCATTAAATAAACTGAATAGTAAAAGTGTTATTTAACACACTGTGGCACTCCCGGGACTGCTTCTGAATGTTATGTTCTATGCTCCTGACCAACACAATAAATAGAGTATTTTGGTGGAGTCTCTCAAAACTATATTTGAAAATGAACATAATAGGTATAACTTTCCAGCACTTAATTTAGAATGCTTTTTTCCTGCAGTGATTTATCCCGCAAATCCATTCTGATGCCACCAATGCAGGCTGCCTACTTTACTTATGTGAAGACAACCTGATTTGTAATACATGGTGTCCTGCCCCTCACCTCAACATAGCACTTAGTGCTTAATTCATAGAAAGTTCATATGAGAGAAAGGCACTCTTTTAATTGGTGTGCTGGTATGCGTAGCTTCACTTATTCTTTTCATTGCATGCATTGCTTATTTCTATCTCTGCAACATTCTGTTTCTGTCCACACCTCACTCCCACTACTGATAAATCTTGTCCATTGTCTTTTAGCCTCCCAATTTCTTGGATATTCTCCGTTAACATTCTAAGGAGTCCTTTATGTAATTTCCAGCTCCTCTTTATAAAAAAAACTCCTTTTAATCTTTTTGTTATCACCTGTTTTGTTTTTCATCTTCCATTTTTTAACTGGAAGGCATCAAGATCCTCGCCAATGGAAATTCCCAATGGTGTTGTCCCTTTGCTGTTCTACAGCCTTCTTCACCTCCTGGTGCCACTGTTCATAGAGCTCCACTGTTTGTATTTTAAAACCTCTTCAATCTCACTGTCTTTAGTCTGCCTTGGAGGTGCAGATTTCAGCTACGTTGCTCTGCGATAAGTTGCAAGTTATTGTCAACATAAAATAATTAGTTTTGTGCATAAGTATGTCCATAGATAAACAACCAAGTCTAGGTTAAGTCTAAAATGGCTGGGTGGCTGCAGTACCAGAGGTAGCTTTTGTTAGACTTTTGTGCATTGGTAGCCTTGAGCTAGGAGGAGCGCTTAGACTGGAAAGGGCCATAAGATGGTAAAATTTCAGTTGAAAAAGAGTAAATGAGATGTACATATTGAAATTTTTATATTGCTGAATCTTTTATCTGTAAATGTAAATTTTTCTTTGTTCAGTGTTAGGAGGCTACGAGAAATGTTCATTTGATACCTTCAAGCAGGTTTGAAGTGGGAAAAAAGGTCAGAAAATTGGTCATCAAGGAGGTGTAATTAGCTCCCCTCTGGCACTTTTTTTCATGAAATGTGATGTCTGGTGTTTGACTCTGTGGGGTAGGATGTGCAGGGGGTGAGGATGGTTCAACATTGAAATGCCATTAGACAAGAGGCTTCTTTACCTCTATAATTAATACCTTTGAGAAATAAGTAAACAGGCCTTCTCTCTGGAGTGTTTGGTAATCATGGACATTCATGCTATTGTGTATGTATTTCTAAATTTGGAAACAAAAAGGTAGCAGTGCATGGAAATTAGTGACGAGTATAGTTGGATGTGTTGGCCATGACTATATTCTTAGGGCAGCACATTGCAGTATTAATTGGAAAATTAAAGCCCTCAATTTAATCTACCCTTTTTTTAAAAATCAATGGGTGGGAAGATGTCCTATTTACATCCTCCTGTATTTTATTGCAGTGCAACATATAACTTCTCTGGGTACAAATTGTGTATCCCATTCAAACCCACCCAATTCTTTTTGGGTGGATTAGGTTATAGCTGGTGCAGAGGATCTCTAAATTTCTGCAAGTTTTGGCCAGGTTAGCAGCATTATGGAAGATAAATAAAATGTGGATTGTATTTTCCAGAATAGGATAGTTCAGGAAAATACATGATTGACAGGAAAACAAAATGGTACAGGAGTCACTGCTTCAATGAACCACTGCAGCAGTTGCCTGGGGTAGAGTTTCCACAAAGCTTAACACCATTTTCTCTATCTCTGTGGCATCTCAGTATCTTGTTTGATGACTGTACCTGCTGGTCTGTCAGTGCTGCAAAATGATTAATGTAACGTACGGTGACATGAGCTGGCAGCTGAGTGAGCAAGCATTGCTCCCACAAGCTATTGCCACATTTGGGGATCACAATATGGTTTTCTCTACGTTGGGGACATCAAATACAGATTACCAAATATGAGGTATTGGCAGTCGTAAAGCACATTAAGATGGATATATCCCCAGGGCCTGACCAATGAATTCTCAGAAATTGTGTGAAGCAAGGGAAGAAGTTGGGGAGGCCCTTGCATAGATATTTGTATCATCTTTAGCCACGCATGAAGTTCTGGAAGACTGCAGAGTGGCTGAAACTGTGTGTCTGTTTTGGACCTACATGTTTATGATGCTGCTGCAAGCAAATTTTTCATTGTACCTGTACCTCAGTGTAGTTGTGCACATGACATTAAATTCGACTTGATTACTAATGCTGTACCATTATTTAAGAAGGGCAACAAGGACAAGCCAGGAAGCTGGTGAGGCTGACATCAGTGATGGATAAGTTACTGGATGAGATTCTGAGGGACTGGATGAGATTCTGAGGGACTGGATCTTTTAGCATTTGGGTAGACTAGGACTGATTAGGGATAGTCAACACAACTTTGTGCGTGGGAAATCACGTCTCACAATTCTGTTGAAGTTTTTTTGAAGAATAACCAAGGGGATTGATGAGGGCAAGGCAGTGGACATTGTCTATGTGGATTTTAGCAAGGCCTTTGACAATGCCCTGCATGGAAGGCCAGTCTGGAGGGTTAGATTGTATGAGATCCAGGGAGAGCTAGCAAAGTGAATACATAATTGACTTGATGGTAGGAAGCAGAGGGTGATGGTGGAAGGTTTTTTGGACAGGAGGCCTTTGACTATTGGTGTGCCACAGTGATTGGTACTGGGCCCATTGTTTGTCGTATAAACAATTTGGATGCGAATGTACTAGGCAAGTTTAGTAGGTTTGCAGATGACACTAAAATTGGTGGTATCGTAGACAGTGTAGAAGGTGATCAAAAGTTACAGGGAGATTGTGATCAGCTAGGTAAGTGGGCAGAAGAATGGCAAATGGCGTTCAATTCAGATAAGTGTGAGGTGTTGAATTTTGGGAAGTCAAACCAGGGTAGGACTTCCACAGTGCGGGGTAGGTCCCTGGGGAATGTTGTAGAACAGAGAGACCCGTGACTACAGGTACATAGTTCTCTGAAAATGACATCACAGGTAGCCAGGGTGGTGAAGAAGGCATTTGACATGCTGGCCTTCATCAGTCAGGGCAGTGAGTATAAGAGTCGGGAAGTTATGTAAAAGTCATTGGTGAAGCCGCACCTGGAGTCTTGTACATAGTTTTGGTTACCCTGTTATAGGAAAGATTTCATTAAGCTGGAAAGAGTGCAAAGATGATTTAAGAGAACGTTGCCAGGACTCGAGGGCATGAGTTATAGGGAGAGGTTGGACAGGCTAGGACTTTCCTCCTTGGAGTAGAGGAGACTGACTGGAACCCTTAGAGGTGTATAAAATCACAAGGGGCACAGATGGGGTGAATGTGCACAGCCTTTTTCCCCAGGGAAAGGGAATCAAAAACTAAAAGGCAGAGGCTTAATGAGAGAGGGGAAAGATTTAAAAGGGACCTGAGGGGCAACTTCTTCAAACAGAGAGTGGTATGTGTATGGAATGAGCTGGCAGAGGAAGTGGCTGAGGTTGGTACAATACCATCTAAAAGAAACTTGGACAGGTACATGGATACGAAAGGTTTAGAGGCATATGGCCCAAATGCAGGCAAAGGGGACTAGCTTAAATGGGCATCTTGGACAGTATGGATGAGTTGGGCCAAAGGGCCTGTTTCAATGCTGTATTGCTCTATTGGGTGAATGCTTGTGCAGAACACCTTGGTTAACTCTGCCAAGGTGACCCTGGGCTACCAGTTGGCTGCTATTATAATTCTGCATCCCACTTCCTCTCTCACCTCCGACTTTGGCCTTCTTCACTGTTTAAATGAAGCTCAATGCAAGCTCAAGAAATAGCACCTCACCTTCTGACCAGGCACATGACTGCCTTCATCTCAATATTGAATTCAACCATTTCAGACTGCCAGCTGTTCCACCCTTGCATCACACCTTTCAGTTTTTGATCTCTCCCCACCTGTGGTAATTGCAGATACACCTCAGATATACCTCTTGTTGTTTGTTAATCTTTACCATCTCTCTTGGCTGCCACCAGCATCACCGTCTTATTCAGCCTCTTCTGGTCTCCATGTTCACACATACTGTCCATTTTGTTTTGTCACTCCTTCCGCTCCCACTGAGGCAATGAGCCACCACCATTCTGTGCAACATGTAACATCTATTATCTGTCAATTTTCTCCGTTCTGGTGAAAGGTTATTGAATTATCAGCAATACTTCTTTCTCCACACTATTTCCAGCATTTGCTATTTTTATTAACAAATATATTTCTGTTGGTGGGCACATAAGTTATCTTTCACTGATATAAAAACTGTACGACTTGCATGATGGTTCTCCCCCTTGGATTGGGCTAGAGCTTTCAATCTTAATGAGACTGACTGGAAGGAGGGCTGTTCTGAGCAGTACGGGAAAGTGAAGCAGATGGGAAGGGTAAAAGCGTACTGATAATCAGTAACTTTAGAATCAAACCTACAGAAGGGCTTTTTTGTAATTGTGAGTGGGAATCTGAATGGGTACTGTGCGATGCCAGTGAGGACAAAGTTGGTATGGATGGAAAAAGTTCTGGAAAGGAAAAGATTGGTATAGGGAATAGTTGGAAGGGAGGGCAAGTATTGCAACTTTCGGGGTTAAAAATAGCATAAACATTTGAAGTAGAGAAATTAAAAATGGTGGGAGAGGGCAAGAGGATTAGTTCTGCTATTGTGCTAGTAAACGTGGACCTGTTTCATATTTGGCCTATAAAAAGGACTTCATTATTGTTATGTGAATATATGTGACTGCTTCAGATCATTCATTAAAGAGGGAATGGTACCTTTTAAAAATACTGAACCAGGAAGTCACAAACCATGTGATTTTGGGTAGACCTGAGGTGTTTTTTTTGCTGCTGTGCTTGGTACAATGTAAGTAGAGAAATCAGAGTTCTGATTTCATTTTATGGAAGCCTGTTCTAAGTATGTTTGAAATGTTTAAATTATAACAAATAATTGAAAACCTAAGTAGTCCGACGTGAGTGGATATCCGAAAAGTGGCATAGAAAGAAATGAAGTGCAGCCAGTTGGGGTTCCCAGTTGTGTATTTTCTGGAGAGCACAGTGTTATGGCAAGGCCAGGGTGGCTGGTTTGTACTTTCTGGTTGGTGAGAAATGCAGAATGTGCTCCAGTAAATTATAGTGAGACAGTTGTAGGAGAATTATCTGACACTGGTGACAAGTTGTGGGTGGAGCATTTCACATAACATCTCACCCTGTCATGCTCTAATTCTTCCACAAGCTTACTATCCCTTCTGCCTCATATTTAAAAGCTTCCTCCACAGTTATCATTTAAATCATCTTCTCGATACCAGCACCTCCTTTCCTTCACTATCCAGTTTTCCCCACGCAAACTGCCTAGGGATACTTTGAAGATGTTTTCTGAAACCAATAAAATTTATTTTGGCAATATGTTTCCACAGCAGAGATAATGACAACATAGACTCTAAAGTTAGACTATTATCCTCCTCTTGTGGTTAATTTACACCAACGTTGTCTGGAGAATTGATTAACAAATGCCAAGACATACACAAGATCAAATCAGAAGGGGAGTAACCAGTGATTAATCCAGTGGTACTGTCAATATGTGACTCGTTGTTGAATTTTATATAAACCCTTGTGTATTAATTTATTAATGGGTCATGGTAATAAAGATGCAGATTGTGATATTAGCTTTAGTTGCTCAAATTAGTTAAGATTTTTAAGGTTCTTTTGGGGTAAAAGCCATGCAAAGATTGCTTGTAACAAAATATATGAAAGTGGTTAAATTAGATAATAATCATGTATTTATTTTAGAAAAACATCAGTCTCATAAACAAATTTCACTGCACGCAATAAATGGAATGAAGAAAAGAATTGAAGGAGAAATTAAACACATTGTTATACAGCTGCCATTTACTATTTTTTGTTATTGAGGCTGCAATTGGTATCTTTTGGGAGATGCTCCATAATTTTCTGCAGGGCATTATAGTTGTCCATTTACTTGATTTTACATAGTGTCAGGGATATTACTATATCCTATTGATAAGTTCAAGTCATTGCTTAATGTAAACCTCTTCAGAGTATTAATTTGGGAATTATTTGAATTCTGTGTATTTCTAGTGATAGAATTTATTTATTACGGTCGTTATAGGAAACTTTGTAATATGCTAATATTCCATGCCACATGACTAGTTATGTCATCTTACAAATATGTAACCATGATTCCACTTTTCTACTTAAATGCAGCAAATGTACATTCATTGTTAATTATGTTGTATTGGAGCTATTATTACATTCTTGTTCTCTGCAGGGAAGGGGTGGCAGGTAACAGGATAATGATAACTCCGAAGTGGCAGAAGTTCCAGGAAGTTTCGGAACAGCTAATTATTGGTGTAAATCATGTCATAATTTAATGAATTGTGGCATTTATCAAGGTGCAAGTTTTGAGCAGATTTTAAGTTACAATATTAACCCAGATGCTGCCTTAAAATTAACTTTGTGATAATATTGTCCACCAAACTAGAGAACATAGATTTAGGGTAAAGGATGAGAGATTTAGAGAGGACCTGTGGGGGACCTTTATCACCCAGGGAGTGGTGAGCACCTGGATTGCAATGCCTGAGAGAATGGTGGAAGCAGAATTGCTGACAGCATTTGGATCTAGACGAGCACTTGAATCACTTAGGCATTGAAGGCTACGGGCCACATGCTGGAAGATCGGATTCATACCGATGGGTGCCCACTGGCCAGCATGGACATTGTGGGCCCAATGGCCTGTTTCCATGCTATATGACTCTGACCCTAATGTGCAAATTGACCAGCCAAGTAGAGGGATCAACAGAGATGGTTTGAGTTGTGAATCTCCAGAACCTGCTGGTTACTTTACGTCATCACTGTTTTGTACCTCAGTGGTAATATCTCACTCTTATCATCCCAGTTATTTGTAATTAAATTTGAATTCCTCATAAAATTCATTTTAAAATGTAAGATGAGAATTTAATAGTGTAAGAAATTTTTTAATGATGTGATTATTGTTAATGAAACATCAAACAACCTCTCTTACCCAGAATGGGAACAACTTTAACTGGGGTTACATTTTTATAATTGCTTACAGATGGAGCACAGACATCGAAAGAAGGATACCCCCATACCAACGAGCACCCACCATCTCTTTCTCCAAATGAAAAGTTTGATGTGTACTAACTTAGGGGAAGAACTTGAGGTCTTCTTTTCAATTTATGACAGCAGGGAGAATCAGCCGATCAGGTGATCTTACATGGTTTTGTGTTTTGTTTTAGAAACAACAATTAACTCATTTTGTATATGTGACTGCAATGAATCTTGTACATTGTAAATCTGCAGTTTCACCTGCTTTTGATTTAAGGCAGATTTCAGAGATTTCAGCAATGGTTCTTTGTTAGGTATGCCTCTCATTCATACACTGCCCTTGAATGCCTGAAATAGATTGGTTGATGCAAAATGTCAGCTTTTCTTGTCTATTTGCTCTAATTTTAGGGTAGAAAGTAGCCCGCATGTAAAAGTACTAGATTCAAGGCATTGTTATTAACTTATTTTATTAAGGATTGGACAATTTTGTTTAAAAACTATCATGAACAGTGGCATTTGATTAATACATCTGAAAATTGGTTTGTCACAAATTATTCTAATCAATGAATATTCCATCATCTGAGAGTATTTTTTTTCCAATTACCAGAAATGACTTTTTAAAAAGGCTACAAAAACCTGTTTTTGATTATAATGTGGTGCAATGATAATTTTAAATTGTAAATTTTAAACAAAATCAGAAGTTTTTAACAGGTGATTATGAGTGTTCTTACACCCGAATCGGCTTGATTTTGGGATCCTCCTTAGCGTTTTGCAAACAAATGTAGTTAGCATTAACTCAACAGTGATTACGCTGTATTGGAGAATGTGACCAGGTTTTGGACAAGGTGGCATCTGATGCAGTGTTTTGTAAGTATGTACGAAAGTTTGTGGAAAACTGCCATGCTGAGTGTGACTTATACTTACCTTCTATGATGATATGCAGCTTTGCAAGGCCTCTGTTTCTGGAGCAATAAAACTAATATAGTTAAAATGTAGGCTTTTTTCAGAAGGTAGTTTATTTATTTTGTGTTAATTATGTCAAGGTATGGCATGTTATTTCACATGAAATTTCATTTTCTCCAAGTTTAAAAAGACAAAATCAAATATACATCTCCCTCTTTTAAAGCTTTGCTTTGCAACAAGCCCAGAAATGACTTGGCTCTTTTGCTCTTCTGAGTTGTCTAAACCCCAAGGATGTGCAATAATGGTTGTTCATGTTCATATGGGAATAGAGGATGTGTGATGATTTGTCACAAAAATATCAACTGGAAATCCACTGAACTCTAACTATGAAGTAATTTAACTTGGTTTAATATGTGGTTTAATAATAAATTTGTCTCATCATGTGTGAAATTAGAAAACCCTTTCGTGCAGCATTCCTTGGAGCAAATTCTTTGTTAAAGTGGACTTTTAATTTATTTTTTGGTTGTGATTTTCTTAATCCTCCTTTAAATAGGAGAAAGGCATTCTTGCCTTTAGAAAGCTGATTATACAGCAGTGTAATGGCATAGAATTAGACTAATTATTGGGCTATAGTGGTCTAATGTAGATAGAAAAGGTTGGGGCTTAGGAACTGGTTTAAAGTTAGGTTGCATATTATAAGGAATCTGTGGCTCCAATCTACAGAGCAGCTTCTGTTTGGAAGAGTAATGCTTCATTACCAAGAAATAAGGACAATGAGTCTCACGCTGCCCATGAGTAATTGTGTTCGTGCATGTTGATGACTGCTGTTTTTAGGTATCATAAGTTGCTGGTTTACAATCCCATACTGATTATCAGATCTTGGCAATTAGCTCTGTCTTACATTTATATGGAGCAACAACTGTTTGACGATCACAAGACAAGGGAGCAGAAGCAGGCCATTCGGCCCATCGAGTCTGCTCCAAGGAAAAGGGAAAAAAGAAATGACAAATGCGGGGGGGGGGGGGGGGGGAAACAAAAAAAAATATTCTAATCCCAATTTCCGGCCTTATCCCCATATCCCTTGATACCCTGACTATTTAGATATCTATCTATCTCCTCCTTGAACGCCCCCACTGATCTGGCCTCCACTGCTGTACGTGGCAAGGAATTCCACAAATTCACCACCCTCTGGCTAAAGAAATTTCTCCTCATCTCTGTTTTGAAACTGTACCCTCTAATTCTAAGATCATGCCCTCTGGTCCTGGACTCATCCACCAAGGGAAACAGCCTAGCCACATCTCCTCTGTCCTTTCCTATCAACATTCGAAATGTTTCTATGAGGTCCCCTCTCATTCTTCTGTACTCCAGTGAGTACAGTCCAAGAGCCAACAAACGCTCATCGTACGTAAGCCCTTTCATTCCTGGAATCATCCTCGTAAATCTCCTCTGAACCCTCTCCAATGTCAGTACATCCTTCTAAAGATGTGGGGCCCAAAACTGCGCACAATATTCCAAATGAGGCCTCACTGGTGCCCCGTAGAGCCTCATCAACACTTCCTTACTTTTATACGCTATACCTCTCGAAATGAATGCCAACATAGCATTCGCTTTCTTTACCACCGATCCGACCTGGTTTCCTCAGCTAAATAGGTTTTGTTTAATGAATTTTCCAAGGCTGTGGAATCGACTCCTGGTTAATTTCAGAACATGAACCATAAAGTGCAATTAAGCAGACCTGAAATTAAGGAATGTCTTTGTACCATATCATGTGGAGCAAATGTTGCCTTGGGATTAGTGGTAGTAAATAGATAGGTTGTTTCTCCCAACTCCATGTAAAATGCTGCATCCTAGTGGTTTTTGTTTTAAGCATATTACATGTTTTAAATTAAGCTCCTGAATAACAGCATTGACCACCCAGACTGCAGAATGTTGTGATGATGTTTCCATTAAATGGGAAGTTTTTGACAGGCAATCACCAGATTTTAGCATTTCAGCTCAATTTTAATACTACTTCAAATCGTGTTTTCTAATAGCCTTGATTATAGTTTGCGAGGGTTATGGGCAGCATCGGATAACATTGTTGTAACTGAAAGGCTTTTGACTTTGCCAATTTACCTGAACTATATTACATACCCCGAGATTGCTGAATTCTGTCGATACAGCTTTATCACCAATAGGGGAACACTTCACTGGAGTTTCCCATGTGATCTTTTCAACATGCTCCTTAAGTGACATCTTGAAGATGGTGTTATTCCTGAAAGGCTTGTTTGCCAGAATTATATCCTTGCTAAACTTCAGACAGAACTCTCAGTAGGGCCTGGAAACTGAATTGAGACTCTCTTCTATAACCTAACAAATCATGGTGAATGGCTACTTTGCCAGATGTCAAGTAATAATCTGAGTGTCTTGCTTTATACTGCAGATCGAGTTGCAGGTGGTTATTAGTCCATTTATTAGCCGTGACTGATACAGGGGCTGTGATACTGTCCCTGCATCCTTCAAATCTGCTGTCATCACCAATCTCCTCAAATGAAGTCATTGACATTTCCATTCTTGCAACCTACTGCTGGTTTCAACTATGCTTTTCCTCCAGTCTGAACTTCACCGGAAAACTTTTACGTTTCTAATTTCCTTTCCATGCTTTCTCTATGCCATTCACTGTGACTCTAAGTCTGCTGAGAAACGTGTCCTCTTCAAGTTTGGGGTTTGTGCACATCCTCAGATTTAACCATTTAAGCATTGATGCCAAAGTCCTAACTTGATCCCAAAATTTGTGCATGTCTAATTTCCTCCCTTTAAGATGTTCTGTAGAAGTTTTGTTTTGATAATGTTCCTGTAATGTTTTTCCAGATTAAATTTCTGTTGTTCTCTGTTTGTGTTGTTGTTGACCAATGCAAAAGCAGGCACAAGGAGATGGGTATTATAAAACAATTTATGAATGGAAATCTTACAGTTTAGATCGCTCATCCTGATGTTTTACTTCCTCCTCTTTTATCTTCTCTTTCGTAGGCAAATGTCAGCAGGTTAGTTGGCATCTATGGAAAGAGAAGCAGAATTAATGTTTCAGGTCTTGACCTTACCTTAGAACTAGGAGAAGTTAGCAACTAATTGCAGAGAAGGTGGAGTGGTCATTTCCCTTCCCCAAAACTTAACATGCTAGTTTTATAACTTTTCCCAGTTCTCATGAAAGGTCATTGACTTGAAACATTATCAGTTTCTTTCTTCTGATGCCTTCTGACCTGTTGAATATTTGCACTATTTTCTGTTTTTATTTTAGATTTCCAACACCAGTTTTTTTTTTGCTTTTCCATTACTGTTTCTTTGGGAGGTTTGGCCAGGTTGACCATGACACAAGGTCATAATTTGATTATCCAGTGGAACATGTTTGGGAATATGAATTTAATCTATTGGGAGATCCTTCAGCCTAAAAGCCACAGGCAGATGTAAAAATACAACATCTGGGGTAGTTTGGCGTAGAGGGGTGGTGTTCCAGGGAAGTAATGGGAACATGGTTATGTTTGTTGGTGATGTATTTAGCCTTTTGATATATGCATGCATCCAGGAGGACTTGTATGCATTTCATCCTGGATCCCACCCATCAGCTGTTCAAGCACACCTGATGTCATGTCATTGGAGATGAAAGAATGAACTAGAAATTCCACAAGCTCTTACAATCAGATGGCATGTGCCTTGGCACATACTAATTGCATTTTGCGAAGTAGTTTTTTTTGCTTGAACCTGAATCATAGTCAGTTCCCTAATAACATTTGTAAATTATCAGAGATCCTAGGTAGCTGTGAAGTGTTTTCAGCTGCTCCACAGCAAAATGTAACACCCCAGCATGCAATGTCCCATCTTAGCAATGTGCTCCATCTAGTGGGCCAGCCAGGAAATGTTTTCCAGTTTCAAGTGATAAAAGAATATTAGCAATTGTTGAATAATGACATAAACCAATTTTTAAAATGCATTCCATTCATTTTATCACAGAGGTTTTTGTATCAATTCTTAATCCAAGTAAGGATAGGAACAATTTGTGTTAGGTTTAATGTGTAAGCAGTAGAATTATTTTGTCCTTAAATAAACAATATGAAATTTTAAATACCAGGAAGTAATCTGAGCACCTACTCAAGTATCTCAAAGGGAAGTAATTATGTGCAGGAAACCTTCCTCCCATTAGTATTTTTTCCAGTCACCGGAAATTGAAAGTTTCAAAAAAACATAAAGAAGGTGCTTAACTGCCGCCTCAGAAATGAGTTTTATTAGCTTGCAGGACAGAATTAGGCACAGTGACCAAATATTTATGGAATGGTTAGGTCCAAGACACACCTAAATGTAGTGACTCTAGTCCATTAGACCGACAACTACAGGCACATGTGGGAAGCTTGCTGATGAAAGCCAATTGAATTATCAGCCACCCACAGGTAATTCACTCAACTGGACCCCAAATTATTTACATTAAAGATAAGTCCACCAAATCGACTCATTCTATTCCTCTACCTATTTGGTTTTAATTGTAGTAGAAAATATATTTTCAGCAGTGATTTTGGAGGGCTAATGCTCAAAAATTAAATTATCCCAAGAAAAATGCATTTGGAAATTTGCCATTTCTCAAATCAAAAATTAAAAATATTACTTTCAGTGCTCTACTGACTGATTTCTTAAATTTCTTAAACTTCTATGGTGCCTTGAGTCTATTTACCTGGAAAATGCTGAATAAAGTTTTTTTGTCAACTTTGTGGTGCAGAGGGTCTGAGAGTTAATCTGTTGGTAGTGTAGCACTGACTTATTCATAGAACACTACAGCACAGTACAGGCCCTTTGGCCCACAATGTTGTGTCAACATTTTATCCTGCTCTAATGTCTATCTAACCCTTCCCTCCCACATAGTCCTCCATTTCTCTATCATTCCAAAAGAGAATCTGTTTAAAGAGAACTTCTAGCAATTTGCATCAAATTCCTGAAACATAGGTCATGGTCATTAGCTGGAAGTTTGAAATAGGGTGATCAGACATTGTATTCCCTGAAAAAAAAATTTGGTTGAAGAAATTTATTTTACTATTCTGATATGCTACTCTTTTCTGCTTTGGAATATCCACCAAAACTGATTAAAAACCTCGCTAATTTATAGAATTTGAATTCTTTTAATATGCAGTACTTGCATGTAATCAGCCATCTGCTCTGTTTTAGCCCAGTTTTGCCATATGTCTCTGAACACACAGTAATGCCATGTGATCATCCACATGTGGCAGTCTTTTCTGATCACAGTGCTTTAGAGGAAAGTCAGTTTTGTAGATCTAACCAAAATCATTGTTATAAAATTATTGCATTGAACAGGAACTCTGTTTTAGTTTAGTAAATATACGATTAAGATTTATGAAAGCAAGAACTGAGATTAGTGACTTGTGGGAAAGAACCTACTGCATAATTAACCTAATTTGCATAGAAAATTAGATAATATTAGCATAATGCATTCATTTTCTAAATATTTGCACATCAAGCTTCCAGGGGATTTAATTAGGATTTTTTTAATAGTCAAGCTCATTTTTATAATAAGATCATGAGCTAAATATAAATAACAAGGCCCATTTCAGATTTTTCTTTGTCAAAGATGATAATGATGAGGATAGTTCAAAGTTTCATGAAGCTTAGACAAGAAAATGAAATTGGGATAAATATGGTAGATGCAGAGATTCAGGTTGTTGCAGAGTGGACTAAAATTTAAAGTGTTCATGGCACAATTTTGAAAAGTATATTATAGCAAAGTATGTTAGTTTTTGTATGCTCAGTGAGTCTGCAGTTAATGGTGTTTTGGGTTTCTCAGTAGAAGAAAGAAGTCTAAAAGCAACAAGGTCATTGTCAAACTTTATACATCACTGTGCAGGCCTCAGCTGGAGTAATGTGTACCATTCTGGGCCTCGCACTTCAAAAACAATGTAAAGGCAATGGTATACCAGGGTGTTGTGATCCATAGAACCATAGAACAAGACAGGCCCTTCGGCCCACCATGTGGTGCCAACCCTTAAACCACGCCTAAGACTAACTAACCCTTTCCTCCCACATATCCCCCTATTTTAAATTCCTCCATATGCTTATCTAACAATCTCTTGAACTTGACCAACGTATCAGCCTCCACCACCACCCCAGTCAGGGAATTCCATGTACCAACCACTCTCTGGGTGAAAAACCTCCCTCTGATATCTCCTTTGAACTTCCCACCCATTACCTTAAAGCCATGCCCTCTTGTATTGAGCATTGGTGCCCTGGGAAAGAGGTGCTGGCTGTCCATCCTATCTATTCCTCTTAATATTTTGCATACCTCATCCTCCTCCTCTCCAATGAGTAAAGCCATAAGCTCCCTTAGTCTCTCCTCATAATCCATACTCTCCAATCCAGGCAGTATCCTGGTAAATCTCCTCTGCACCCTCTCCAATGCTTCCACATCCTTCCTATAATGAGGTGACCAGAATTGGACACAGTACTCTAAGTGTGGTCTAACCAGAGTTTTGTAGAGCTGGATCATTACCTCGCGGCTCTTAAACTCGATCCCATGACTTATGAAAGCTAACAGCCCATAAGCTTTCTTGGATACCCTATCCACCTGTGAGGTAACTTTCAGTGATCTGTGGATATGAACCCCCAGATCCCTCTGCTCCTCCACACTCCCCAGAATCCTGCCATTAACCTTGTACTCTGCCTTGGAGTTTATCCTTCCAAAGATGTTTCTTTCATAGAGATGTCCTTTAATTGGCATCAGGGGTCAATAAATCCGTTTAGCCATAATTTACTTCCCAGCCCATTGGAGTCAAGGCATATTGTTTACAAACATGGGGAGAAAATAACTCAGGCATTGTGTACTTCTGTATATAATGCAGTAAAGTTCTTAAGTCATTCTATCCTCAAAATGCTCTCCAATCGATGTTGGCATCAATTTACCAAAACAGTTTTAAGAGTAGGAGAACTGATTCATCAGGCGAGGTGGTAATCAGAGGAGGTTTCCTTTCCCATGTTTGATTTGATGTCATGAGACTTTGTAGGGTCTGAGTCAAAGTCAGGGACCCAAAGGGCTCCCTTCCAACTATGTACCACTGCATTATCCCCTTTGGTGGGTCTGTCCTGCTAGTGGATCAGATGTAGCAAGGAATGGTGGCATGTTGTCTGTAAGATGTAATTCTGTGAATGTAACTATATCAGGCTGTTGTTTAACCAGTCCATGGAACAACTCTCCCAATTTTGATCCAAGTCCCCAGAGGTTCATTAGGAGGACTTTGCAAGGTTGATTGGACTGGGAGTGACTCTTTCATGTCCAGATTTGATGCCAAAGTGATCTCTGGTTTACCTTTATTCTCTTTTACATAGCAGTTATGCTTCAACTAAATGTCTTGCTAATTCATTTTCACAGGGTAATTACATGCCAGACAGGGTACAGATGGCTGATTTCTTTCCCTGAAGGATGTTGGTGAATCCCCTCAGCTGCCAGAGTGGGATTTGAAATCAAGTCTCTAGGTTACAAATCCCATGATGGATTTGTTAGTCCAGGGTTACTACTCCATTCTCAGAACCACTATGCCATCAGTGCAACTTGACATATGACTTGAACCCTGAATACTACTTCCAAATGTTGTCGGCCTTGTGATACACAAATGGTTTTGATATTGATTAAAGCTAAATATGAAAGAACAACATCTTTCTCTATTGAGAACTTGCAAACATGAAGCTGGTGTCCTGCCCAGTTTACGACAGAGCAGATGGGCAAGATGAGAGATTGTACAAGAGAAGAGTGGATGTTCTTTTTAAAATATTTTTCTTTGATTTTGCATGTTGCAAGGTGCTTTCAGTTACAACACCTATAATTAGTTCAATGCAGGCCTGAACTGCCAGGAACCACATCGGCTTTTTGTGTTTGCCTTGATCTAAAGCACAGTCTGGAGTCGTGGTGCACAGTGTCTGGACTTTGGGGTGACTCTGTCTGGCCTCATTACCATTGTCACACTTGTTCTGTGGCCGAGCAGTGTTTGGCTTCAGTCTTATTAAGTTCCTGCTGCACTAGGCCATCCTGTGAGAATGCTTCTGTACGATGTGGTTTGCTGCTGGCTCACGCGGTGTGAGGTTCTGGTTCTTGTGGTATTAACTTTGCTATTTTGCAGAGGAATTGGGTTTGATTTGAATTGTTCTGCTGGGAGGAAGCTCCAGTACTGTGAAACCATGGTGCATGCCACTTGGCCTGTCTCTAGAGCTTGACAGGTTCCTAGCAACTGTTGATCTTTTTGGACCATCCAAATAAAAATCCCTTCTCATCAATCAGAGGGAGGCTCAAATGCTTTTCAAAAGAACATGAGAAGCATTGAGCAAAAAAACAGACTGCTGGAGGGACTCAGCAGGTTGAGCAACACCTATGGGGGGGGGGGGGGTGAAAGGAATTGTTGGCGTTTCAAGTCAAGATCCTGCATCCAATCCTGATGCATCAACAATTCCTTTCCTCCTCGACCTGCTGTGTTTCTCCAAGAGTTTGTTTGTTGCTCCAGATTCCAGCATCTGCAGTTTCTTGGGTCTCCATGGGAAGTATTGAGGTCATTGTCAAGGAGCACTTGTGATGAGGCGAGGCGAGGGGATGGAGAATGGAGCAGCAAGACTATTGGATTTGTGTCTTTAAAAGTATCATATCTGGTTCTATAGGATGATAATAAAAAAGTGGCCCAAGAAACTGGATTGGTTATTAAATCTGGCCTTCCCACAAAAATAGTTGTGCAGTGTTGGTTTGGAGTAAGGGGAGGAAAAGTAATTTGTTTAACTGAGGTTGGCTAAGCACTGAACTTTGAAGAGTAACCTTGTGAACCTGAGATAAAAGGAGTATAATAGATACAGAATATATGGGCTTTCATTGTGCTCAACAAAGCCACTCAAGACTTCTGGTAAAAGTTTAGATATGAAGTAAAACAAGAAATGCAGCAGCACCTCTAGAACATTGGCTGAAGGATATGAATTGAGTAGTAATAAGTAGGTTTATCTTGAATAACTGAAGGATTTAAGATAGCTTATTCTAGGTATTACAAACATGGGCATAGGAAATACAACCTCGAAATTTCTTCATAGCATAATATTGGGGCAGGGTTGACAACCAATAAGAAGGATTTCAAAAACTTTGGAAGAGAGATGGACAAAGTTTCAGATGCAATTCAATGCTGACATCCTGAAACATTCTCAAAGTAACAGTAAACAGAATATTCCAGAATGATTTTATTATAAAATAAATCAAGGCCATTTTCATTAGCTACTGACCTTTAAAAGTAAAAAAAAATGTTTCCATGATTAATTTCTTTACACAAAGGGTAAGAGAAACCTGGGCTAGTAAGGAAGGAATTAAAACAAAAAATGCTAGAAAACACTCAATAGGCCAGACAGCATCTGTAGAAAGCATCTGTCTTTACTTTCTTGGGAGGTTAAGGAGGTTCAGCTTGTTACCAAACACTTTAACAAGCTTCTACAGATGTACTGTTCTAGGTACCCTGACTGGTTGCATCATGGTCTGGTATGGTAATTCGAATGCACTGGAATGTAAGAAGTTGCAGAGAGTAGTGGACTCAGCCCAATACATCATGGGCACATCCCTCCCCATCATTGGTAGTATCTACAGGAGATGTTGCTTCAAGAAGGCAACATCCACCATCAAAGATCCCCACCATCTGGGCCTGCCATCTTCTTGCAGCTACCATTGGGCAAGAGGTACAGAAGCCCAAAGTCTCTCACCGCCAGGTTCAAGAGCAGCTACTTCCCTTCATTCGATTCTTGAACCAACTGGTACAACCATAATCACTACAGTTTAGCAACACTATGATCACTTTGCCCTAGAATGGACTTTTTTTTTGTTCTAATTGTGTTTTCTTATAAAAATTGTGTTTAATTTATGTTTTTTCTCTTGTGAATACTGCTTATATGATGTTATGTGCCTGTGATGCTGCTGCAAGTAAGTTTTTCATTGCACCTGTGCATATGTGTACTTGTGCATATGACCATAAACTCAACTTTGACTTTGACCTGATGTGAGTAAATAAAATTAAGAGATACATAGATAGGGTAGATAGTCAGTCTTTTTGTCAGGGTGGAAATGTTATATAGTGGAGGGCGTTGGTTTAAGGTGAGAAGAAGGAAAGTTTAAAGAAGATTTGTGAGGCAAGATTTTAACACAAGTGTGGTAGGTGCCTGGAACGCGCTGCGAAGGGAGGTGGTAGAAGTACATTTTTTGTCTGGCATGTTGCAGCCCGCAGGACTCAGCATCGAATTCTCCAACTTCAGATAACTTGCTCTTTCTTTCTGTTTGTATCAGGACTGGCCATCTGAGCTTGCCATTCATCTCCCCTTTTTTCCATTAATTTGTATATTCTGGTCTATTCAGCACATCCTTGTAGGTTAGACTATACAATATCACCCTGATATTACAACATTAGCAACATATTATCAAAGATCCCCCACTACAAAAGCCTGAAGTGCCACACTGCCAGGTTCAAGAACAGCTATGTCCCTTTGTCCATTTGGTTCCTGAACCAACTGGCACAACCCTAAACCCTAATCATCACTTTGCACTGAAATGGACTTTGTTTTTGTTCAAACTGTGTTCTTTCTTGTAAAAAATCATGTATACTTCGTTTAATATATGATTTTCTTGTGAATGTTCCTGATATGATGCTATGTGCCTGGGGTGCTGCTGCAAGTAAGTTTTTACTTGTACTTGTACTTTTACATGTACTTGTGCTTATGACAATAAGCTCGACTTTGAGAAACAGTTAATGCTTTGGGTCTGGGACTCTTCATCAGAACTTCCTCAGTCCCTTTCCTCAGATGCTATCTGACCTGCTGAGCTTTCCAGCATTTTCTGTTTTTTTTTCAAACATCTAGCATCCACAGTTTTTTTTAAATTTTGATTAAAGAAGGAAGTTTGTTTTATTTTGAAAGGAAATTTGGGTAAAGTACAGAGCTGTGGGGAGAACATTGGTTCAGGGATTAGTTGGATTTCTCCAACAAATATGATTCAAATGTAAAATTCAGTGGTTCTAATTAAATGAGAGTGCATGTCACGCTTGAAGTGCTTTCTGCCTATGCATGGTGTCATGCTGAGTAGACAACTTTAACCGTAATGTCGCCTTACAGAGAATCTCAAGTTTCCTTTCAAGCCAGCACTGTGAATGACACCAGTGGCCTTTTCCAGGTTCCTGCTGTCTTTTCTGGGAATCCGTGAAAAGCACTTGCCTCATCCGAGCCCATCAAGAAGTTTAGTGCAGGGTCCCTGTTCCTCTGGAGTAGCAGTAGTTAGGAATGTTTGAACTTGGCGATGCTTCAGTTGGGTATCAATGCATATCTATGTCCATCAACCAGCCTGAGAACATGCTTATTGAACACCACTGTGGTATTCATCTAGAAGCAATAGAAATGATAAGGAATGCAAGGTAACATGCATCTGTTTAGAGGTTGATTTTTGTAGCTTTGAGATGAGTAAGCAGTTTCTCCAAGGGAAGGTGAAGAGAGAAAGAAAGAAGGCATTTAGTGATGAGCTATAAATTCAACATTAGTTGACTGTGGACCTTTCTTTGCCCATGCATCAAGAATCCCTCAGAAAACATAGTGCATTCCATTTCAGAGGCGCTTCACTATATAACGGAGCAAGCAAGCTTGCTCTGCAAATGCTAGGAAGGGAAAACATTTGTGGTACAGCAAAATGTAAACCTGATGGAAGATAATGACAGTCTTTGTAGAACAAGTGCTGTGCTCAGAGTGCCCTGGGAGAGATTGAACATGAATATTCTTATTTGGGTTTTATTTTCGATTCAACAATTCTTGGCAGAAATTATCAGAGAAATAACATCAAAGTCAAAAATCCCCAGGGAAGCAAATAAAACTGCTAATGGTATCTCAGCTTAGGTGAAGTGTGGACCTCGTACATCAGCTTGAGCTCTGAGCCTTGAGGAATTTTACTATGCAAATGTGATTTAACAGAAGTGGATAGAAAACAACCACAGTGGGAAGCATTCAAAAAGGAGATAATTGGGGACAGACATGCTTGCACGTTTTTTAAAAAAGTGTTATGTACAAATCTGAACTTTCCCCATTGTCCAGAAATATCAAGAATAATACAAAAAGAAAGGGAAGCTTGTATTAGACGCTGAGAACTTGTTACTGGCTGCAGTTTGTGACATTTACAAAATATATTACAGTTACTCTGACAGCACCTCTCAAACCTGCCATCCCGAGCACTGGGAAAGATGAGGGAATTCGCAATGAGCTGTGAAAAAATGAATATATTTAAAAAAAACTGAACGCAATGGAAAATATTTGAAGGGAAGTCTGTAATCTTGAATAAAGTAATTTTCTGTGGATTTTATTTATCAAAAATACATAGATTGTTCAATGAAGGTTGTCAGAAGATAATCTTTTAATAACCTTTGTTGAAAAATCTACATTCAAAGACCCCAATTATCATAACCAGCCATACACAACAGAGCACTTCAGTTTAATTTTAGAATGTTTAGGATGCAGCAATTGGGTCCAAACCCCAAGGAAGTAACATTGCAGAGAAAAGCCATTAAGGGAATAGATCTGGCAGGCTATCAAATGGAACTATTGCATTGAGTCTGCATGTATATTTGTAGGCAATGGTAAACCTTGTTTGTAAAATATTACTGTAAGCAGTTATTTATCATCAAAAATGTTAAATTAAAATTAGTTGTTGGAAGAAAATTGTTCTCATCCAAGTGACCTACGAAAAGTTAAGTAAACGTGAAAATGGAATGCTGGCAGTACCAGCAGTTTGTATCATCTTGAGGATGTACTGGAACAACTCACTTCTTAGCACCTTCCAAACCCACAACCTCTACCAGCTAGAAGATCAACGGCAGCAAAAGTATGGGTACACCACCACCTGGAAGTTGCCCTCGAAGCCACACACTATCCTGACTTCAGAATCAGGTTTATTATCACTGACTTATATGACATGAAAGTTGTTGGTTTGTGGCAGCAGTGCAAAGGCACAAAAATTAATATAAATTACAAAATAAATAGGGCAAAAAAAGGAATAACAAGGTAGTGTTCATGGCACTTGAAAATATATCACCGCTCCTTCACCGTTGCTGAAGCAAAATCCTGGATCTCTCTCCCTTAGAGCACTGTGGTATACTCACACCTCAAGGACTACAGGGGTTCAAGAAGGTAGCTCCCTACCACCTTCTCGAGGGCGATCAGGGATGGGCAATTAAGTGCTTGCTCAGCCTGTGAAGCCCACATCCCTTGAATGAATAAACAAATGAGTTAGCAATAATTAATTTCAACATTATTTTAAAATACATGTCAGGTCAGTTAAATGAGCAAAGTCAACCCTTTTGTCAATAAATTGGTGCAGTGCTGTATTAATTATGATCTGTTACTATGTTTGCTATTTGGTAAAATTTGTGTTAATGATAATTGTAAAAGTTGTTTTTCTTTGACTTTCAACCATCAAATAATTCCACTACTGGGAATTTCTTTTGTAAAAAAAAGATAGCTTCCCAGGTTTCTATTACTATTGGCTGTTCTGAACTTAAAAGAATACTTATGTCATTGAAAAATGTGCCTCCAGTGACTGTATATTTAATGTCACAAGAACAAAACTCTTATCAAACCAAGTAAATGGTCTCAACACAAGACCTGTTGCCCAGATGTGGTTGTAACTGTTCCTTGTAGATTAATTGGAGCGTCAATGTAATAATCCCTTCTGCAGTTGTGGCTTTCAAAGAGATCATGACTGGGCTGTGAAAAGCTTTGGGGGAGGGTGTTTGTGCTAAAAGGGGAAAAAGGATGGTGAAAGGAGGAGGCCTGGATACCAGATGTTACAAAACACATCAATTACTGAACTTGCGTACTTCAGCAATTGTGTACTTCTCTCTGCATTGCCACCCTTTAATCCAATGGTATAATTGTGTCATGAAAACTCAAACTTTAGAATGAAGTATTGGGAAAGGGGAGCATTGCTGAATATTTAATACATTTAAGGAAGTCATTCAGAGTTTAAAAAGGGTAAATTTAGTTGTGTGTATATAAAAAGAAACTGAGTATAAGATGTTTGGTGTTAGTCATTTTTGAAATGCAGTTCCCTTGATGAGAACCTTTACTTAAAAATTTGACATTTTTGAACCAAATAGCTAGTATTTATTTAATTTCTGCAGTTTAAGTGGCAAAAAATAACAACAGAGGTAATGTGCTTCATGTGAAATTTCTGAAGTTGTAGCTATTAACTAAAAATAATAGTCCAAATTCTGCACTGCATTTTTTTTGGTATTGTCATCTGTTTTATAGATCATTAAAGTCAAGTACATCAAAAAGTGATTTTTTTTTGCAGTGTGACAGTTGGGAGAGAATAAGATGCAATTTATTTTGCTTTCAAGCACTTCAGGATTGTAGTGTGCATTTGCTGCAAAATAAAAGGTGTTAATGTTCCTGTAACTGAATATCATTCATCTTATAATTACATGAACCGCTTATTCCTTTACTCCTGAGATTTCATTCTGTACCGTTATCCTCATTAAGTCAATGACTTCTTTTAATGTCAGTTTTAAATATGATGGTAGGCTTTATATTAACAAGAGCATCAATATAAGTGATAAAGCGCTTTATTTCATGTTTAATTTACAGTTATTTGCTTGGTGCAGAATAAATTCCGTGTACTATGCACTTAGTTTTTCTTCAGTGATTTATTGGCTATTGGTTTTGTGGTAAGGTGCTTTTGTTCCAACCTCGTGAGCAATATGTTACCTTGGAACTTCCTCTGCGGACCATTCTGATTAGAATATGCTTAAGTGTGATAGGGACATTAGTCAGTATAAACAATCGGCATTGAGGAATGCAACAATATATATTTCTCCAAATATGAAAATTAAAGTCTCAGCTCCTTCAACTATCATTCGTTTACATTAATCACACAAGGGTAAAAATTAATCTGCAATGTGAGATGATTGTCAACTTTTGTTGAGTCTGATACTGATGCATTAAAAATGAACTCAAAGAAACAAGAAATGCAGAGAAAACCACAGCAAGTGTTTCTTTTAAAAATAAAAACAATCAAAAATTGCAACAGAACTCCTGAAAATTTACCCTGGTTCCCACAACATTTGAAAATCCAATATTGGAAGATACCTCTGTGGAAGGTCGATTGCAGGAAATGTATATGAGACTATGTAACTTGTGAACAAGGTCATTATTATGTGCAAAGGTATGGTAGGACAGTGAGACTGCTAGAAGGTCATAACAGTTCAAATAACTTTCCTACCAAAAACGTCATTGTGTAGGCTGCAAAGTTGATTTGCAGTCAAGTTGCATTGTATGCAGAAAATTCTACGCCATTGTGTGTTGTGCATTTGTTTGCACTGTCTTTGTATGTTATTTTTTAAAGTTAAGCTAGATGTTACAGTTATAACATTTGTTTCTTTCATGTATTTTCTTGCATTTATTCCTCTCTTATGAGTTCAGCAAAGTAATTCTCCAACTGAAATGATGAGCATGGGACCTACTTATAATACTGTTTTTAACCTGTCTGCTAGGAGGTACTTCAGAGTTTTTCGGTTTTCTCTCCACTTTTCTGTGGCTTGATCCTTTCCATAAGCATTTTAATTTAACTTCAAAACAATTTAAATTAAATTAGCAAAGAAAGGAATATTTTGTAGATTCATATATCAGTGTTTCAACTGCAGAACAAAGATGTAACAAAGATTTTGTAGGGGAATTGGCATCCTAAAAGTTTTACCTTTATCAAGAGAGCCTTCATTAACCCATCTTTTCTCTTTTCAACTGTCAGTTGAGGATTTGTCTCTCTGTTATTTGCTGCTTTCATATCACATCTCCGGCAATTTAAATTTAAATCCTCATTGTTTCTGTCGTTTTCTTGGTACATCTTTTTTTAGAAAACAGTTAATTTAGCTCCAAACAGGTTTTTAAAAAGAATCCAAATTTGCAAATGTCTATTGGAAGAAGTCAAAGCAAAGCAACATAATACTTCCTCAGGAACCAACCCATACTGTAAACTGGACACACTTAGTCTTCTCATGTTAATTAATGTCTAGGAACAGACTTTATGCAATTGAACGCGTCCATGGTTGAGAACATTTTGACAAAACAACAGCATAAGAAATAAGGTACCATTAGCACAACTCTGTGCTCCTTGTTCTGTTATACTTGAGAAGAATTGTAAAACACTGTGCAAAACACCCATTTTTATTATTTTTATTCAGGGCAGTAAAATGCAAGTTTTTTAATATAAAGCAAACAGTTGTTCAGAGGTTTACTATTAGGGTCTGAAAGATCAGAGAAATGAATTGTGTGAAGAGGAGGGAGAAGCTGGGTTTATTGTCCTTTAAAAGAGCGAGAGAAAGTTAAGAGGATTTGACAGAGGCACTTAAGGTTGCTCTAGGACACACACAGAGGCACGTACTTAAATTTGGATCTATGCACACACACACCTATTCACGCTGAAATATACAATTGTGTGCACACACAGACACGTACACGTTAGGAGTAAAGGAGTGAAAGCAGTTGCCAATGGCAAAGGACAAAGATTTAAGGTGATTGACAAAAGATGCAGAGTGAAATGTGTAAACATTTTATTTGCCCATTTCATTATGTTCTGGAATGCATTGCTTGAAGGATGGTGGAATGACAACTTTCAAAAAGGAGTTGGCTAAATACTTGAATGGAAAATCTTTACAATGGTTTGGGAATGGAGTGGGACTAATTGAATAATCTAATAAAAACCCATGACCCCAGTGAGCTGAATGATCTTGTTCTGTTTTTCTATGATTCTATATCTTCTGAAAGGCTGTATGTTCACTAACATTCTTGGACCAATCTGTCACTACATGTCATTGGTCCTGTGCCAAATTTTTTAAACATCTGAGTGGATTATTTTAAGGGTTAAACTTGTCAACATCTTTAAAAGAACAATTATAATAAGACACTTGTTTTTACTCTCCTGATTTAAGTATAGTTTATCAGTTATAAGTTGGTGGGAAGGACTTTTTATTCCAATGAGCTAGATAGTGGGATAATGCCAAACATGTTGAAGATGACAAAGCATCAAAAGATGAAAAATCCTCAAAGCTATCTTTATTTCTTTGCAGTGAGAGATTCTTTGTAAAGTTGAATAAAAATGGTTTGCCAAAATTTCCAGAGAGAATGGAAAGGCAGTGCACACTCTTCATTGTAAGTAAAACCATTATTGTGTACCTAATTGGAAGCAAACTAGAAGAATGTTTTTTCCTTCAGCATTCTCGGTTTGTTACTATAACATGATTCCTGCTAATACAGTATTAGACATATTGCAGACACCCTCCCATTTTCTTCACCCTCAAAATTCTATTTACTTATTATTAAGCTTGTATTTGAGTGCAGAATTTGTACTATGACCCAGGCTGCTCACAATTTTGTGTTTTTAGAATGAATAAATTCAGACCATTCATTGGTCATTTCAGCAATAGCAAAGTGAATTATAACCCTTTGTAAAATTATTTTATAATGGGGTAATTTGTCATTATATGAGAATGGCAATTATTTGTTATGAAACAGGAACCATTTTACCTTTTTACATATTATTTATTTGGGGAATATATATATAAATCAGTTTGTTAATATCCTGGAATCATTTGTTCATATCATTGTCATAATTTCAATATAAGTACCTACATACTTTGTATTCAAGAAGAGGAAATAGATAAAAACATGCCATTTTATTTGTGGGCTGCACAGTAATAATATAGTATAACTGAAATATTTATGGAGTTTTAATATCATTTTGCATTGAATATCTAATGCATATTGTTTTAACTATTCAGTGGCAAAGAATTTGTTATCGTTTTGACCACCTTAATGCATATAATGACAAATAATAAGATAGCAGACCACCAGATCCATCTGTGTTTCTTGTGGTTTTGAAACTCTGCATCCATGCAGCTTTTCTCCTGTTCCCTTGTGATGCCATTTCTTTGGAGCAGAGAAACATGCCCAATTTAATGAAACACTCTGAAGAAAATTTCTCTTGAAGTGTGACAATTCCTCCTCCTCTGTGATAATTGGCCAAGCTTCAAGAATGCTGCTGATAACATATCATGAGGCATAGTTAACTAAAATCTTTTCTCATCCCTATGCCACTCACTATCTCACATCTAACTTGATGTCAGAAGGATATGGGTCTTAACGTGACCAAACCTTTTGGGCACAGCCAAAGGATCAAGGGCCACTCATCCTACCATACCTACATGTTTATCCATCACCCTTTATCATTTTGGGGATCTTCCTGTCCCATCCACTTGGATAGGATAATCCCAGATGCTTACTGTCATCTGCATGAAAATAACTGAGGCATCATTTGGGCAGTGCCAGCTGCAAGCACAAACAGGTGGCATGACCCAAAGAGGTAAACCTAAGGATCTACCAAATTTAGGCTTTCTGCCATCTCCTTGCGTTAGTCTTTAGTCTTTCCTCTCACCCCTCGACTCTTCCACCAATTTCCTGTCCTTGTTGGTCATGTCCTGTATCCAGTCTCTGCCCCTTTCTCTGTCCTTATTTTCTTACCCCACAACTACCCCCACCTCTCCACTCAGCTAATTCCTACTCCTCCAGCCATGGGAGGATGGAAATTAGGAAATAAACATCATTGACCCGGTGGTAGAAGTTCTAATTTGATCTTTGAGTTGTAATAATTCACTGATAGAATGTACTTTGAACCATAAGAAGCTGTACGGATGTAAAACCTCACTGAATGCCATCTTCTAGTAGTTGAGAGGAGTCATGAGAACCTTAAAAACAGAAAATGCAGGAAACACTCAGCAGGTCAGGAAGTACAGTATATGTGGAAAGAGAAATGGTTGACCATTCAGTTCCACAACAGAGAAGAGTCTCCGACCTGAAGCACCAACTCTGTTTCTCTTTCTACAGATGCTGTCTGACCTGCTGAGTGTCTCCAGGATTTTCTGTTTTATTTCAGTTTTCTAGCATCTGCAGTTGCTTTGTTTGTCATAGGAACCTTAATGGAGATCCAGGACAAGAACAACCATGTGAAAGATTTGAGTTTATTTACTGAAAATAATTATTTTACAAATTTACAGTTTTATACTTTGTGAGAGTATATGCTATAAAGGTGTAGGGTAGGTGAACTAGAATTTAATGTTTTATCTTCTGTCTGTATAAAGCTGCAAAGATGAACGTCTAACCATTTAAAATTGTTGTTCAGGTCTGTTCTTATTTCATGTCTCTTTTCAGGATTTGGGGAGCAGTGATCTCAGAAAGGATATATACATTACTGTTCACATTATAAGACTAGGTAATATTTATTTTCTTAATCAAGGGATTTTGACTATCCAAGTGTAGTTCTTTCGGTATTGTTTTAAAAGTGACAATATATTTGACACCTTCAGGTCGAATGGCAGCAGGAGAAAAGAAAAATGCTTCCAGCACACAATATCGCCGCCCATTTGGTTGTGCAGTCCTGAGCATTGCAGACTTGCTACAAAGTGAGAGGGACAACAGAGATTCTAAAGAGGACCACATGCTTAAAGTCTACATGTACAGTAAAATTTTCAGTATTTCTTTTGCTTGAAAATGATGTTCAGGTGATGAGATCCTTTACTCGAAGGGTTGTTTAAATAATAGTTGTGGTATTGGGTTGATCATAAAGTGACGTGGGCAAACTCATTCTGCTGTGCTGCTAATGGCATCGGAAGGAGATTTAAGCTGAGTAGTTCTAAGAGTAACCTATCAGGTTTTGATGAGTGAGTTCGTGCATCATTTTCTACCCAAGTGCAAGGCTTGATAATTGTGGTCTGAAATTTATCTTCATGCTGTAAAATAAGCAAATAAACTGCAGAGAAATAGCACATATTGGCTAAACCTTGCAATCAGACTACACTTTTGGCTGTCCTGTGAGACATTGTACAGCAGATATCATAGTGCATGGGCAGATTGTGCTGCTGCTCACCCAACTTTGTGGGCCGAAAGGCCTGAATTGTGCTGTAATTGTTCTATGTTCCATGTTCTTCTATTAATTTTAATGCATAAGGCTGCCTGTGTACTAATCTCGGGTTTACCAGTTGTGGTTTGTTGCTTGTTAAGTAGATTTAGGTGTATACTTAGAATTGTATCCAGTGTTTTTAGTGAGATCTCCTTCAAGTATTTATTAAATGAAACAAACAATGGATGCTGGAAATATACAAACCAATTATTAAGTTATAACGTACTGCAAAGTTAGAGGCATACACTATTAATTTACATTTTGCACGATGAATTCACTGGAAAGTCTATCTTGCTGTGTAGTGGTGAGTTCAGCAAGGGATTGGGGATTTTGGTTCAGCCAGTTTTCACTGTAGATCAAGCACTCAACACAAAGCCAAGCTGAAAACAACTATCATACTAAAAGTGAGGCAAATGAGGTGAAACTTCTGAAATCACCACCTTAAATCATTTAAAAATAATTTTCACTTTAAAATAAAACCATAGAATCACCAGGTTGACTCTGGAAGCTCGGGCTTGTGGGGACAATGTGGCTGTCCATTGAAGACCCAGGTAACTTGATGGAAGGTGGCTGAAGGCTAGCTGCATGATTGATTGTCCTACGTTTAGGCGCAGCACAGGTGCACGACTTGAGCAGGGCAAGCAAGGTAAACGTTTTCAGGATTCGATTCAAGATCATAAGTCTTTTGGAAGTGACTATTAAAAAGTTGAATGTTGATGGAATTTTTTAAAGAGCATTTCAAGTTGGGAAGAAATTGCGTTTCAAATTTTGTACTCATAGGAGTGAGGGTGGGAAGTGGGAGGAAGGTCAGAGACATTCAGAATGAGATCTCTTTTGTCAAGGGAGAACACAAGGGCAAAACTTAGTCAGGCAATACTGTTGCCACGGGAACCAGGTTTTTCAGTTCTGGTATTTGTTAAAATTGAGACCTTCATATTTCTGTATTGAAAAGATTCCCGTGTATGAAAAATCCTGTCAATTTGACAGTTGCAGCTTATGTATAGCAAACTGCTTAATATTGTCCCTGTTTGCCCCCTGCAGGGTAAATTGATGTAGTGCATATGGGAGTCTGCACAGTGGAAGAGGAATCTCTTTTAAACTATAGGGATTCTATGAACTCTGAAGTGTGAAGACAACGGTTGACCACTATTCCTAACCCCCCAAATAGTGCTCCCCTCCCCAAGGACCACCCATTCTAGACTCTTGCATACTACTTGCATTCCCATTAGCTCTTCCCACCATCACGACTACCTGACTCTCCTGCCTCCCATCTATACTAGGTGTAATGTGTGGTAGCCAATTAACCTACCAACCAATACACCCTAGAAATGTACGAGGAGACCCATGGAGTCACAGAGAAAACGTGCAAACTCAAAACAGACAGCACCAAAGGTCAGGATCGAACCTGGGTCTCTGGAGTTGTGAGGCAGCACTGTGAAACACAAACTGATGTGCCACATAGACAGCATTTCCTCAAGAAAGAAATTGGTTACTTCATGATCACCCAGTATGAACCAATGTCTAGGGAATACCCAATGGATAGGTAATAAGAATACATTCAGCTGCCCAATGTTAAGAAAGAGTTGGACATCTTAGAAGAAATTGTCATCTGGATGGTAAACAGGAAAAAAAAGTGTGTCTACATCCATGAGAATGAAAAAGGGACACTCTGAACATTTTCCAGTTTGCTGCAGTGAGGACCGGAGTTTATTGATCCTTTATTGACTGCCACCCACCACACCTGAAGGTCGTACAAGAGTAATATGTTCCATCACTGCCTGGCTAACCATATCTTTTTTTGATCTTCCATAGCTTTGGCAGAATAATGTCATAAATCCAGTGAATTGGCTGTCAGTATTGATGAGAATAAACTTTTTTTTTGGCTAAACTGAGCCTCCTACAGGACTGACACAGACATCCCAGGAAATGAAGGTGTGATAGCACAGTGACTTCAGTTATTGTATTTCTTTCTGGAGCTTTTAGATCTTAAGTGAAGATGCACACTGTTAGTACACCCATATGGTGGTTATTTCCAGCAAATTTGGGCCAAAGTATTTATTAAAAGATTGAAAGTAGAACCAGATCATTCACCAGTGCCATGTATTTCTAGCATCTACTGTTTGTTAGTTTGTTTCTCATTCCCAGAATTTGCATGAAAAAGTCCAAAGAAGCATTAATTCTCTCTTCTGCACATTTGATCAGTGGCATTCTGTGATTTGTAGCTGTCTCTGTTTAAATACTCTGGAACCTACTTCTGATGCTTTGTTCCCTTGAGATTGGCAATGTCGTAATAGCTTAAGCACTTCCACAATTCATTGTGCAGATGCATACGATCTGTTTTCCATTTAAAATGGGAATGATGTAAGATCATTTTGATAAGCCAAACACTTATAATCTTTGCACATGGTGCAGTGCAAACATGGCCCTGATTTTCTTCTCTGAAAATAATGCGATTGCAAGCAGGTATGAAAGGTGGTTCTGAAGTTCTTTTCAGGATGAATGGGTAAAGTTGCAGTTCTGTGTTTCAAGGTGTATTGGTTAATCCCATTCCTTCTTGCTTAGTAGACAGACTTTATTGGATAGCAAGGGGGAGAAACTTCTTGGTGGTGTTAATGTAAACACACCATTCGTTTCAAGTGAAGCAAAATTTTTGAATAAATTACAAATGATATGGTTTATTTAATTTGTGGGGAAGATGGGAAGGGATTTGCTTCAATAAAAATTATCGACTGGATCTTCAGAATTGAGTCTGGTTCTTTCAACAGTGTTGTCTTTTGTGATCCCTCTATCACTGGGCAGTTTAATTTTCTATTTGAGAAACCTTAGAACGATATTTGATTTTTGTAATAATGTGAGGGGTGTAGTTGATTTTCTCACAAAAGCAAATTGCGCCAATAGAAGGTGATTTTCCTTTTAATATCTTGGAGAATCCCGCCAAAGTGTGTCATTGGGATGTACAATTCTCATTTCGTGCTATATTGAATTTATCACCAAAATTGAAATGTAATACCTTTTGAACATGGATCAATAATTAATAAGTAAAAGTTAACACACAGAATGTTCTGGTGTTCAGTCATATTTGCACTTGAAGTTTGTTGAAGTACATTTATTCTCTCCCACTTTAGTGAGGTGGCCCCATGTAAGACTCTACAAACTTATGATGAAAGATCTGACCCTAGTATGACGACCTGAGCAAATTATTGTCAAATAATTTTAAATAATTTGTGTATGGCTGCAGTTTCCACATTCTGCTTTGAAACCATGCACTTCTGTTTCTTTCAGGTGCAATACTGAAAGTGAATGGTACCAAATACATGAAAATATTATCAAGAAGCTAAATGCACGGTACAATCTAACAAGTTCAAATGCTGGTAAGTGGAAAATGTTTAACATTATGTGTCACACAAGGGAGGTTTTTCAATTCTGCTGGTCAGAATTATTTCGTGTGACCTGCTGAATATTACCAGTGGAGGTGTTGCTACTGGGATTACGTAAGCAGTGCTGATTTAGAGAATTGTTTCCTTTTGCAGTGATGGCTGTGTTGCTTCCTTGTGAGATGCAACTGTCAATTTTCATTGTTTATTTTCAGAACAGATGAATAAACTCTGATATATTGTCCAATCAAAACTAAATCAAACAACTGCACATGGAGTAGTTATGCCAATAAGGTCACAGCTATGAATAGTAAAATGCACACCTTCACTTCTCTGTCATGAAATGTTATGACGCTGTGGGTGAATAGCTCTGAGTGGAGATATGCTGAGATATAAGATTAAAGCCGTCCAAACCAGATCCCGAGGATTTGGAATATTTTTGATGCCCAACTCAACCATCATATTCTGAATCCTGGCCTGGGTGCCCCCAAACTCAGCACTGCAGGCCTTAGAGTGCTGAACATCAGTGAATTAATTTAAAAGTCAGCTCAATTTGAGCCAAGCCTGAGGATGTAATTATCTTCAGAACTAACCTAAAGTGAAGCAGAACCCGACACAGGCTTTTAGGTCCCCACAGAATTGGGTTGGGCAGCCAGGCTCCAGTTTGGGTTTGAAATGTTTACCAGTCTTACAGGAAGAAAATTCCTTGCCATATAAAAGGCATTTAGGCAAAATGGCTTGAGGCAGTCTCAAGCTAATTATCACAAGGCATTGGTGAACCCCACAAATCTGCACTTAATTCAGATTAGAAGCTATAAAAATCCTAAGATTTTTTTCCACCAATTATGATTGACATTCACGTTGCACAGAGCAGAGAGAGCTTACTCTCCTTGCTTTGCTTAAGAGTACTTGGTGCTGACCCCTAGCAGAAAATTGTGAAGAGTGCAAAATAGTTCCAAGCATTAAATTGACCAATCAACCAATGCAAAGATATTTTGATTCTTTTATTTATGAGCAGAATAGAGATATTTGCTACTTTAAAGGAGGCATTTGTGTTGAAGCACAAGGTTAGCACAGGGGCCGGGGAGGAATGAAAGCAAAACACTGTATATTACATCATTTGAAAATGGCTGGTAGTTTGTTCTACAGAACCATTAACATTTAAATGCTGCCTTAAAATATTGGCCTGTTTCCCTGTTGCAATAAACTTAGTATCCAACAATTAATATATTGGCTGTCTGTTGTACTTTAGTAATTATAAACAAGGGATTTATTTCCTGTATAGATTTTAATAAACTGTGATTGGTCACATCTTGTATTTGCAGTTTAAAGCTGCAGGAATAGAATGCACAATGGAGTTCATGGTAACAATTTAGAGAGCTATCATTTGTTCTCAGAAAAAAAGGAATATACTCCTAGGTTTTGTGCTGTGCATTAAGCAATGATATTTCTAATATGTAGTTTTGGAAATGACATTGTTTTGAAGATCCTGAAACAAAAGAAAACCTTGCACTGATGTTTATAATGATGAAAATTCAGATGGTGTTAGATTTTTATTTGATCATGTTGTAGAAGTAGAATTGTTTAGAATCATGAATAAATGTCTGACTACTGTTGCTATGCTGCAAGCAACCTTCATAACCTGCCCTGCCATCTTCAAGCATCCAGGCCTCCAGCTCTGTCTGTTCCTGCTCTCCCTTTACGATTGTACCAGTTCAGTTATATTCCTTTTATCATGTTTCTGCCTACTCCTTAAGTGTATATATTCTTCCCTATAGCTGTTTTGGAGTAATTAACTGAAAAGAGGAGTATTTTAATAGGTAACTATATTAGATTCATTTGTACCAGTGCAAAAGTACTTTGAATGTGATTGTTAAAAATCCCTGATCTAAAATGTATAATGCAAAGGAAGAACATTTTATTTAACCTCAAATAGATGTTACTGGGAAGCTGCCTGTTCTCATTTATTTAATATGCTTAACAATCATTCAATGTATGTAGATATCATCGTTTGCCAGAATACAATTAATTGAATGTCAGAATTGCAGTGAGTTGAATTAAGATAATCTGTTCCTTTCAATAAACTTAGTCAAATCAATACCTTCCAAACCGGCAGTTTAACATTGTGATTGTATCATGCATCACCTGTCAGAGTCAATTTAGACTTTTTAGTATATTCGATCCCTTTGTACCAGTGCAAAAGAATTTTGAAAGTGATTGTTAAAAATTAGTGATCCAAAAATGTATAAATTAAGAATAGAGATATTCAACCTCTGGTTGATGTGACTGACAGTTGAATCTAATACAGTAAGAAGTAGAAATCAGTCTGACAGTTAATGCACTATATAACCATGATGCTAAACTACTGGTTTAGCAGTTATTGATTTGACTAAGTGCTTTGAAAGGAACAGATTATCTTGGTCAGCTGTGCTTCGTGACCAAAATTGATTCAGAAAGAGTAAATTCTTCAGTTTATTGAATGAAATGTAAGGAAATGAATGTACAGTCACAGAGGGATACAGCAAAGAAATGGGCTCTTTGACCCACTATGTCCATGCCGACCTTTTTGCTCATCTGCATTAATCCCATTTGCCCATGAGGACTGTATCTGTCTATGCATTGCCTATTGAAGTGCCAGTCTAAATGTTTCTTAAATGTAGTGATGTTATTTGACCCCACCACATGCTCTAGCAGCTCCTTCTAGATCTGAACCACTTTGTGTAAAAACAGAAAAAAAACAATTACCCCTCATATCCCCTTTAAATCTCGTACATCTCACCTTAAACCTATGCCCTCTTATTTTTGATACCTCTACCAAGTGAAAAAGATTCTGACTGTCTACCTTATCTATGCTTCTCACAATCTTCTATTGGGTCACCCCTCAGCCTCCTTTACTCCATAACTGAAGTCTTGCAAATTAGGCAATGTCCTTGTGAATCTTTTCTGCATACTCTCTAGCGCAATGACATCCTTCCTATGGTGTGGTGACCAGAACTGCACACATTACTCCAAGCATTGTATAGTTGCAACATAACATCCCAACTTTTATATTCTGTGCCCTGACTGATGAAGGTAAGCATGCCACATGCCTTCTCCAGCTCCCTATTGACCTTTGTTGCCACTTCCAGGGAACAATGAACTCGGACCCCAAGGTCTCTCTGTTCATCAACTTTCTCTATCCCTATTGGACTTCCCAAAATACATCTACTCACACTTGTCAGGATTAAGTGTCACCTGCCAACAATCTGCCCAACTTTCCAGCAGATCTCTTTCCTGCTGTAAGCTTAGACAACCTTCCCTGCTATCCACAGCACCACCAATTTTTGTGTCATCTGCATGCTTATTAATCATACCTTCCTAAATTCACATCCAAGTCGTTAATATGTATCACAAACAGCAAAGGTATACCATTTGTCACAGACTTCTGATCAGGAACATCGTCCTTCTGCCACTACCCTCTGCTCCAATCACAAAGCCAACTTTGGATCCAATTAGACAGCTCACCTTGGATCCCATGTCCCTTAGCCTTCTGGACCAGTCTACCATGTGGAATTTTGTCAGATGCATTCCTAAAGTTCACATATGTACCACCCTGTCTTCATTAATCTCCTTTGTTACCTGATAAAAAATCTCACATTAGTGAGACAGGATTTCCTCCTCCTCAAAGCCATGTTGACTATCTCTGCCTTTCCAAATGTACATAAATCCCGCCCCTTTGAATTTTCTCCAATGATTTCTCTACCACTGATGTAAGGCTCACCGTCCTGTAGTTACCTGGCTTGTCCTTGCTGCCCTTCTTAAATAAAGGAACAACATTAGCTATCCTCCAGTCTTGTACTTCTCCTGTGTCTAACAAAGATGAAATAATTTGAGTCAGAGCCCCAGCAATCTCCTCTATTGTTTCTCATGGATTTCTGGGATAAATCTCATCTGATCCTGGAGATGTCCACAATTACACCTACTGGAGTATAATATCTGCAGTTGAAGAACAACTTGTATTAAGAAATGCATTTGTATTGGAAGTATTATAGGTCTGAATTTTGTTTTTGCATGTTGTGATACAATATATTGTTGTCAATAGTTGTAAAATAGATAAAGGATGGTTCATCTAAGAATGAACATCAGTCCATTATGTCAGCATAATGTGCTTTGCAAATATCAGGTTGTTTTTTAAAAAGTAGTTTGGAATGGGATCAAATGCCTGGGAATTTGATTTCACCTTTTTTCATAACTAAAACATTATCGCATAAAATGCCAGCACCAAATCAGATACTGTAAATAGATTGTGAAATTGGGTGCAAATGAATGTTCAGTAGCATGAATTTAGTTCCATCAAAAAGGTGCATTTAATTGTGACCTCTTGGGAGTGCTTCCATCAGGGCTCCCATTTTTCCCAGCTACTACCACTTTGTTGTACAGCAACCTGAGTAGCGTATTAGACCTTAAAGCTGGATTCCTCATAGTTGGATGGAATCATTGCACATTATGTCTGTAAGGAAGAAAAGAGGCTGGGAAGGCACAGAGGGTACATCAAAGTTCTCTGATAGAGGCATTGAATTGTTGGTGAATGAGGTACACGCCAAGAGAGAGAATCCATAAATGCCAAAGTTATTTGTTTTGTATCTTCCAATGAGGTAAAAACTGCTGGCAACAGGAGGGAGAATGCCCAGATGGGAGAGGAGCTCTCTTGGGAGCAACATCACGTCAGACTTCAAAAAATGGTGCAATAAGCTGCTGTTTCTGGCCGGTTGTATGTGTTTTACACATAAGGTCCATGTTATACGGTGATTATCTTCAATCAGCTGGATTCCATCATCACCCAAAAGTCAACCTTTTGCTCCAAAGCAGTGATGTGTACACTTTTGTTTGAGCAGCGACATCTGCCGACAACTTCACCAGTTCACCAGTGATTTCAAAAGCCTGAAGTGTGCCCTTAACATTTGAGGCCTAAGTTATGAAACACCATCTTTCCCTGCACCCTTGATGACAAATTTGTCATTATTGTTTCACTCACAAAGTCCTAGACTACCATCACACCTGTCCTGGCTTTCCTCAATTGACTTGTGTGCTTCAATATGTTGACTATAGAGTCAAACAAGCCCTTCAGCTCACTAGCTCCATGTTGGTCATCAAATACCCATCCACACTAATTTCTCCATGTTCCCATCACCACCTCCTACATTCTACCACTTATGTGTACACAGATCAATTCACAGTGGCAAATTAACCTACCAACTTGCACACCTTTGGATGTGGGAGGAAACTGGAGCATTGGGACAAGGGAAACCCATCCAGTCACAGGGAGAACATGTAAACTCCACACAAAGAGACACCAGAGATCAGGCTTGAACTCATTATTAGAGTTGTGAGGCAGTGCTACTGTGATGACCCCAAGTTTCTTATGACCTTGCTCTCCTTCATATCCACGCTGTCCTCCATGCACCTATCTTCACCAAGAACATCTCATCTCCTGTAGTCTCATTGTCCATTGTTCTGACATTTCCATGTTTGTATGGAATCATTGAGATGTTCTATAAATTGAACTTGGTTTGCCAAAAGAGGCTTTCGTATCCCAAAAAGTGTGTTAAGCACTGAATGAAACTAAGCTGTGTAGGAATCCAAACAATCATTCACAGACTTTATTCTAAAGGTGGTAGAAGCTTCTTGTCCATAGTAATACAAGGCACTTCCAGTGCTGTCATGTAGGATGCATTATATGCAGGATGATAATGTGGCTAGTAGGCTTGGCAATAAATTTCTAGTTCCCCCACTACAGTTTCCTGTGTAAATAATGTCACCTTTACACTCTAGATATTCCACATAAACAAGCACCATGCTGAAATTTTGAAACCAGGTCATATTTTTCCAAATAGTTTGAATCTGTTGATCTTGTTTCCTGGATGTACTCCAAATCTAGTGGTATTTCTTCACTGCCTTCTGGCAAAAGAATAAAAAATCCTTCTGGCATTCCTTTGTCATCAACAGCTTTATTGCATTCACAGAAAGTTTAATAATCTCCATTGAGCTTTGCATTGTAATACAACATTTTTTCTATATTTAATTTATGTGGAATGATAGATTGTTAGAGTTATGACTTGCCATATGGTGAGGGAGCAATAGCTGCTGTCCTCGGCTATTCTCCCTTGTTGGTAACCAGCATGGAAGCCTCCTTCAAGCTGAGGCCATTGTGTTGATTCCTGGAAAAGGAAACTTTGAGCATTTGGCTTGTTTGGCATCATTGACTTTTGGCATGAGGCATGATCAAGATGCACAACACTTGTGATTTTGGAGTAGGTTTTCTTTCTTTAGCAGTGACATGTTATAACTATATAAGTACTTAATGTGTATGTAGGTGCTTCTATAATTTCATGTATTAGCATTGATGGGTATATGTACAGGCATATGAATTAGAGTCAGCCTCTCAAGTCTGTTCTGCCATTTACTAAAATCATGGTTGATCTGAATTTTATTCCAACTCTGCATTCCTATTTACCTACAGTAAATTTGTTGACTTATTAATGAGTTGGTCACTGCATTGATTGGTCAATCATTGCAAGAATACACATTGTGTGGCAATCTTAAGCCCTGAATAGGGTGTAGTCTGTCTCTGAAGCCTGACTCAGTGTATACCTTATTTACCCTTGTATACAGGAAATAGACACAAATTTAATCAATCAACAAAGGTACTTTATTCACGAAACTGTTTTCTAAACCAGCTGCTTCCAGTTGTTTCCATTTAAACTCTCTCCAAAATCTATTCCCCAAATTGAGGACAGCACAGTAATACAACAGTTAGTGCTGCTACTGCACAGCTCCAACAACCCAGGATCGATTCAGACCCTGTGTCCCGTTTGTGTGGAGTTTGCATGTTCTCCCTAAGACCAAGTGGGATTTTGTTGAGTGTATGGTTTCTTGCCACATCCCAAAAATGTACTAGTAGTTTAATTGGCTGTAAATTGCCCCTAATGTAGGATAATCAGGGGGAAGATGATGGACGTGAGATACAGTAGGATACAGAGAAAATAAGTGGGGGAATGGAAATGTAGAGAATGCTTGAGAGCTGATACAGATTTGATGGACCAAATGGCTTCCTTTTATGTTATAAGTAAATATGATACTTGAGAAGGCCCAGCCTGCAGATAATACAATTCATAAAGTGGGTGACAGCAATAAAAGAACAATTTTTGTCCATAAAATGATGCACAATCCTTTCCTGTTATCACTGATTATGAATGAAATTTCATGCAAGATTGAACAGTGAAGATATTTACCAGAATCTTAGTGCTTATATTGACATATTAGCATTCAGCAAACATTGGTTGCAGGGGTTGCTGTCAACCATTAATGATGGTAAATCGTCCATTGCCCTGATGAGCCCTGATGCAGGGTTTGGACCTGAAACATCAACAATTTCTTTCCTCCCGTAGATGCTGCATGACCCACTGAGTTCCTCCAGCACATTGTTTGTTGCTCCTGATTCCAACATCTGCAGTCTCTTGTGTATATGGTTCCCACCCAATTTTAGTGGGGCCAGGCATCATTGCCATTCTTATGAATGAATTGTGCTTGTATGGTGTGGAAATTAAAATCTAATATTGGCACAGAGAATGATTTGATTTCTTATTATGTGAATGAGTTAGGAATGTAGGAAAGTGATGGAGTGGAAATATGTGTGGGTTGTGAGTTATTCATTCTATAGCACACATCAGTCTCTATCCCCATTAATTTCAGAATCATAAAAATTACTATAAGTTACAAAAGTAACTAAATAATACAAAAGAGAAATAATGAGGTGGTGTTCATGGGTTCACTCAATATTGCACAAATTAAATCTTGTCATCAAATTAAATCTTGTCATCAATGTAGGAAGAGCAGGCATACAGTATATATCAACTGCATTTCACCTGTGACAGAGTTTTTGCCTGGGGTATTATTGGGTAAATAGATTAGGGTTAGCAGATGATGATGTGTTTGGCAACTACTTGCCAGAGGCACAAAGAGAACTGCCACATGACCTTGAGTGGATGCTATCCAGCTTTTAGCTACCTTCAAAGGTAATTCAATAAGCAGGCCCTTATAGCCCTGGTTGGTCAAATGATCTATGGAATTATAGAATGTGAGAAACTGTATTTCTGAGACGTGGGTGATTCTGGCAAGACCATATTTAGTGTACAACCTCCGTTACTCTGGTGAAATTGAAATTTCTGTTGGAACTGTTCAAATTCAAGTGAGAATGAAACTTGTTCCACTGCATTAGATGGGGAATACTGAGATATTGCTGAGGGAGGAAAATCCTGGGTATTCCCATGAATGAGCATTGATATACGACCAAGTCAAAATGGAACTTAGATCTCTGTGCTCTTTAGATATAGGATGCTAGGTAATGGTACATATCAGAAATTGTTATATCTCTTTCATAAAAATAGAAAATGCTGGAAATATCAAAGTGATATTTCATTAATTTTACCTGCCATCTCCTCTAATACTAAAGTAATTCAATTTCAACTGGAATGTACAAATTGCAAATTAGAACTGAAAATGAACAAATATATCTCAGCTAAACTTCATGAGCCAAAACCAAAATGAATGATCATTTCCTAACAAAAAAAGTGGCAGTGAAAATAACCTATACCACATATCTTCAGCTGTTGTTTCAATTACCTTTTAAGACTAGACCTCCCTGCATAACTTGGTTTACACTGATGAAATTAATGCACAACAGATTCCTACCAAGAATTAGGAGTTTGCACCTAAGCTCATCAGCAAAACATTGCTTCTATCTTGCCAGTCTTTTTGTGAAGTGCGCATGTGGTACATTGTGGATGAAGACCAAACGTTGCTCCCTCTAGTTGAAATTTTGGCTATCATATTGTCCAATATATGATTTGACCAACAATGGAGGTCAGTCAGTGACTACATAGTGGACCTTTTGATGTGCCAGTCAGGTCTAAAGCTTTTAGGGAAAGAGGGAAGGCAGAAATTAGCCAAAAATAATATTTTGTACAGTGCCACAGAGATGCCCACAGTGTAGAATTTTACTGCTTTCTTCAGTAATAGTATACTCCATATTAATCATAAAACAACTGTTGATCAGAACTTTGCGGGTACTGCAGCTGTCTCGCAGCTCCTGTAAGCCAAGTTCAATCTTGCCTTTGGTGTTGTCTGTGTGGAGTTTGCACATTCCCTCTCTGTGACCAGGTGGGTTTTCACCCACATCCCAAAAACATGCGAGTTAGTAGGCTAATTGGCTGCCGTATATTGCCCCTTTTGTAGATGGATTGTAAGAGAATCAGGGGATTACTGTTGATGGGCCTATGACAGGAAAATAAGTGGAAGAATAAGATTGACAGGATTGTTCTGAGACCTGGCACACCCTCAGTCAGCTAAATGACGTCCTATATCATAACGAAATATGAGAAATGAGTACAGTGCTCCTCGGCAGAAACTGAGCAATTTCTGTACCATTTGTGCATTTGATTAAATATGAAATAGACAATAAGGTCAGTTGCAGAAAATTAGGAAATGGAAAGAGCCTTAAAAAAAGATTTGCCAAAGTTTCATGCTAGGCTTTAGGTTCAAAACATAAATCTGTTTCTTAATGGAGGAACAAGAGACTGCAGATGCTGGAATGTGGATCAATACACAAAGTGCTGGAGGAACTCAGCGGGTCAGGCAGCATCTATGGAGGGAAATGGACAGTTGACGTTACAGGTCAAGATCCTTCATTAGGACTGCAGTTTGAGTACGTTGACGTTGTTGAGATGTCAAAACTATTATAATATATACAGGGCATAACAATTCTGACTAGGAATATGTTTATTGATTGACTATGAAATATGTTTAACACCTGAAACATAAAAACTTGCTTCTTGTTATTAAAATTGTTCCACCCTTCCAAGTTGGAAGTTGTTTGTTTGATGATTGTTGCAGAATAATTTACAGATCTACCCCTTAGCACACAGCAGATTTCAACCATGATATATCGCAAGTACTTGTCTCCTGGTATTTTATCAATAATATGCAGATTTATTTGCTGGTAATTAGTTTATAACCTTAGGCCGACCATTTATTTTGTGAATGTTTGGGGGAAATTCTACAAAATAGTTTGACTTGGTTCATATTTGCTGCAGAACTTTTGACAGGATTTATAATTGTAGGAGTAGGCTTGGCCACTTCAAACCTCCATTGTATTTTTATCCAGAATTTCCAAATGTCCTCATGATCAAAGTCAGAATCAGGAAAAATGCTAATTCTCTGTTTTTATTTGACACAAATAAAATTAGATATTTTAGGAGGTTGATCTGTGTTCATCAATGTTATGGTGAAGGTGGAATGTTCTGCTTCTTAGATCGGGTGTCAGTATAACATTTTTTGGGGGAATTTACAGCATGGAACAAATTGGGGAAGGAAAATAATTCCTTTCTCCCCTACATTATGTCTTAACCCTGGGTTATCCATTCAAAACAAAAGGCCAATATGTGGCTTGCAGGTCCAGAGCTTTGACAGTGGCTATTTTGTCACTTGTGGGTTAATCCTAAATTGATGTGCCTGAGATATCTTATGGATCTTCAGTTAAATAAAAATATAATGTTACTTTGGTCAATCAGCAAATTTCTATAGTGTATATTTCAGACCAAATTCTTGGATATTTTCTCAACCACAGAGTATCATTTAGTTTTGCACTGCCACGAGCTTTTTATTTTTCAGTGCCACCGTTCTTTATTAGATGTCTAAATGCCAGTTTCATGCAGTGGACTTGCACCATGTAGAAGATGGTAAAACGCAATCTCACTTCACGTAGCACTTTCAGAATTAGGAAAACTTGTTAAGTAGTAATGTGGTTTAGATCCAGCACCATGTCTTTGAGAGGAGTAACGACAACTTTCTCTGGCCCTATCCTGTATATTTTGGTATATTTCCAAAAAATAACAAAATGTTAATGGTTCCATTGCTTGATAGACATGGCCTTAGGCTTGCACATTCCTAATTGGTGTTACTATGACACTGAATTATAGAACAGGTGTAGACCACAGATATTGTTGATTTTCCTTGGTATACTCTATAAAATTGAATGTGCATCATATCTGGAAGTTTATTAAATGAGTCCATTTAAGTTCTAACCAAGCTTGTTTTTAATGGATCTGGTTGCTAGCAGCATGCTTTAGTTGCACTGTGCAGGTTGACCAGATCAAATGAGAAAACTGTTATCCTCTCATCAGGGTACATTTTGATGCAGTTGGGACTGTGAAGGGAGGGAGCATCGTATTTTGCTCAGATAATTGCAAAGCTAAATTTAAGAGATATCACCTTTCAAAAACTTGAATTGCATTGATTAAGTACTAACTTCACAAGAAGGAGCAATAGAACAAATATGTAACTCAGTGTGATAAGCTACTGATCCGAGCGTACAATTTAAATGTATAATTCCTGCTGCTTCCCATTACAAAATAATAATTGAATCAACAGAAGCAAGTTAATAGGAACTGTTATTTTCCTTACCAATCTTGGACATTCATAAGGTTTTGGGTTTTTTCCCAGCTGATTTTAACTCCTGTTTCATTGCAGAAGATTTTCCTTCACTCTCCATGAAATCTCAAACTGTTGTGTGTCTGTTCTTGGTTCAAGGCTTATCTGTGGCACTGCAGCTGCTGCATGGAGATATTGATCAGATCCGAAGAGAGTACCCAGTTTTGTTTACGAGAGGTGTGGCTATCACCAGAAAATTGGGCTTCTCAGATATTATAATGCCAGGTACGTTTGAAAAGTAATCTATCGACAAGATGAAACTATTTTATTTTCTCCAGGATGCTCTCGTAGTATAGAGATTTCAAAAAAAAAATCTGAATTTATAAATTATTTACATGAGTTTTACGACTTATGATTTAGCTTTAAAGACTTTGAATTATCTAAGTAACTCATACTCAAAGTAATCAAAAAGGCTAATGTTATAATGGATTCGGTACTAGTCACACTCTGGGGTAAAGTCTCATTCCAGATTTTTGTACATACTCACAGGTGACCCTTCAGACCAGTACTGAGGGACTGCTGTACCGAGAGGGCACTGACTTCTCAGATTCACACTCTTGGGGCCTATTCAAAGAGAAGAGGGGATTTATCAATGATGTCTTGGCCAATATCTTTCCTCAACCAACACCGCTAAACTGAGCAATTTTCTGGTATAAAATAAAACCAGAAAATGCTGGAAATGCTCAGTGGGTCAGACAGCATCTATGGAAAGAGAAACAGAGTTAACATTGCAGGTTAAATCGGAAAGGGAGATTTTGGTGGGGGTGGGGTGGGGAAGAAATGTTTAAAGTCACGGAGAAGGTGGTGAAAGAGAAAGATAGAACAAAGAGAATATCTGTGATAGGGTGAGACCAGGATTGCAGTGGGGATGAGTTGTAAGGGTCATCCAGTCAAGTGTGTTAATGGGAGCAGTCAGGGGTGATAATATAGACAAAAGAAACACTATGTTATTACCAGGCTGTGGGACCTATCCAACAGTTCAGACTGTACTGATGGAGAGAAAAAAACTGAGCCTGTAACACCTATAAATGACAGAGTAGAAAATGGCCAGCCCTGATTATCGACACAAAAAATCCAATATCAGAACCTGGACTGTGGAACATTTGAACAGCACAGTAACAGACCCTTCAGCCCACCATGTCTGCACCTACCATGATGCCAATGTAACTTAATCCCATCTGCCCGCATGTGGTCCTTATCCCTCTATACCCTGCCTGTTCATGTGTCTGTCTAAATGTCTCTGAAGCTGTCATATCTGCTTCTACCACCTCAATGTTCCAGGCACCTACCACTCACTCTCTGTGTAAACAAAAAACTTGCCCTGCAAATCTTATTTAAACTTTCCTCCTCTTGCCTTAAACTTATGCCGCCTTGTATTTGACATTTCCACCCTGGGGGGAGAAAAGACACTGGCTCTCTACTCTATCTGTGCCTCTCATAACTTTATATACTTCTGTCAGGTTGCCCCTCAGCCTCCAACACTCCATAGCAAGTGATCCAAGTTTGACCAACCTCTCCTTATAGCTACTTCACTCCAATCTAGGCAACATCCTGGTGAATCTTTTCTGCACCCTCTCCAAAACCTCCACATCCTTCCTGCGGTGTGGTGACCAGAACTGTACACAGTACTTCAAATATAGCCTAACCACTGTTTTAAACAACCACAACATGAATTCCTAACTTCTAAACTGAATGCCCCGACCGATGAAATAACTTTCCCACCCTATCCAATTGTGTCGCCACTTTCAGAGAGTTATGGACTTGTAAGCCAAGATCCCTCTGTACGTTAATGCTCCTAAGGGTCCTGCCATTTACTGTTTTTTTTCTCGCATTTGACCTCCCAACCTGCAATACCTCAAACTTGTCTAAATTAAAATGCATCTGCCATTTCTCCACCCAACTTTCCAACTGAACTGTATTCTTTATCCTTTGACAACCTTACTTGCAATCCACAATTCCACCAATTCTCATGTCATCTGCGTACTTATTAATGAGACCACTTATATTTTCAACCGAATTCATGCATATTACAAACAACAGAGGTCCCGTCACTAATTCTTGCAGAACACCACTGGTCACAGACCTCCACTCTACTTGGAAGAACACCCCTGCACCACTACCATCTGTCTCCTATGACCAAACCAATTTTGTATCCAGTTTACAAATTCACCATGGATCCCATGTGATTTAATCTTCAGGACCAGGCTACCATGAGGCATGTCAAATGAAGTTGGCATTTGCTGTTTATCGATCCAAATAATTTTGACTTTTGTTTGAATATATCCATTGTTGTTCTATATCTTCCTCCAATCCAGAAAATCCTCTTCCCTTGCCAAATCTTGTTTTCTACCCAAAAAAGCAAGGTATTATTTTTAAATACTACCATGATTACTCATCCATCTGTTGGGATCTATCATGACCATGATGTATAGTGTAATGACACAACATTAGGTTTTTCCTTTTGGGCCTAACAACATAAGCATCTTTTGCGTAGTTGGGATCACGTTAAATAATGCTGCCATTTGGGCCTTGGACTTAGAGGATCCCTGACATTAGTGCATGTTGGTGGAAGTCCAAGATTTACTAAGATGCCCATTGTGCTCAGTGGCAGCACCCAGTTAAACTAGGATCCCCTACCATTACGTTGGGTATTGCCTTCCAGATCCAAGACCCGACTGAATGTAGGACAAAGATTTTGGAGGGAAAGTGGAATGTTAGTTACTGTTCTGTAAAATTATTTTGGTTTACTTCATTGTTTACTTTTGTTCTTCTGGTTAATGCCAGATCATGTGGTGACCATTTTTTGCTCATAAATTGACATAATTCAGAGTAAAATTGCCCTGGAGATCTTTTCCGGTGAAATAGGGCCAATCAAAAAAAAGATCAGAACATTGCTGTGCACTATTCACATAAATGCATGCTATGTTTTTCCCTCGATGTCAGGTGCACACTTGATGAAATCACTTTTTATGCAACATCCATTATAATTCAGAGCTTTTGGGAGCAACCTATGCCTGCTGTTGAACAGACACAGTACATCTAAGTGCACAATGTTACTTTGTTGCTTTTGTCACTATTTAAAATAAAATATCTTTATTAGTCACATATACATCGAAACACACAGTGAAATGCATGTTTTGCATAGTGTTCCGGGGGCAGCCCACAAGTGTTGCCGCACTTCCAGTGCCAACATAGCATGCTCACAACTTCCTAACCTGTATGTCTTTGGAATGTGGGAGGAAACTGGAGCATCCAGAGGAAATGCACGCAGTCACAGGGAGAACGTACAAACTCCTTACAGACAGTGGCTGGAATTGAACTCTGGTCGCTGGTGCTGTTGGATACCTGACTGGGCAGCTGCAGAAATGGCCGTGTACTTTCCAAATGTCACAGAATACACACAGATGGACAGGCGGACACACATGGATGGACAGACGCACACACGGACAGATGCGCGCGCGCGCACTCTCCCCCACTCTCTTTGTGTGAATGAATTGCTAGCCAACTGTTTAACTCCATAGCTCCTTCATGTAGTTGAACATCTAAATTATAACAGGATACAATCTTTTCTGACAGCCAAGTGGGTTTAATGCACACAGTCAACGAAGTCATATTGGATACAGTATCTAACATATATATAATACAAATGAAAATAACCCTTAAACCCTACATTTCCAAGCTATTGGCACATTTACCACATCAGGGGAGGCTTTTGCCTGGCAAATGATCAAAAAGACTTATAAAGTATGCTTTGAATGAAAATCCAGATGAAAAACTGAAACTCTTTTGCAGATGTTTATAGCTGTAAATTAACCTTTCTCCATTCAGACATGATACGAGTGGACTGAGGTTTTCAATATAGTTTTTCAAGACTCTGCCCTAAATACAGATCTGAACGTTAAATGCTGCAACAATTAAATATATTATTGCTTCTCTTTCCAAATCTGCTTAATTTGCTGAGTTTTTCCAATGGGCAATTTTCAATTTTCTTTCAGACTTCTAGCACCAGCTGCATTTGATTCGGTATTAAATGTATTGAGAATCTGTTCTACTACAATTTAATAAAATTATTTCAAAGCTCTGGAATTCCCTCCCTAAAGGTATCCACTTCTCTATTCCCCTTTAAGTTGCTCCCTAAAATCTATCATTTAGCAATTGTTTCTTTTCTGTCACTTATCCTGATATTCCTTTGTGGCTTGTTGTAACATTTTTTAGTTAACCTTCCCATTTATCATCACGGTACATTACTATGGGTCAGATCACATTGGCCGGAATTGCCCCACCCAGAATCACTGCCTGCAGTTCTCCCACACCTGTTCTTACCTGGGTCGGATGAGAAGGGTCTTACTCAATAGCCCCATGTGGCCACAAATCCAGCATTTCCGACAACCTTCAACAGCCAGAAAGCTGGAGGGGAAAACATAGCATGCAATTATGTGGACAGTGCACAACAATGTTCTGATCTTTTTCTTGATTGGCCCTGTTTCACTGGAAAAAATCTCTCGGGCAATTTTCCTCTGAATTATGTCAATTTATGAGCCAAAAATGGGCGCCACGTGATCCAGTTTCTAGGTTTGCATTCTTTGTCTTCTCTGACTGTTGTGACCTTGTACAATCTTAAATCCAGCCTGACAAGTGCCTTAATAACTTCGCTCATTGAGGACAGGCTCACCATCATTCTTAGATTCCTAGCATTGGGGTTATTCTAGGCTGCATCTGCTGCATTTTGCAGCTTGCTACTCACTGGACATTGGAGAGATAACCCAAACTCTCTAACAAGGAGAGGAAACTTCATTGACCTCAGGCTGTAGGAGAAGGCAGAGAGGGCACAGACATTTGCCTGCATTACAGGCTCCTCAGACTACTATCCTCCAAAGACTGTGCTCATGTCTTTACAGAGTCCTCCCTGACAACTACCTTCCAGTAGTGCAAAAGCGTAACCTTAGATGGTCTCCATGCACAAAGAGTATGCCTCCTGCAGATATTGTTCATCACCAACCTCTTGACCCCTGAGCCCTTGACACATACTCCTATCATTGCAACCTCCATTCATTCAGTAGTAGCACTCACCCGTAACTGGAGTCATGTTGCTTGTATTGTGGTATGTACTTTTAAGAGGTGGCTCCAAAGGTAGCACCTGCTGGACTACATGCTGACAGATGTGAGAACTTGTAACATAAAAATAGGGAGACTTCCTCTGAGACTGACAAAGTGAATTTTAGCATGGTGTTGTCCAGGGAAACAAAGAACATTGTCCTGTGAACCTCGCAATTGAAGTTGGTGCTTTTTGCGTAAATTTCAAAATTGAATTGGGGTGATTCACAATGCTGTTTTCACACCAGAAAATGGTATGGAGCAGTTTCTCACTCAGGATATTTCTTCATTCAGTCACAATGAGATGACAACTTCCACCAATAGAGGGCAGTGGATTCTTGTCAGTAAAAATGTGTAGGTGATTTTAAATGATTACAGATTTGGGGCATATTTTACGCTTGGGAGTGCATTGAAACTATGCTTCTTGACTAATGTTATCCATAGGTTATTACATAATCTCAGAGTGTTTAAAAACTCACAAAGACATGTGCATTTAAAACTCTTTGGGCAAATTAACCGCATTGTGTGGCACAGAGCAGAAGAACGTAGATTCTGCACTGTTAATGTTGTTGGGAGAGGTAAAATAATGTTGCAATGCACTTCAAGATTTCAATCTTGTGGGAGCATTAATATCAGTGGGGATATGAACCCCTACAGGATAATATCAGGTGAGGACTGTATGGCCAATGCTTCATGGGCTGCATTCATGCTGCATCAGAGGTAAGTTTGTTTCATATCCAACAAGGAAAGAGGAATTACACTTTTTAGTTCCAGGTATTAAAGACTGGAAAAATATTTTGCATAGTGTAGTAAATTAAAAGAAATTAATGGTCTAGATGAGGACAGAGAGAGCTAGGGATTCAGATGCATGAGCTTAAAATGCAAATAGTTGAAAACATTAGTCCAAATCTTAGAAGTAGTTGGGCTCCCTACTTCTGGTCCCCAGTGCCTGTACTTATCTAGGCTGGAGGTAGTTGGCCAATTTTGAGTCTAACAATTTGATCTGAGCAGCAACATTGTCTCCAGTGGTGCAGTAAGTGTTGCTGTGACAGCTGGTCAAACCAGGTGTAAAAACAAATTTATTTTTAGTTTTTAAATGCCTCAAGGACATTGTAAATAATTCTAACAAATAAAAATTGAACTGAAACACCCAAGACATTTATGGTTTGTAAAATGAAATAATTAAAATAAACAGTTACTTTCCCCTTGGCTTCCTAATCTACAATATTACAAAGATCGTTGAAACCTGTGGAGTTTCAGACCCTGCGCTAGCTCAATGCAGCTGATGCAGAATCAGAGAGACAGTTTTCCCCAGTTTGGTGCAGAGAAGTCCAAGCATGATTAAATACTGCCACAGGGAGTCCCGCAGGAAGCAAACTGACAGAATTAGGATTCCCAAACTATCTGTGAAGTCCCGACAACCACATGCAATAGGACATGTGAGGAAGTCTGAGACTTGCTGCAGTTTCAACTGGCAGAACCTGGCTAGTTTTGTTTGGAGTAGTGGCAAGATCTGGCCCATTTATAGAAATGAGAGTTTGAAATGTTATTGAGATTGAAGTAATGGTCATGATGATATACAATATATTCATAATTATAATACTATGTGGAACTTTTAGCACTTCATGAGAATGAGGGACTTAAAATGTTTGAGAGAATTCAGCATGGATTAATTGAGCTGATGGAAGGATGGGAGTTCATGGATATTGAGAGATTAGGCATTGAGACTACTACTACTGGAGCAGAGAGGAATAAAGGAAATCTAGTATTGTTTTATAAAATTACAGCAAATTATGTTAAAAGGAATAGTGAAATACTATTTTCTTTGAGTTCATGTCAAGGTGCCAGCACTTTAAAATTGAAAGGCAGAAGGGTGTTTTGGAGAAAATTTTATATCTAGACAGTGCTGAAGGTTACAATGTTATGTCACGTGGATGGCACATAGCAGCTTTTTAGGAAAGGTGGGTAAACATTTGGAACAGAAAAAGCTACAAGGCTCTAGGAGAATGCAGTGAGTTCATTTTTGCATAACCCATAGACAGCATGGGGCGATTAAACTCCCACCTTGCTGTAAATGCGTTGTTCTACACAAAGCAATATTTAATGATTCACACACATAATTTCATCTTTTTATGGATGCAAAGGCCTCCTGCAACAGAACTGTTACCCAGGTTATTACATAGGATCTCAGAATTGTACATTACATAAAGAAGTCATTCGGCTCCCTGAAAGGGCTACCAACAGGACGATGCTTTTTGTTTGCATAGATTGCTGTATTTAGGTGACACTGGACAAGAGATGGAATGGGTGCATTAATTAAATAACCTGTGATTCATTAATAACTGATTATCATAATTAAATTTTCATCTCATAAATGCCATTTTTGGTTCCATCAATATAACAAAACTGAATGGCGTGCTAATGTGTCGTTCTGTGAAATTCTAGATTTTCTCTCCCCTGCTCCTGAGTTTCAAATACCAGTTCCTTAAAGTGGCAAATGTAAACCAGGTATTTCTTTACTGAGAGTCAGAGGAAACATTTTCAGAGCTTTGGAGCTGGCCTGCCTTGGATGATGCAGGATTCAGTTTGACCCAGGTGCAAGTTCAAAGACAAGGAGCTCATATCACATTTGAAGAAAATTACAGAAATCCTTTTGTTTTTTAAATATTTTAATAAAATATATTTCCTAATACTAAATATTTTCTGTTATTCACTCAGGTGACATCAGAAATGACTTGTACATAACACTGGAGCGAGGGGAATACGAGAAAGGAGGCAAGAGTGTGGCCAGGAATGTGGATGTAACCATGTATGTTTTAGATAGTGAAGGGCAGGTGTTAAAGGTAAATAAAGATTACATCCTTACTCTTTTTTGCTCTCTTTAAACAATTTAAGTATGATATTTTGCCTCAAAAGACCTGCCACAATAGTTGTACTTTGGAAGGGTAGGGTGGAAAGTGTTTTGCATCAAGATTGACGAAGGCACCATTGGGTATTCTGCCTTAGAATGGTTGGATTTTCTCGCTCCCATTATCACCTCCACAGTGGCTCGCTGTACTCCATCAATTTCGAGAGGGGAAGCCAGACATGTGAAGAGAGGGAGGGTAGAGAAAGAAAATAAGCGCATTGGAGCAGGCATAGGCATTTCACCCTATCAAACCCGTTACTCTCTTCGTTTAGATCATGTCTACTTAACTCCGCGTACTCACCTTGATCCTATGACTAATAGCCTTGCCTGTCAAAAATCCATAAAGACCAGTTTTGAAATTCCCAATAGAACCCAGCTACACCTTCCCAATCTATTAGTTTCAACAGTATTTTTTTAAAGGGCGAGAATTCCCAATGTCCTTTACCTCTTAACTTTTGTGTCAAAGTGTGCTCACTGTTATCCTGTCCAATCGGCCAAGCTCCCTTGTGCTGGGCCACCCCATCCAAGGAAATAGCCCGTTAAATCCTTCTATCAATCATCTTAGATCTTTCTGTTAGACCACCTCGTAAGCTTCCATGTTCAAGCAACAAAAGCCTTGTGTTGCAATTGAACTCATAATTTAACCATTTGAACCCAGTGTCATTCTCGCGAAACTCTGCTCTATTCCCTCCAAGCCTATTATGTCCATCCTGAGATGTGGTGAATTGAATATTGAGACCAATCCTGAACTCTATAGAGCTGTGTTATGACTTCCACCCCTATGAATCCCAATATGTTTGAGATAAAAGCAACTATTGCATTGATTTTTTAAATTCATTTTCTGTACTTGCACAAGATTTCAGTTCTTTTTGTACTTGCACTCTCCATATCTTAGCTAATTCACAGTTCCTATATTTTCTCCAATCTCTGCACCCATCCAGCTTTATCTTGCAACATAACAGTAAAATCAGCAAACTTTAATGTACAGCTCTATTTTTCCTCCCTCCTAAATGGTTTAAGTGTAATGAAAAGCTGCGTCTGCAGTTCAGTTCCCCTAGGAACAGTGCCGATCATATCCTGTCAATTTGCGTGCAGACACATCTTTTTATTATTTCGAAAATAATGATGGGTCATTGCCACTCATGTTTCCTCCTTCAACAATGCACCCATGAGCATTTGAGAGGTTATTTCACAAGCCCAGCCCCTCACTGTCCAGTGGTGGCAGGATGCTAGACTGTGGTCCAACCCCTCAGAGCCATTGTGGTGGCTGCACTGAGCTTCAGTGCATCCCCAAGCACATACTCCACCTTGGGATTTGCCAATCGGTAGCAATCGCTTGCGGACTTCTCCCTACACTGGAAGACCAACAAGTTTAGGGCAGACTGAGTTGATGGTCTTCCAGCAGCAGTTGATATTTGTATCTGTATGTATCCCTGAGAACAGCCAAAAAGATCACAGGATCCTCTTATACAACTGCTTAATCCACAAGGAGGGCTGTGTTGAAGAGTCCACAGTGTTATCTGTTCCACAGCGTTATCTGTTCCACAGCCATCACAAGGGCAGAATGTGGTGGGATTAGCCACTTCAAGCCATTTAAGGTGCCTCCACTTTCAAGAGTGGTGGACACATTCAAATCCTGGTGATTTCTGTACTTTTACATACAGTTTTTCTGAAACTGTCTTTATTTGTATTGAATTCCATTAGCTCCTTAAAAAGGGAAAGTAGTGGAAATACTCAAGCGGGCAGGCAGTATCTTGGAAAGCGAAACGTTTCAGGTCGGAGACCCTGTCTGATCTGGAAAGGAAACAAAAGAAGCTTGTTGAACTTCAGGGAGATTGGGGAAAGGGGGGATGTCTCTGATTGGGTAAAACTGGGGTGATCATATGGATAACCTGTGAACAAGGTTATCTGGTCATTGACTAAATGGGAGCAGATGGAAAGAATTCACAGACAAAAGATCCTAGACAAAAGAATGTATCAATTGTGAAGTGCAATATTGAATCCTACAACTTCAGGTAACTTGATTTCTCTGTCTGTATCAGTCATCTATCTGTGATGTTAGCTCAGCTTGTTTGCTTTTTTTCCTTCACCCCCCCCCCCCCCACCCTTTTTATTGGTCCTTTGGGAGTGGAGGATATGTCCACCTTGATCTACATTTTGTAACTTGTATTCTTTGCCTATGTTCTCATTCTCCAACTGCTCTCATTCACTGAATGACCAGACAAATTTATTTACAGATTGTCTCCATGGTCACCCCAGCTTCACCCCATTAGAGACGTCTCCCCACCCCCCTCCCCCCACCCCTGTCCTGCAGTTTAACTTGTCTCCTTCCCAGATCTGATGAAGGGTCTTCAACCTGAAACATTAATTCTGTTTGTCTTTCCAGCAATGCAGCCTAACATGTTGAGTATTTCCAGTTTTTTTTTATTTTAGACTTTCAGCATCTGTGTTTTTTTAAAAAAAATTAGTCCCTTGATTTATCTTTTATTTTTGCTATTATCCTTGTCCCCAACTGCAAAAACAATGTAAATTAATTATTTAATAGAATTTCTTTATTTCCATTTATGGAGTTGCTTGAATTGGTCATTATGACAGGCACATTAGCTAACCTTTTCCTCTCAATATACTTGTATAAGCCCTTTGTATTACCTTCTGATATCTCTCACAATATTTTTCTCATGTCCACCTTGTATGCCTTTGTTGCTCTTTCTGTCACTCTGTCCATAGGAACACAACTGTTCTTTGCTTTATTTCAAGGCTGTTTCTTTTAGTTTTATTGTATCAGTAAAACTCAAGGACAGCTTCTATCCTGCTGTTATAAGACTATTGAACAGTTCCCTAGTATGTTAAGATGGAGTCTTGACCTCACAATCTACCTTGATATGACTTTGCACCTTATTTTCTACCTGCACTGCACTTTCTCTGTAGTGGTCACACTTTATTCTGCACTCTGTTATTATTTACCTTGTACTACCTCAATGCACTGTTGTAATGAATTGATCTCTATGAACAGTATGCAAGACAAGTCTTTCACTGTACCTTGGTACATGTGACAATAATAAACTAATTCCAATTCACTTTGCTTGATCACCTAGATTGCCTAATTACACAAGTAGATCTCTTGCCCTTTAGGGGTTTGTGGATGTCTTCTGTTCTACCAATTATTTATTTAACTATCTCTTACTGTTCATCAGTTAATAGTTCTGCCTAGTCTATTGTGGCCAGTTTCTGCCTCATCTCACCAATGTCAGCAGTACCTAAACCCGAAGCTATAGTTTATGACTTCCCTTCTCTCTCTCTAGTATAATACTATATATTACCATTGTGTGATCTCTATTAGCTGGGTGTTCTCTTAACGTTGGATTATTAACTAATTAAAGTTTATTACTGATCATTAAACCCAAAATGGAGTTTAAGTTCTCTCAGGCAACTGTAGCATGTTAATTCTGTGTTCGATAAGAATGTCCTCAACTAGTCATCTTATATAGAATGTTCGGATTTGATTTTTTTTTGATTTTTTTATTTACAGCATGGTAACAGGCCCTTCTGGCCCAACGAGTCCACGCCACCCATTTTTTTTTTAAACCCAAATTAACCTACCCGTATGTCTTTGGAATGTGGGAGGAAACCGGAGCACCCGGAGGAAACCCACGCAGACACGGGGAGAATGTACAAACTCCTTACAGACAGCGACAGGAATCGAACCCCGATCACTGGCGCTGTAATAGCATCGTGCTAACTGCTACATATTTATTTGTAAGCTGCTCTATAACTTGGTAAAGAGATTAAACAAATAAAGATATTCAATTTCATTTCATTAAAATGTCAGGAGAGACTGTTTCATTGCTTGCTGTCTGATCAAGTTTTCTGCAATTGGTTTCCTCTAGGTTATATTTTATACGCTGAATTCTGCTGCAGTTTATTCAGTTTTGTTCCCTTATTGTGTGCAGAAATGTACAAGCATCATAATTCCTTGACCTTGAAAACATTTTTCCTTCCTCCTACAGGATTGTATTTCACTGGGATCTGGAGAAATGCCAGTGAGTGAACATCACTCATTTGTGCTTTATCACAACAATAGCCCCAGATGGGGTGAGCTGCTGAAGCTTCCAATTCCTGTGGATAAATTTAGGGGTGCACACATCCGCCTGGAATTCAGGCACTGTTCCAGTAAGCATTGTTACATCATTGACTCGCACTCTGAATAGACCAAGTACTGTGATCATGCTGACCTGCATGTGTGAATTAAAAAGAAGATTGTCAGATTTAGCATAGCTAGTCTGCAGAAGAATCAATTCAAATGCAGCAATTTTATTTTAAGTCTCTCCACATATTCTTTCCTATTCCATATCTCAGATGTACGGCAGATATACATTATCAAACAATCTTTTGTCAAAATAGTTTGGTACAGTTTTTAAAACTTGTAGACCGTTATCATTTGATTCAAGAATAACTTGTATATCTGTTAAAGATTAATGTTAAAGGCTTATTAAATTTGTTCCAACAAAAATCAGGGGTGAACTGATTAAGTAACAACTTGCCTAAGATCGTAAAGAATAGTGTACAATAACAGGATGAAATGAGCATGAGCACTGATTTCCAAATTCAGTGAGCTAATTAGGTTATTTTCAGTTAATTCTGTGCCATTAAAATCACTTTCAAATGAGCCTGTACCTTTAAAATGAAAAGCTGCAGACAAAATGCACTTTGCTCACATGGCTCTGTCTTTTTATAAATCTTCTCATTATTGGGGCTGATGAAGGCTAAATGACTAGAGTCCATATTCTTGTAGGTAAAAACAGAGGTATTCATAGTTCAAAAAAAATAACATGTGTGCAACTATTTCCCCTGCCCATGTTGACAACAGATTTTGTTTTGAACCAAGGAAACCAGGTAAAGGATGAATTCTGTGCTCACCAATGTAGCAGTGATTCTGCATCTTATTTGCATGATGTTATATGGAGGGGGAGGGTGAGTAATCAGTTTGGCACATAGAAGAAATTCGATTTCTATTTTGGGGATATCTCATTTTAGTCTCTCCAAATCTAAATAGAACTACATCCCATGATCTGTGAATGTGCTGATTTTCTAAAGGTAACTGCATGGTGAAGCAATTGATAAGATTTCTGTTTCACAACTGAACCTGGTTGTGCAATTGGCAACAGCATAATTCACAAAAGGTAATGCTGCAGTCCTGCCAAATAATAGCAAAATAGTTGACTTTTTTTATACAAATCATAAATGCATTTATTATACATTTTATATTTGTCACTAAACTGGGAATGGTCTTGTTCAGATGCATTGGCCTTAAGGTCGCAGTGTCAATAATGAGCGACTTTTAACAGGAGAGGTGCTTTGCCAAAAAAGTGGTTCTTCCATTTATGTGGAAACAGTGATTTTAGTACCATCCTGATTTGGCAGGATCTAAGTTATCAAAATGATGATATGTGTTTGTGGTACCTGTGGTTTTCTGCCCCACATCTGCTCTCCACCTGCACCCCCATCCAAAAAACCACAATTAAGCAATCTACCTTGGATCTGTTTTCAAGTACAAGTGAAACTATAGAGATGAGATCTGAATAGCCTCGCATTGATTGCAGATCAACTAATTATAAAGCCTAGGGAATAGCAAAGCGTATCGAAAACTGGTTGGCTCTTTTAATAACAGTACCACCCTCGAGAAAGAACTTTTAAGATTTCCTAAATGATATTTGGGAACCCAATAAGCTCTAGAATAGTTCCTTTATTTTAGTATTCTTGGAAATAGACCCAATTCTCCCTGTACTACTTGACAGTCATTTGGTCTGCACAATCCTTGGCTGGCTGATCTTTCATATTCTGTCCTGGTCAAATCACATAGATGCCATGGCCAAGAAAGCTCACCAGTGCCTCTACTTCCTCAGGAGGCTAAAGAAATTTGGTTTGTCCCCTTTGACTCTCACCAACTTTTACCGATGCACCATAGAAAGCATCCTATCTGGATGTATCATGGCTTGGTACAGCAACTGCTCTGCCCAGGACCACAGGAAACTGCAAAGAGTTGTGGACACAGCCCAGCGCATCAAGAATACCAGCCTCCCCTTCTTGGACTCTGTCTTTACCTCTCGTTGTCTTGGTGAAGCCGCCAGTATAATCGAAGACCCCACCCACCCAGGACATTCTCCCTTCTCTCCTCTTCCATCAGGTAGAAGATACAGCAGCCTGAAGGCATGTACCACCAGACTTAAGGACAGCTTCTACCCCACTGTGATAAGACTATTGAACAGTTCCCTTATACAATGAGATGGACTCTGACCTCACGATCTACCTTGTTGTGATCTTGCACCTTATTGCACTACACTTTCTCTGTAGCTGTGACACTTTACTCTGTACTGTTATTGTTTACCTGTACTACATCAATGCACTCTGTACTAACTCAGTGTAACTGCACTGTGAAATGAATTGACCTGTACAATCGGTATGCAAGACAAGTTTTTCACTGTACCTCGGTACAAGTGACAATAATAAACCAATACCAATAAATGTTCTTATTTTGTTCTCAGCAAAAGAAAAAGGAGAAAAAAAGCTTTTTGGGTTCTCCTTTGTTCCACTGATGCAAGAAGATGGCAGAACATTACCAGATGGTATTCATGAACTCCTGGTCCACAAGGTAATGGCTCTTTAAATTCAGCTGAATAACTGGATATTATAATGTACCCAGAGTAAACTGTCTCAAGTCCTTTATGGATCATGAAGTAATGTAGGAGACAGGGTCCTATAAGGAGTAGTTTTACCGGTTTTTATTTTGATGTTGATAAAGGCTCTATAAGCAAGTGAACTGCAGTTGACAAGGCATTAGTCAGTCCAGGATAGAGGATCAGATTTGGATTGACAATTTTGCCTGGTGACATCTTGCTGTTTTTTTTCCCCAAAGGCAAAGGATATTTGGTTACTGTAGATCCATTGGTAGTGGTTTGGGGAATCACCATTTCCACATACATTAGATGCCCCATCATTACCCGTTTAATGTCTGGCAGAGTCATTACTGGAAGGCATTGTTGGTGCAATACCTGCAAGCCTGTCAGGATTTAACATTTTGGTATCTTGATTTTCTAGAACTGGTGACATTTTGCTGTGACCAAAGTAATATCCAAAGGCTTAATACTATATTATTAATATATCCTATCATACGGTTATGCATTCCGAACCTAGGTCTGGATTCATTAATAAAATGCTTACACCACTGCCAACTAGGTACAAACATGCAGCAAATCAACTCTCTACATGGCCTCAAATGCCATGTTCTGGTGGAATTTGACAATGTAATACCAGAAGTTCTTTTAACATGAATGACAAGTCGGATAAAACTTGTACGATTTTATTTTGCAGTGTGAAGAAAACACAAATTTTCAGGATCCTACTCGCTACCTCAAACTTCCCTATTGCAAAGGGAACAATCAGCCAATTAAAGCTTCCAAGGAGACATTTTGGATCTCATCATTTCTTTGTTCTACTAAGCTCACTCAGAATGGTAAGGGGATGTTTTCCATGTGTAGTAAATGGACTTTCTGCTTTAAATTATTTTTTCATTTAGTTTTGTGATGTTTGGGAATCAGTTTCTATCCATTGGTCAGTGAGAAAGAGTTCAAACAGTGCTGGAGAGGGTGATTCTGGAGCTTGCAACTCCCAAGTTACATAGACTGGTTTTCCCCAAAGGGAACTAGTTTTTATTGGAGAGAACCTGTGCATCATGAATGACTAAACTTGGACATTTGTGCTGTGACACACAGAACTGTGGCTATAGGTTAATGCTAACACAAAAACCACAAGTAGAATTTCTGTTCACCTGGTCCTTCAGTTTCCAAAGCAGTGGTCGTGTAACGCTTATGCTCATCAATTTGAATAGTATTATTGACAATGGAACAGTTTTCATTTTGGGCAAACAATGCCAACGGTAAACCCTTTCTGGGTTTATATACACATTTTATAAATCGCTGAATATGCCTAAGCTATTATTATGGTCCATTGCTGGTACCATCCTTTAGGAAGGATGCTAAAGCCTTGGAGAGGGTATAGAGCAAATTTACCAGAAAGATGCCACAGATGAGGGGAGTGGTTACATGTAGAAATGTTGATTGTTTCTCTTTACAACAAGGGAGGGAATTTAATAGAAATATTCAAAATTCTATCAGTCTGAGAAGAAAGAGAAATGCTTTCCACTGGGAGATGGTTTGACAACGAGAGCTGAGATTTAAACCAATGTGCAAGGGAGGTGAAAAAAAGAGTTTGTAGGGCTTTGGAGAAGAGTAGAGGATTGGCATTGAGAGGATTGCTAAAAAGCACATAGTCTTTTTCCCAGGGAGGGTGCGCTTAAAAACAAGAGGGCATAGGCTTAAGATTAGAGGCGAGAGATTTAAAAGGGACATCTGGGGCAGCTTCTACACGCAAAGGGTGGTGCATATTTGGAGTAAGCTGCCAGAAATAGTGGTTGAAGTGGGCACACTAGCAACATTTAAAAGCCAGCCAGTTAAGCACATGGATAGGAGAGGTTTAGAGGTCTATGGGCCAAATGCAGTCAGATGGGACTAGCTCACTGGGCAACACAGTCGGCATGGATGAGCTGGGCTGAAGGGCCCATTTCTGTACTCTAAGACTCTATAACTAGAAGCTGATGTAGATTTGATGAGCAAATTGCCTACTCTGTTGTGTCAGTTCTGTGATTCCACTACAACATTAAGAAGAAAATAAACCTTGCTTTGAGCTCCAGTATCAGTCCTGATGCAGAGTTTCAACCTGAAACGTTGACAATTCCTTTCCTCCCATGGATGCTGCTTGACCCGCTGAGTTCCTCCAGCAGATTGTTTATTTCCATCCCAATTGCTGAAGGGTACCTGCTACCTGTCAGTATGCTTTATTCCCTCTTAGTGCTCACTCCAGTTATCCTTTAATTACTTATACTCAAATTGCCAATTTAAATATCGATTCTTTTAAATTAGGAACCATTTGGTGCTGTACATCAAGTCAAGGAAGAACTGAATGGGGACATCCCAAATGCACAATACTGCTTATGTGGGTCAAGAATATTGGGTTACGGTCATAATTACTTGGAGCATATTTATGTGCATATAGATTCTGTGCGCCTTAAGTGCCATTGATTCTTTCTTAAAGTAGAGATTTTTTTCTCCCTCAAGGACAGATAAGCTGAAATGGAGAAGAAGAGGGATTTATTTTAACAGTTCACAAACTCTTGTACAGATGGAAATGATTGAAAAATAATTGTTTAGGATAGGAATTTTTTTTAGACTTTATTAGATTTGTGTTGTAATAAATTATAGTGAGTAGGGAAAAATGCATATCAATTCATTACAAAGATATGTTGCCAATGTAATCCCAAATTTGGAAAAAACCCTGACCTTTGTACAGTTTTGCAGTGAAAAATTGCATAGTTGCAGTTTGCCCAACTCAAAATTATTTTGTCCATATGGTAAACACCATGGTTCTCAAAGTCCAAGGGCTCACCTGATCTGGTACCAAGAGCACAGTTGTTGAACAAAAATACAGAAAACCCTGGGAGGCTTCAGCAAGTCAGGCAGCATCTGTGGAAAGAGAAGTCAATGTTTTGGGTCTGTGACCCTTTGTCAGAACCCTTCATTCTCCAGTGCTGAGCTTGTCACCTTCAACCTTTCTCCAGGGTCAACTTGTCTAATACGAGAGGGCATACATTTAAAGTGAGAAAGGGAAAATTCAAAGGAGATGTGCACAGCAAGTTTTTTGACACAGAGTGGTGGGTGCTTGAAATGTGCTGCCAGTGGTGGTGGTGGATGCAGATATGATAGAGGCATTTAAGAGGCTCTAAGATGAGTGCATGACTATGCAGAGAATGGAGGGATATGGATCATGTGTAGGCAGTAGGAATTAGTGTAGATAGGCATCATTTGCTTAATTAATTTGGCACAACATTGTGGACTGAAGGACCTCTTCCTGTTCTGTACTGTTCTATGTTCTAACCTTATCTGTGGATCCTTGCAAATGAATCGACTGGCATCCTAACACTCCAATAACTGCTTACAATATCCCAAGTATTGACTCTTCTAAGCTGCTTGCTCCGAAAACACACAATCGTTGTCTGAATGGTACTTTGAACTTAAGCTGATCATAAAGGACTGTTTTCTACTTCAGTATGTCTCTGTTGTCTGCTTTTCTGGCTTACTCTTGATTTGCTCCGTAACTTTGTCTTTTCACCTGTGGTGGCCTCCACAGATGCTTTCACAATGGGCTCCTTCTGACCAAGGATCTCATTGACATTGTAATGCACTAAATATTTGCTTTACATGCTGTTCTATTGTGAAGTCAACAAGTGGGCAACCCTTGCTGACAAACTCTCAAATTGTCAACACTGGTGTCACAAACCAGCAACAAAAGAAACACACTGAGCATGATTCAGTGTTAAAAACTATTTTATTAATCACTACTTATGATAATACGTAAAATAAAAGTAAAAATGTTAGTATGTTAGAATTCAAAAATGTTAAACCTCGAACGTTAACCCCAAAACTAAACTCTTTGTGTGTGTGTGTGACAAAGTCCAAAACTCCCAGTTCCTGAATGGTTCTTAAAGTTCAGTTCCGCAAGCCATAAGGTGAAACATGAGCAAGGGCTTCTTCAACAACCACCGTTGTCTGAAGATAAGATGTAGATGTAGAAAAACATAGAGAGAGTACATACGAAATCCAAATGTTCCACGATGGAACCCAAACGACACTTCAGTGTTTACTCGGTAGTGACTTGCTCACCCCGAAAAGCATCCGAACCGTGGTCGTCCACACACAAATACCTGTTTCCTTCTACAGGTCAGCAACAAAGTGAACTCCACCGGATTACTTCCAACTTCCATACATGGATTTCAGTGGCAAACACAGTTATTGTTTCTCATCCATCGATAGAGAAAACAAGCAGGCTGGTGTCTCTCTCCCTTCTCTCTCTCTCTTCCTTCTTCTTCTAACTTCTTCAACAACGTCATTACGTCCTTTATCTTCTATTGACGTAAGCACGCCCCACACACACATACACACACACTCTCTATCTTAAAGGGACTTTCACTGAGTCCGTAACAACTGGAAACCCCTTTATTTTGGAAAAAGACTCAATCTTCCCATAAAATCAATAAAGACCATGCTGTTGGGATATTATCAACTCACTCTGATAATGTACAAAAACAGCAGCTTTCCATCCACTTTACAACTATTACCATTACTTTGGGCTATATATCACTTGATCACTTTGCAATTTCTGTGGCACACAATCTTTTCCATGCATTGCCCCAATTTCTAGATTACCTCCACGGGTTAGCTGCTTAGCTCCCTATTTAGACCAGACTTTATATTCCTCTTCAGATTGTCTATCCTCCAAATCCATCTGTGATGGCAAGTGCATCACTCCTCATACCTTGATCATCAGAGAGGCCCTTGTGGAGAGAGCTGCCTACCTTCTTCAGTATTGGTGTTTGCTAAGACAAGTAACACCAGTTTAAAAGGAAATGAAATATTGGTTAAGAAGAACCTGCTTCAGTGTCCTCGCAGTTTTCCAAGTTCTGAAATCTAATGAGCTGTATTGACTAGGCTCATTTGTGTTGTTCTCTATTGGGACAAATGACAGGGATTGAGCTGCCGATAAAATGTCGTATCTTTAAGGCTGTTAGCACTCAATGAACAGAATGCTGATGCAAGAATGTTACAAATGTCAAATCACATGGTACATTCAGGTCTAAAAGGGACAATCCCATTCAAACTCTCCACGAACAGAAAGCCAAAACGATAACAGCAATGTAATCCATCACCACGTAGTCAATTTCCCTCAGTTATAAAACTTTAAAAGAATGTAAATGTTAAAAATGCTTTAGCGTTCAATTCCGCGTTTGGAAATTATTTCAAGAAAACCTGCTGAACATAAATTGCTGAAGCTAAAACCGGAAGAAAAATTATCCATCAATACTCCAGTTTAAATGGGCCCGATACATCCTGGGAAATTCACTGTACTGCACATGCTCGGACTGCAGAATAGAAGTATGAATGGGAAGCAGAGATCTGGATAAACACATCATGCTAAAGCTTTCAGAAGATGTTCAGGTCTTTTACTAAAACTTTATAAAAGCCAGAATTGAAACATTGGGGTAAAATATATAACTTTGGTTAAACTGTATTCAAGACATTTGGCAAATATTGGATTAAGAAAGAATGAGAAAAGCTTCTTCAATGATTTGAAGGAAAACAGTTGTCAGGCTATGCATTAGCACATTTCCATTGGTAAAACCATTGTAAATATGAAGAGGGAAAAGCCTGACAGAACAACAAGTTGTACAGACCATGCTAAGTTTGAAAAAGAAAGAAATGCGTATAGCACTTTGCGAGGTAGCTGGTTAGGATATAGGATAGCAGAAAGGGCTACAACTAAAACTATAAAATAGAATCATTAACTAACTCTTACTCCTAAACCTCTGAAGATGATTAATTATGAAATGGACAACATCGTAGATGGGCTGGCAAATGCGAAGTAACATTTGCATCAAATAAGTACCAGCTAAAGATTATTTCAAAAAAGGCATAGCAATTAGCTAACAGTGAAGGAAGGGGATGGCACAGTGGCGCTGCTAGTAGAGCTGCTGCCTCTTAACTCATGACTCGAATTCTATCCTGACTTCTGCTGCCGTTTATGCGGAGTTTGCAAAATCTCCCTATGACTGCCTGGGCTTCCCCTGCAGGCTCGGGTTCCCTCCCATATCTCAAAGACATGCAGTTTGTTATGTTAGTTGGCCGTGTGTGGTGTATGCGGTGCTAGTGGTAGAACCGGGGGAGTTGAAGATAAAACTGGATTAATGTGGATGGGTGTTTATTGGTTGGCGCTGACTCTGTGAGCTGAAGGGCCTGTTTCTGTGCTGTATAACTATGAACTGTAAAATATTTCTACATCAGGATGATTCGCGACTTGGGGTCTGGGTGGGGGAACTTGTAAATATCAGAAATTTGTTTCCAAATTCTGATAAAATGCAAACCTTGACTTTCTCCCTCCACAGGTGCTGCTGAGTATTTCCAGCATCCTCTCTTTATAGAAAAAAAAACTTAAGTTCAACAAACGTGTTTATGGAAAACCAACATGAAGACTGACTGACTAACTTGCACTTGCTTTTGACTGGAACAGCCATAATTGGAAATAATTATATTATTTCATTGTTCAAGTTTGTAAAATATTTATTCACATTTTATAAATCTTTTACTTTTAAGGAGATTTGCTAGATTTTTTGAAATGGAGAGCCCACCCAGAAAGAATATGCGACATTCTTTCAAAATTCAAAGATATCGATGGTGCAGAAATAGTCAAGGTAGATTGCACTGTTTACATTTTATATTTTACAGCACATTATTCTAAATGGCTTTGGTTTTTTGGGTAAACCAGTGACTACAATTTCATTTGGATGTCTCTTGTAGTTTTTGCAAGATACACTGGATGCATTATTTGGAATTTTGGATGAGAATTCACAAAAATATGGATTAAAAGTTTTTGATTCATTGGTGAGTGTTTTTCCAATTTAACTTTCAATTAATTGATAAATTTCAATTATTTTAGTTCCTTTTCAGGTTTAATGTTTGCATTTATAAAATAAAGTTTACCTAAGTTCATCTAAACCACTGCGTGGAAAAAAAATTACATTGTTCTCTTAACAATTACTCTTTCATTTTAATTTGAAGACTGTAGACCATGGCATTTAAACAAATTTGATTTAAAGTTTATCCCACTGTATTGTATTGAGAACACTTTGATCACTAATGTCTTTGTCTTTCACAGGTTCATATAATCAATTTGTTACAGGATATCAAGTTTCAGCATTTTAAGCCAGTCATGGATACGTATATAGAGAGTCATTTTGCAGGAGCATTAGCCTACAGGTACTGTCTGATGCATCTGTAAATTAATTCTTAATGTCTTGCATTCCCATTGGGTTGTTTGTATCTGAGAATACCATATGATATTCCTTTTGGATGGCCATATCCTGCATTAAAATGAAATTGGAATAACCTGAAAATTTTGATTTACCATAAGCTCAATACAAAGTACTGCTGATTTCCACCTGAACTAAATATTTTTTTAAACAGTGATTATCCAATGTGCTAATCACTGTACCTCGGTACAAGTGACAATAATAAACCAATACCAATAATGGATTTCTCCCCTTTAGCTTTCTAATAGTTCTGAAGTAGTGGCACCACTATGATGAAATTAAAGGCTGCAGTGAACTTTCCAAGTCAGGAGATGATTCTGTAAACTGCAGTGCTCCTATGCATAGATAGATCAGCTGGCCAGACTTATCTGTGGGTGTAATTAGATCATAGAGTCATAGTCATATAGTGCAGAAGCAGACCCAATGATCCACCATGTCCATATCTATGTATACTAGTTAACCAGATCAGATATTTTTATTAGTCACATGTACATCGAAACACACAGTGAAATGCATCTTTTGCGTAGAGTGTTCTGGGGGCAGCCCGCAAGTGTCGCCACGCTTCCGGCGCCAACATAGCATGCCCAAACTTCCTAACCCGTATGTCTTTGGAATGTGGGAGGAAACTGGAGCACCCGGAGGAAACCCGCGCAGGCACAGGGCCTTCTACGCATCGGTGATTCAAGTGATTCAAGTGATTTCCAGATGTGAGGGGAAATGAGAACATCTGTGTGAAATTCATGAGTTTACAGGGAGAACTTTACAAACTCTGCACTATGCAGACAGCAGACCGTGGCATTCCAACCAAACATAAGTGTCAAGGTAATTTGTTTACCTTGTGTGTAATTTAGCCTCAGTGCTGGCTTAGTTGGTTGCAATTGTGCTTTTGAGCAAGTAGATTGTGGATCCCACTCCTCAGGCCTAAGCACAAAATCTTGGCTGAAAATCTAATTCATTAGCGACAAAATGTTGAACTGCTGAGGGGGCTGTTGTTTTGGATAAGGGATTAAACCAAAGCCCTGGCTGCTTGCCCAGGTAGAAGAAGGATTCAATGTCAAGGAAACTTTGTCTTGACTAAGACTTCTCTCTCAATCAACATCCTTAAAAAGAAATCAGAAAGCCACCAATGCTGTAAGACTGAAATACAAACAAAAAATTCTGTAAACATTTAGCAGGTCATGTAGCATCCATGGACAGAGAAACAGCTAATGCTGAAGGTCAAAGACCCTTCTTCAGAAGTGTTTCCAGTATTTTCTGGTTTTATCTCCCTCTAAAAATTATCTGGTTGTTATTGCATTGTTCTTTGTGTAAATTTACAGAAATAGATTGCTGCACTTCCTACATTGCAACAGTGACTATACTTCCAAACTATTTTATTTTGCTATAAAGGGCTTTGGGAAGTCCTGTTGTCATGAAAGATGCGATATAAATGCCAAATGTTTGTTTTTCCTTTTGGGGTTCCAGAATGCACACATTGAGTTGAATGTAACTGTCGAAGGCAGCAAACTGAGGTCAGAACTTTACTGAATGAGGGTAATGAAAACAGGAGCGAAGACCACCACTGTAGTTGCCAACATCAGTGAAATTGGTTTGAGTACCCTTTTGATGCGAACTTGGTTGTAGAAACTGATCCACCTTATCACACGACCATGCAGTTTGACAGAGAAGTATGCTTTTAAAATAATAATGGATTGGTTTTGTTACATTGCCATATTCTGAATGTTGCAGGGACCTTATAAAAGTACTGAAACGGTACATTGATCGTTCAATAGAAGCAGAGCGACAAGAGCATATTCAAGATGTGCTGAGGGTAAGAATTTTTACCCAACAATTTAATGTTAATTACTCTTATTATAATGTGTGCTAAAGACTTAAAAGTTTTCATTTGATAAAAGAAGCTGAAAGAAGGTTTTGGCCTATTCTACAGCTGTGAATCAAGGGGATATATTTGATGTCATATGTAAAGCACTTCTGAATAGGTTAGCTGCTTACCAGTAAGCTAGCAGCAACAGTAAACTCAAGCACGCTAATAGTTTTGCTTTTTCACAAGAATTGTGGTGAGGCCATTAGTGCTCACTATTTAAGGAGTACGTCGATGAGATCTCCTCTAATTCTCCTGAACATGAAGAGTACAGCCAAGTCTGCTTAATCTTTCCTCATATAGCAACTTGCTATTTTAGGAATTAATCTGGTGAACCTTGCTGCATTCTCCCTTTTACGAATGTATCTGTTGTTGGGTCGGGAGACTGGACCAGTATGTAATATTCCAATTGTGATCTTACCAGACCCCTATATAATTGGAACAATGTCTCTATTCATGTATTCAGATCCTATTGCTATAAAGATCAATATACTATTTGCTTTCCTAATTGCTCGCTGAATCTGTCTATTAACATATCATGTTTCATGTACAAGTATACCCAGGACCTTGAAAGCTTAATGCCTTTCAATCTATCATCATCTAAAAATATTCTACCATCCTTTTTCTTTATTTTTTGAAGTGGATAACTTAACATTTTTCCACATTTCCTCATCCTCCTCACAACCCAGACTGCCACCTAGCATTGTATTATCAGCAAAATTGGATATATCTCGCTTGATTACACTGATCCAAATCATTCATATAGATTGTGAACAGCTGGAGCCTTGCACAGATCCCTGCAGTACCTCGCTGGTCACAGCCTGAATACAACCTGTTTACTCCTGCTCTCTATTGACCAATCTTCAATCCACATCAATATATCATTTCAAAGTAGAAACAGCCTAAGTGTAAAGAACAAGAAGTTTTGTTCATTAGCTGCTGTCTATAAAATCTGAGCTATTGATATAAAAATTATAAAGTTGTGTTTCTTTTTCATTTTGTCAATATACATTCTTCAATCATCTTGAAAACTTGAATTGCAGTCTGCAAGCTACTTCTTCGTACCATGGGAAGGGAAGTTAGAAATCAGTGTATTGCTACAGCCAGGGAAGCCTGAGCTGTTATTATCAGCAGAATTGTCTAATTTAAAAGTCCAGTATTGCCAGAGCTTCTCTTTCATGCCTAAACAGTGCCAATTGTCAAACTTGTTTTTCTCAATGTTATATATTAATATGTGTATGATCCTGTAATTAGTTGTAGATTTTAATCCAAAATACTGAATTTGATCTGAATTTCACATATATCCTGTGTTATTCTGTATGGAGAGTTGAGGCATAATTAACTTATTTTACCGGTGCATTAGTGGGCTGTTGGCAGAGGCATGGGAATCTGAAACATTTGGAGGTCCAGTTGAGAACATAGAAAACTGCAGATTTGCTTGTGAGGCAGGTTGCGATAAGAACATCTTGTTGAAATATCACTTGGAGACACAACGATTTTGTCACTCAAGTAAGAAGTGCCTGACATCTGTCGCAAATTGAATATATTTTTGCTTAGTTGTCATTGGTGGCTTATAACAGTGAACAACCAGAAATTGGTGACTTTTAACCAGTACAAACAAGCAGAAACATCTTCAACTACTTGGCTTCATGTAGCACCTCTACCATAATGAAATGTTCCAATTGTCTTCAAAAATTTATATTGATATTCTATAATTTTGGGGATCTCCAATAAGGATCTGAACTTGGATTCATTCAGTTTATCTTGGTAGGGCTTTAGATAAATAGAGAAGGGATTTTCTTTTGGTACTATTGTAATATTATCTTTGAAATTTGATAATTAGTCTCTCTGAGTGCTGGGTGTTTCTGAAGTTTTAGTCACATTGTGTGCTGACTTAGAATGGACATATTTAAGTACGAACTGATTTTTGTATTTAAGGCTACACAACAATGTATTGGCTTGCACTTGCAATTACCTTGATTAAACCCATGATGAATTCAGATAATATAGTCCTACTGAACAATTTAAAGAACACTGAGTCACTCTGAGAATGACATTTTGACTTTTTGTTGGAAGAGTTTGTGCATTGTATCTGGCTGCCTGCCAATTTATTTCACATAGCTGCCAAAGGAGTGATTAGTGAAGGCCCCATTATGGCAAATACCTTCAATAAAGTGTCAGTTCAGACAATAAGGCAGTTCCGCAAAGCAGCAACTCATAATTTATATAATCTTAGAATGCCAAAAAGGCTGATCCACTACTGCTGTGGCATGTATCTTTTTTCTTTTTTTTTGACAGTTGACTGTTTTAAAATGATTAAAAATACCAGCTATTTCACGGCAATCTATGAGCAGTTTTCTAATTCTAATTCTAGGCACAGGAGTATATATTTAAGTACATCGTTCATTCTCGGAGCCTATACGCTCTTGCGACTGGTGGACAGAATGAGGAAGAATTTCGAAATAGCATTTATGAACTATTCCAGTCAGTGAGATATTTCCTTTCCATTGAGAGCCAGGGATCATCCATCATTACACAAACTCAGGTGAGTTGCTTAAACCTTAACCCTGCAATAACTCAGTGCATCATATTCTAATTTTCTTAGGTGATGATCAGGTATTGCCAATTTTCAGCCAGGCCTAATTTTTTTCCCTCCATTTCACTGTGTCTAACAACACAATAAAACTCTGATAATCCAGCATGCTCAGGACTTTATTGGTACCAGATTAGCAAATTTTAGCCACTATTGGATGTTATTCAGTAGTGCTGTGCCTAATTTTCATGTCTTTGTGAAGCGAAGAAAGAACGCATCAGAAATTCCATACCTTCCTCAAACCACAACTGATTTTCATTTGATTTATGGTTGATTTTACCACTCTGATGTATGCTGACAAAGATTTTCATAAATTTTGATAAGATTCTCCAACAGAATGATCTCTATAAATTTCTAGGTTGCTAGTTGTGCCGTGTGATATTTAGAGGCCATTCTGACAATCCTTTTAAGGCTGCTTCTCCAATATGGGTGCTAGTACAGAAGTGATAATGATGAAACAGCAGCCCTGTTTATACCTCATTCGATTTTCTGCTCCTTTGAAGTCAGCCTCAGAGGCAAAAGAACAGAGTGTAGATGGGTTGCTTCTGGGTTGTTATCAAATACATATCACCCACAATCCTTTATACAGTTGCTGAAGTCCAGAATGTCACCTTGTAACATATATTAACTCTCATTTTTGAAAATGATGTTTGATTTATTTACAGACTAAGCTGTAATTTGGATAATACTTTTGCTTGTGGAAAGATTAAACAACAAAATGCTGACATTTTTACTTTATTTAAATTGGTAATGTCAGGAACATTGATACTTTTTTCTGTTGCATGCAATTTAAAAAGTAAAATTTGAAACAATTTTATTATGAAGTTGAGAGGTGTATTGGGATTTGTTTAGATTGTCTTGTCTCGTATATCTCAGTACATGGAACATTCCCTTTGAAGTCATGGATTAAAGTAGTTATTGCTTAATTGCTACAATTTATCAGACAGGGATTATCAAATCAAAAGAAATACTCTGATTCTGGAAATCTGAAGAAAGAATGCAAAATGCTGGATATACTCAGCAAGTTGGGCATCTCCTTTTGAGAGAAGAGCAGGGTTAGCATTTCAGATGGACCTTCCTTCAGAACTGGATGGGATTAGAGATGGTATAGTTCTTAGGGAGGTACATTAGAACAGCAAGAAAAGAAAAAGAATAAAGTAGGATTTGCTTTGGTGTGACTGATTTTGGAGGAGCACATATATAGTTACCTATATGTCTTTTGCGAGCTTAATCTTTAATTTCTGGGTATGAGAACATAACACCCCACCTCCTCTGCACAGGTCCCTGCACAAAAGAGATTGTTTCAGAAAGGACAGAAAACTGAGGAGACCAAATTACAAACTGTCATGATGATTCAAAATAATAGAGGGTAGTAATTGGCCAAGTACAAAAAGAGACACATCTGGAGGGACTGAGAATAACACTTGATAAATCAACACCCACTGGCCAAAAAGCATGGAGCAGTGGTTATGATCTGCATTACTGAGCTCAATGTTGAGTTCATAAAGTAGGAATCTGATTAAACTAAAGATGAGTTGCTTCCCATTCAACCTCATTGGAACAGCCTGGGAGATCAGTGGTTATCACGGGAGTGGGATGGAGAATGATATTCACAAATGACCAGAAACTCAGTCATGATTGTGGATTAAATGGGGTAATCAGGGAAGCAATCATTAACTTTGTACTCCGTATTATGAGAACAAATCAGGATTTGTGGTGAAAGGTCATTGACCTGAAACTTTAACTTTGTTTCTCTCTTCACAGATGCTGACTGACTTGCTGAGTATTTTTGGAGTTTTCTATATTTTTTTTCAGGTTTCCAATATCTGCTTTGTTTTGCTTTTTGAAAACTAAATTGAAAGAATTACAAGTAAACTACTGCCTCCTGTTGAAGTAGTGTTTGTGACCCTAGTGGAGTTTTGATATTTGAGTTAAATTTTTATCTTTCCTTTTTCTTTACCAGGCTGTGTTTCTGAGCTCCTTTCCAGCTGTATACTCAGAAATGCTGAAACTGATAGATGTGCGAGAAGTTGCAAATCTGGTTAGAGACACGTTGCGCAGCATGCCAGATATCCTACATGTGGAATATTCACTGGAAGCTGTCAAGCTTCAGTGCATTGCTAAAACAGTAGAGAGCCAACTTTTTGCTAATCCCGGTAAGAGAGATAATTGTTTCACTATTATGTTAACTGTACAAGTTCTCCAATCTGTTGATAAATGGTTATTGCAGTTGGCCAATATTATTCTTGTTGAATCAAAAGATCTATATTTGACACACAAGCCAGTGACCCCAGCAGGGTTTATTAAAAAATCTTTCACTGGATTTAAACAGATGGAACAATATTGTTTATTATTCAAAAGGAAATGTTTGCAGTAAAGGGGATGAGGCTTAATTACTTTGAGAACATAAATTGCAACTTATAGCAGTATAACTTTGTTTTATGTTGATGAATATCCTGTTCTACATATTCCCTGTTACTCGATACTTACAGCTTGTTACATAATCAATATTGCAAAACTACTGCATATTTAGTAAAAAAAAATTCAATAAATATTAAATGCACCAATGTACAAACTGACTTTTCCTGGCTGTGTTTTATAATTGTGAAAATGTTGATTCAAGATTTGCTTGAAATGAAGGTATCAACTACATTTTACAGTCATTTATTCGGAGGAAACTAAAAGAGCAGTTAAAATTCAAGGATCGAGAAAAATATAGTTCATATGTATAGAACTGCTCTGTCTTTCACCTTTACTAACACATGCTTTCATTCTTTTGGGGTGACATTCTGCTTACCATGGTGGAATTTGAACTTCTCTGCATGTTTAGCCATTTAAGGTTGTCTCCTGACAGCTTTGAAACTAACTGCACTTCTCCAGGTTTAAGCTTTTAAAGAAAAGACGATTTAAAAAAAAACTTCAGTGCAGTTTCAAGGTTGGTGAATAAAATGCATTTGTTGCCATGAACCACCTTGATTTACTCTAACGTTAAATGGTCTAGAATTGGCAAACTAGTTGACATTGAAAGCTGGTTGTTGGACTGCACATTTGTAAGGCCTGCCAACTTGAATTACTGAAGAAACATGATTTTGGAGTTTTATTATATTTTGTTAGTTCAAAGTCAGATATTACATTAAAAAAAATAAGAGAAACATTTCAATATACTTTAAATCAGTGTATTGTGCAAATATTTTTTGGATATCTTTTGAATATTAAGTCACTGTTGAAGTGAATAATTTGTCTCAGAGGAAAGGTAATTCTGGAACATAGCAATTACATCATGGAACTTTGCATCATCTCTGCAGTTTGAAATAAACATGAGTAGATCGTTCAGTTCACCATGTCTGCATCTGTGCCACCAATTTTCTTATCTGCTACACAGCAGAGGGTTTTATAGCTTTTTTTTATGGTATCAGGTAACACGATGTTTATGACAACATCAAAATACAGCAGCATTTTTGTCTGTTTCATATGATTGGTTACATGCCATCCTCTGTCAGAAAGTTGCACTTGCCCACATAATAACTGCACTTCAAAAGTAATTGTTTTGAAGCACTTTCAGGACCCAGGCATGAGATAAGTAGAAAATTGTTTATTCCTGTTCAGCAGTTACTATAGTAAGAAGGTTGTGGCAATCTGGATGAAGTACAAGTTTTTTCATTACTGATGAGTAGGCTGAACCTCTCAATGAAGACCCAGCCAGTATTGGGATGATATGTTGACTTCTTGATTCATTTTTGCATTTGTTAGGAAAACTGGAATTGGAGTTGGTTTGGTAAGATGACACATCATCTGTATTAAAACAAAATTATCATAATCTGGACCTGAAGGCTTATTGTATGAATCTGAGAATGGATGGTTTGATTCAGGAAAGGAATAAAATCTCTGTCTTGTTCCTCACTGTATATTCTGATCGATTATATAGAAGTACTTCAAAATAAACCAACTTGCATATCTATCAGCACACCACAGTTTGAAACACAAGAAACTTCAAAAAGCAATGAGCAAGATGTTATCTGTTAAAATCTCTTCATTGTTATTCTAAGTGAGACCTCCCCCTATTCCTGTCTGTCTGAAATAGAGCTTCATCTTAATTAGAGCTTCATCTAAAATAGCTGATAGCTCTTAAGAATATGAAGTGCTCTGGATTGCTCGAAATGTAGGTCTGACTGTTTCCCTTCTAAATAACACTTGGAGGATGCACCTTGCTATGTTCAGGATGGTTAAGCAAGTGATTGACTCAATTAATCAAACCCTGATGTGGATCATTGGAGTCATTGGAATTAAGAACTGCATCAAAATATGGGAGAGGTGGGATTTTTCAGACACCTTTTTTAACAAAAATCAGCAGAAAGGCAGGTTGGTGAATCTGACGTATGTTTTGGGTAAAATATTTGTGAATATGCTGAAAAAGATGTTGCAGAACAAATGGAGAGAAATGTCAAATTATCATGACATAGATGTGTTTGAAAGCAATGCTTTGCAAACTTGTTAGAATTCTTCAAAGAGGCATTGGAGCTTCTGTGTAAAGTGAAATTGGTGGGGGTATTGTTAATTTGGCCTTAAGACTTTTCTCAAATGCTCCATGTAGGAGGTTGGTCCATAATGCAGAAGGGAGAAGGCAGAAATACATGGAAAAGTTGGTAATTTCATAGGGAAAGCTTATTAGCCATTTGCCTTCAGAAGCTTGCAATATATATTGAATGAAATTCAGTGATGCTTTGTTGAAAAACTGGCCATTTGCTTTTTGCTGTGTTCTAACTTAGAATCAATGTAATGAACAATTTTATCCCATATTCCCAAAAATGCTATCAGAGTTTACCATTCCTATTTGTTTGGTAACAGGATCATTGGTCCACCCTTCTTTGAATAAGTGTAATATCCTGCTTCCACATGATCTAATTGTTTGATTTCTCAGCCCTGTTTACATTCCTTGCTCTCTAAACTGAGAACAATTTGTGAACAATATTGCAGATGTACCCGAAGTCTAAAAGTATTTTGTTCAGGAGCTATATGTGGCTTAGCATGAAGGTTTTGATGTTATATTGACGTGATCTTCGGCTTTGACTTTGTAGTGACGCTCAGTGTAATTTGAAATGAAACAGAATTATTTTTGTAGACTTATTTCATTATCACGGGCATTGAATAACTGATGAAAAGTATATGCTGTAGGATTTTAAAATAGTATACAATTGTCAATATGGCCAGGACATTGACTCTATATCCTAATTGGAATAAATAGTCTTTTTATTTCTTTTGCGAAATGTCGGTGTCAACACCAGCATTTGGTCATGGACGATGGTGGACAACCGCTTTCTCGAACTGCTGCAGTCTGTGAAGTGAATGTACTCCCATGTGCTGCTGGGTAGAATGATAAATGGTATTTAGGAAATGATAATGAATAGGTATGCCATTAATAAAACGTGGAAACATTAGAGGCTAATTTAAAGTTCATAGATTGTGACGACACCCGTTCCTTTTGACATACCTCCATGTATAAAAGGTTACATCCTGTTTTGTGCTTCAGCTATTTTAACATAGTCCTGGAAGGAAGAGTTGGAATTTCCTTCTCGAGAGTATTGGTGAAGCAAGGACACTGGCCATGAAGCTACCTTTGATGTAGGATAAGAACATGATGTAAAAAAACAGGAAATAGAGGCCAGTGAGTCCCTCAAACCAGCTCTGCCATTCATTTAGATTATGAGTGATCTGATCTTGGCCTTGTATCTTTTTCCACTCTCTCCCCATCCCCCTTAACTCTAACAAAAAAAACTCTACCTCCACATAGTTCAGCCTTGTAACTCTTTTCTTAGAACCATGTGTTTCTTTTCCCCACAGCAATATCGGCTTTGCTGTGTGACTATTCAAAATGGGATTGATGATACGCATTGGTGACAGATCGCAAAGTGAAAATGTTCTGCTTTCCAGTGCCCAGTGAAAAGTGGGAGTCATTTCAGCTGCAGCAGCTGCTGCTATGATAATTGTTGAACCAGTCTTGGGGTGTTTTAGTCAGCTGAATTTGCAGCCTAAAGATGTGTTGAGATGAAACAAATTAAAAACCCTCAAGTGGGAAACTTAGCCTAATAACCTTCCAAGGTTGGATTTACCAAGGATAAAGTTCACCTCCACATTTGTTTCTTAACTGGTCAAATTGCAAGCTTAGTTTTCTGATAGCACATCAGTAATATCTACAGTTGATGGTACTTGATATAAAGCACAAAAGGCAAGGGTAGCCTTATAAAGAACGATTTACTGAGTAACATTATTTGTGGTTGGGAGAAGGAATTGTCTCTGAGAGTGCTACATTTTCTCAGTGCAAACCGGAATATAAGATTTATTTGATAAATTTCTGATAATGTGGTCAAAATTGGAGAGAAGTACACTAAGTTGTTGGAGTCTAGCACCAGATATAATACTCCCCCCAAAGCCTACTGTGGTGTGATCATTCTTCAAGCCATGTAACTAATGGCATTTAATGCTGCACTTTTTAAAGACACCAACTTAGGCTTTTAAAAGATACAAGCTCTAAAAAAATCTGCTTTCAGGAAGAAATTATTTGCTTTGCGGGCTAGATATAACAAGGATGTGACAGAAACTATGGTTACATATGTGCCATCAAATTGGAATTCCTGCATGAATTCCATTGTCCCAAACTACTGGCTTCTCTTTCCCAGCAATATCCAGACTGTGCTTCAGCATGAGATTCCGAATGGAGCCCAGAAATGGAATACAAACTTGTGGCAATCTGCCCACTGAACCTATGTTAGGTTTTTAATCAGTCCATTGTTTCAAAAGAGAGAGCAGTGGCTGCAAGGGAAAAAGCTTAAGTATTAAGACCCACACTTGATGATTTAGGATCAGATTCTTCCCCTCTGCTATTAGATTTCTGAATGGTCCATGAACACTAACTTGTTATTTGTGTTTTTTTTGCACTATTTACTTGTAATTTAGAATAAACGTAATGTCTTTGCACTGTACTGCTGCCGCAAAACAAGAAACTTCACATCATATAAGTCAGTGATGATAAACCTGATTCTGATTCATTATGTCAGATACTTGTTTTTATGTATTTACATGTATATTTCTAAAGTTCAATATTTTTTAAGCCTTTGTAATAGTTTCTTTGATTTGCTATTCTTGTTGGATGTTTCAGAGGCAGAAAAACTTCCTAAGATTTTGACAGCTAACAAAGCTGGGTTGGTGACATGACATGGCTAGGCTAGCTATCAATATTTTCTTTTCATTGGTTTCCTGGAAGGCCCTTGTGATGGGATAATATAATGCGAGACTACTAAATGGGTCCTTGCCATTTAGGATATGGATGGCAGCAGAGAGGAGGTTCACATACATAAAACATACATCAATGTGCTTGGTTGGTGGCCACTGGCAGCAACTGTTGGCCTAATCTTTCAGCATTGCTATGTAAGAAATAAGTGATAACCTTACATGAGAAATTTAGCAATTATACATGCATCTTTACATGACACTTTTTAATATGATGCAAAATATTTCCCATAAAAAACAAAACTTGCATTTTCAATGGACGAAGGCATATAGTGCCACACTAGCAGCAATTGTAAATATTCAGATGCCAAGCATTGCCATGACCATCAATATGACAATACTGTTACTTATTGTCTGTCAATGTATTCTAGATTCTCGCTGCATTCTCCTACCTGTGGTTCTTCACCATCTTCACATGCATTTGCAAGAACAGAAGGATCTCATTATGTGTGCACGCATCCTTAGCGCCATGTTTTGTCTCATCAAGAAGGATGGCACTGTGAGTATCTAAGTGATACATGGTCAACAAGCAGATTTACTTTTTTTTAAAAAATGTGGTATTTGGGCATTGAAAGGCCTTGCTTAGTTTCTGCTTCATAAAGTAATGACCAAGTTTAATATTTTCAGTTGTTTTCTGTTAGTATTTGGGATACACTTCCTTGTAAAAATAAAACCCTTTGGCTTCATTAAGATGCTACTTTTAAAAAAAAGCTGAATCCATTACTTTCTTCCAGCTAATTGTTAAAAAGACAGAAACTATCATATTTAGCCCCTGTTACAGAATCTGTATGTTTATCATTGATCTTCTGACACCTCACCACCTCTGACTAAACCAGGCTCTTTACCACTTCAATGTTCTATTTGACCCTGAGATGAATTTCAATTCCTTACTTTGTCCATCACAAAGATAAATTGCTTACACATCCTCAGTGACATGTATCTGCTGCTGGAATTCTCACTTTTGTGTTTGTCACCTGTTGTTTCAACCTTTTCCATGTTCACCTGACAGTCTTGAATCTCCATCCTAGACTTCAGTTTACCCAAAACATGGTTGCCTGTAACATATCACATCCAAGCTCCCACCTGTCTAATGGTCTGTGCTCCAGTGATTCCCAAACCTTCGCTTTGGGGAAAAAAAAGACTTTCTTGGTATGTAAATCCTCCGTGTCATCTAGGACCTTATGTGGAGTTTTCATCCTGAACATTAACACCTTCAATAAAGTGAAATCTTAGACCTCGTTTAAGATGCCACCTAAACACACTGCAATCTGAATTCAATAATAAAAATGTTTGAGCACACAATTCATTCGTTGCACAGTCTCAAGCAAACCATTCAATGTAAACTTTTGTTTCCACTTTGCCTCTGATTGCATTTTGTAAACTATTGTACCTATGCAAATAAACTAGGATTTACATTTCACACTTTTCTTGGTTATCCTTCAGATGAAAAACTTAAGTATATCTCCCCCCATTTTTAAGAAATACTTGACAAGTTCTCTAGATAATGGCTGGTTCTTTTTGCTGGTCTTGACCCCAGTAGGGCTGCACTGAAATGTTGTTCTATTGCCAGATACTTCATTTTTTTTTTGAGAGGTACTTGCTTAGTCCTGCTTCAGAATTCTCCTGGATGCATACCTGTTATAGAGACTTGACTAGTTGAATTGGATCTTGTTGGCACAACAGATCCAGTAATATTCTTTCTTGGTTCTTCTCCCAACTTCTGTCACATCTCAGTACACATTGGGTTATAGCCATATTTCCTGTACAATTTGCTACTATATCTCAGCACACAAGGTATTTCCATGAAGCTATATTTGTTCTTTAGGCAATCTTTTTTATTTTTAGATGAATGAACAGGAAATTTTGCCAAGAGTTTACCTTGGCAATTCAACTCAATTGGTTGAATTTTGAAACTATTTTTTTAGTTTGAGTCTAAACTTTATTCAATGGATATCGATCAATGTCCCTCTGGAATAATCTGTAAAACTGTATTCAATAACTTCTTCATCCTCTTCAAGTTTATTTAATCAGTTAGCAAATCTGTACCAAATTTTCCAGGCAATCAATCATAATTAATTAACTAACTAAACTGCCAATGTGAGCTATTTTGCATTTTCCCTTTCTCACATTTACCTTCAGTTTTATGATTGTTTGTTCACTGCCCAACCCAAACAGATTTGTTACTGTGATGTAGAATTCCCAGAAAAAATCTTAAAATCCTCCCATTTAATCTCTTAAAATTCCTTTGTTACACCTGAATTGCAGTTGCTAAATACTTCAATGGTTTGTTGCTGTTTGATAAGCTGAACTCTTATTATCATATCCATAATAAATTACTCATGGATTTACCTGATACTTTATGTGAACCTTCTCCTTGTGGCTCAGTTACCTTTATTTTCCTCTCAATTGTCGTAAATTTTGTCATTTTCTTCATTCAGCAAATCCATCAACACTGTGACAACTTCCATTCACATCATTTGGATGCCCACAACTATCTGTCTTCATAACCACTTCTCTTCATAATCAATGCAACTACAATTTAATAAATAATTACTAAATCAAATAGTGAATCTAAGTAGAATGGGGTTACAGTACAGCATTTATGGGGAGCAGAGTGTCCAAAAGACTGGGTCATAATCTAGGGAGCGCTGAGTACTTAATGAAAATGGAGGGAGATGTATCCAAGTTTTTCATCCAAAGCATGGCCAAGAAATGAATGGAATTTAAATTGCAATGTATTTACACAATTGTGATAGTTTACAAAATGCAATCAGAGCCAAAGTGGGAGCAAATTTACAGTGTATGACCCCAAGCAATGTGATTGAGACAATGTTGAAATTTAATTTTGGGGTTTATTGTCTTCAGATTGTTGTTACAGTTTCATCTTGCTGTATACTGTGTAATTATAAGATGAGTAACTCAAATTTACAGTACTGCATAATTATCTTGCACAGGCTGTTGAATTTAACAGGAAAAAAGAAATCACTTTTGTGCAGAGCTTGCAAGCAAGGTTCAGGTAAATAGAGTTGTGGGCCCCAAAATCTCAGCTGCTCTGATCTGCTTCTCCTTTAATTATTTGGATGGCTTGAAGCCAGGAGGATCTGGACAGATCAGATCCAATAATTATATTTCTGAGAAGGCCTTTTTAGAAATGAAACCTCCTATGCATCTTCCAGACCATTGTTATTTCAAGTTCAAGGCTAGCTACCTTGGGAATATTTGGGATGCATTTAACAGCCCCATAGAACCCTTCAAGCAATAAGATGCAGTTAGGCAAATGTGAATTGGAACATTGGCTGTACATGCATGACTCTGGAGTGGTGGGCTGAAATGTGAGAAAAGATGGCATTTGGGCTTCAACTACTCTTCACCACCACAAACGCCGCCCCCCCCGCCCCCCCCAATGTATCTCCATTTCTTGGTTGGATAGGGGCTGTAAAGTCACCAATTTACCTTCAGTGCAGACCCCAGGGGAAAGACGTGTACCCAAGTTGCACTTCCTCTTGTAGTAGAGGCACTTAAATCACTGATCACCTCTTTTCTCCACAAACTTTGGCAGGGTCAACAGTCAAACCTGTGGCAAGTACATAGCTGTATTTGCCTGAAGGTATGCCATTCTTTAAATTGTTGGACCTATGACATTTAAGTAAAAGGAATGGGGAGAAAGCCTGATATTAGTTTGTCAAAGCAATTAAATTAAAGAGAAATGCTCCAGAAAATCTGATGTACCTGTAAGTAATTGACCCAACTGGTTATTTGAAAAAAACAAATTTTTTTGGGAAGATTTCTTAAATAAAGTTTGAGCTTCTCCACTTGTAAGAATGGGACTTTAAGTGGGACAGAATAAATTTTTCTTATAACTGGTTGTTTGTAGGATTTGTACTAGCTTACTTCCATTATAAATTAACAAACTATTTTAACTTTCACAATAAAAAGTTCTTCCATTGGAGATACAGCCTGAGCTACTATCGTTGTTTTTGTGTGGCCTTATTGATTGATTCTAGTTTGTGTGATTGTCTGCGAAATGCAAGCACTTAGAATGTACAATGTCTCTGTGATAGCGTGGGAGTTTTATTTTATCTGCAGTGAATGTTATGCTGGGGAGGACAGTAGTGCAAGGCAGAAGTATCTGTTGATTCCTCACAAAGTTACTTTTGCCCATGTGATCTCCTCTTTGTAGCTTCAGACAAATGTAGATAATCATTGGACGATAATAAAAAAAAAAGTAGGCATTATACTCAGACTTTTGACAGAACATATTATTTTCCAATTTGCACTGATTTGTATCTGACAGTAATTAGTGAAAATGGGTAAATCACATATTAAGAGGGAACACAAAAACTGAAAGGCATCTCATGCAACAGACTATTGTAAATAATGCCTTCAAAGAGCACACAATGCAATTTAGCCCTCTGGGCTTTTTAATATTTCAGTGTGTGTTCATCTTCATTGCCTTTTCCAGACACAGTACCAGTTTATACTTACTGACTTCTTGGAAATGTGAACTCATCAAAGCCTTATCTACTTTAAAAAGACTCACTTCCTAGTGACGTAAAATATTGCAGATGCAGTAGTCTGGAGCAGAAAACAAACTGTTAGAGGGACTCAGCAGGTCAAGCAGCATCTGTTAAGGCAAAGAAATGGTCAACATTTTGAGTTGAGATCCTGCAGCAAGACTGGTCTCAATCTGAATCGTTGGCTATGGCTTTACCTTCACAGATGCTGCTCAACCCACTGAGTTCCTCCAGAAGTTTGCTTTTTACTCACTTCTTTGATTGAACTGGCTTGATTCTGTGCTGTAAATACAATGTGAATGTATTTGACATCAGCTGTAATTGATATCATATAGGAGGCAACTGTTTCAGAGGAGGTGGATATGCTTGTGGACAGTTTGTTGGGTATGCTGCTGAGGACCATATTAGAAATCAGCAATAGGCCACAGCCCTCTGGACCCACAATTCGTTTGCAATTTCAGGATGTAACTGTAAGTATACAGTCAAAAGTAAATGTCTCTGCAGTAACACTTCTCTAGTTTTCTTTCCACACTTTACTAGGTGTTTAAGCCTTTCATGAAAGTAGCTTAAAGCCATTCATTGGTACAATTGATGTGATTGCACATTTATCACAAATGAAATTTTATACACACCACAACTTTGCACTTGGACTTCCTGGTTATAGATTTTTACAATTTAGGCCTGTGTTGTATTACTGTAAAATATTTATTTCTGGTATTTGTATTTTTGCAAAAATACATAACTGTGTATAACTTAACCATTTTTGTTTCAGATCTATTAAGTTTTTATTTTCAAAACTTTCTTCTATCATAAGTTTGAGGAAAAAGCTACCTACAAAATTATATTTATTTTGTCTGTGTTTATCTATCTGCACTTCTCTCATTACTCTCTTCCTTTTGTTATATATCCCTCCTGCTTTTCCTACTCTTTTCTTTCCACTCCCCAGCCAGGTTCACATCAAATAAGAAATACCAGCTATGGTGACAGAAGAAATCCGCAATACAAGAAATCTTTGAAAACTCAGCAACCGATCAGCTGAGAAGTAACTTTCTTTTAGATTGTGTGGGAACACATGAACAGGAGTGGACCGCTCAGCTCCTCAAGCTTTTTCAGACAGATTCTTAGATTGCAGCTGTCTTGTTCTTCCTGATTGCCCTTGATTCACTTGTCCAACAAAAATCTGATAAATTCATGGTTTTTTTTGGGTGGAGAGGGGAGAGGAACATATTTTGGATTTCTTCTTCTTTTTCTCTGAAACGTTGCTTACTGTTTTAATTACAAAATAGCCAAGTTTAAATTTGAACATTATGTTCTCTTATTCTGAGTTTCCCCACCAGAACAAATGTTATGCTATCACCAATTTAAATATGTTCTCTTAATTTTCACTTTTCTTAATTCCTTAGTTACTTAAACAAAAGGCAAGCATTCATTATGTATGTTTAAAAAAAATCCAATAAGTGAAAACTACAAAAAAAAAAGCACCATATATGCTTAACAAGTCAAGCAGTATTGATGGAAACAGAGGTAACATCAATGAGCTTTTAACAGAAGATAAGTTACCAACTTGAAACTGTTTTTTGTACGTATACTGCTGACTTACCTCAGAATTTCCAGCATTCTTGTTTTGATTGTGTATAAGAAATGATGTAGTTGGAAAAAAATTTGGAATTTAGGAAGAGTACTTGTGTACCAGTGGAAGTTCAACACCCATTAAACCACAGCAGAAAATGACTTCGCTAAATGACTATACTTCATTAATCACAAGTAGTTCAAACAATTCAAAGATTCACCACGTAGTTCAAATAATTACTTCGTTCCTTAGTTTCACACTTCTTTTAGTTACACAATAGTTTACTTTCACAGCTTCCAGACTCATTATTTGTATTCAGATATTACCCGCTCTAGATGGACTTGGCCAGGGTTTGATGTGGCAAGTTCTTCTCCAAGTTCCTGACTCTCTCCTTCTGTTAGCATTATTCTCCAGAGTTGTAGCTACCAATTATCCTATGAGGCACCTTATTATACATTTTTTGCATACTTTGTAGGCATTGCTTTGATTTTACAGCCAATTATATGGCTATAAGTCCAATACTTTCCTTATATATACTTTAATTTCTTCAGGTTCCTTCTGGCTTTCATAATCATTTTAACCTCCTGGTCTTGTGATTTTCAGGGTGGCTGTCTCCGCTGTCTATATCCTGGCATCTTTATCTGTTTGTTCTGTACTCTGGGACATTGGGGTAATTCACAAAGGTTGTAAAGCTGTCTCAGCTATGTTCTCACATCAAACTAGACAGGTCTCCAGATTTCAAAGTGAAAGCTGTCTTAGCTATGTCTTCATGTTGAAACTGACCAAATATCTAAATGTCAATGTGACCACTTCACATTTCATCATGCTTCTTTGTTGCTTTGCTTCCCCCTTCCCCTACCCCTACACCCACCAACCCCCCCCCCACCCCCCCCCAACACTGGTATAGAGAATTGGCCTACGTAATCCTATAATATCATTCGAAGTTGCATTTCAAATGGAGCCTATAATGATTTTACATTATTAACAATTATGTAATTCAAGCACATCTTGATAGGGTTATAATTAAATGCAAGTATGTGCTGTATCTGTGCATTTCCAGTGGACCACCAGGTTATTTGTGAAAATTTATCTCCTTCCAAGTTTCTGCATTGATCAACCTTTGGCAGAGAATAACCTACTAAAGAAGAAAAGCAATTCGACTATCTTGGGTTCATGTGATGAAATAGTTTGATGCTTTCTGAATTGAAAGTTATGAGCTAAAACCTTAATGAACAACATGAGCAAATAATCCAGACTGGCATGTCAGTGCAATAGTGAGGGATTGCTGTATTTCAGATAAGGCTGTCCTTTGAATGAGATATCATGTCACAGTTCAGATGGATGAAGATCTCTAAGCATTATTTTCTTAAAAAATACAGTTCAAGCATGTTAAAACAGCCTTTCTTCAAGCAACTACCAAAAAAATAACTACTTTGTGTTGCTGTTTGTGAGATTATACTTTCCCCAGATATCTCCCCTTCCTCTGGGGCGGGGATGTGGAATAATTTGTTGCATGTGGATACTCCTGCCTGGTGCTGAATTAGGTCTTTTTCATATTTTATTTTCTCATGTTGTTTGGTTACATTTCTATTTAGGGCTGTAAAACACTGGAAAAACTGGTATTTATCACATGAGAAATGGACTTAAATTTCAGTACAATTAAGCAAAAACTAGGTAATCCTGTTAGAAATATTATGTGACAATAACGATTTGTTTGTATTGAGTGAAATATAAAATAAAAACAGAAGATGCTGGAAATGTTCAGTAGGTCAGACATTGTGGAAAAAGAAATGCTGTTTCAGGTTAGTGACTTTTCATCAGAGGTGAACCCATAACTTGGTGGCTGGGTGAAAAATGATCACCTTCATTCTGATACTTTGACATTCAAATAGTTAAGCTGTTTGTTCAAATGAAAATCATATTTTTTTCCATCCTTTTAGGAACCTAGTTAAAGCAGAACAATGTGAAAATAAGGGCACTTTGTTCTGTGAATCAAATCTGATAAGCATTTAAGTCATTAAAATACATATGCTTATTTCATGGTTTTCTAATTAAACCTTTTGCAGGTTTCGGTAGCAATTTATGTAACAGCACATGTCAGACTCTGCACCCTTGTTCTGTAAGGCAAGGAGTGAGGAGGTTGTTATGGCAATGTTAGATGGTCTCACTGACACTGTCTTTCATTGTTTTTTTTGATGAACTGGAAGAGACCAAGTTTCATCCAAACATGAGAGCAGCCAGTGATTCGCACATTACACCAGTGATGGGTGTTTTCATTTCTACATTACTATTAACCCACAGGCACTCAACATGAAAGCTCTCTTGTAGATCTTTGAATCACTCTAAGATTTTAGAGTGAGCAGGACCCATGTAAAATCATACCTTAACAAGATTCAGACTACTTTAAAAATGACTGAAAGAGAGGCTTTTAGAGTGATGTCAGTGCCGCTCTAAACTAAGATCTTGAAAATGTGATGTTTTCGTTAGTTCAGTTATTTGGAAGTCCTTCGTAAAATCTATCAAAAATAGAGCACACTACTCCAATCATGATGCTTAGGTCCTCTTGCCTTCCTTCAATCTCACCTGGAATTGCAGCTACTAAACCATTTCTGTGCTCTAATCTGGGTTGGGCCTACAGGTTACTTGAAAGGAAGGAAATATTTGCAGCCTCTGAGGAAGGTGGAAACAAATGGGAAACCTTTTCAGAAAGCTTCAACAAATATAAAGGGGTGAATGACCTTCTGTGCTGTTGGATTGTACAAAGTCCATATTCTGGCAGACGGTCGAATTGTGAATGAGATAAAAATTTATTTTAGTCCTCCATTAATACCTCACTGTCCATTGTAGCCATATATTTCACATTGCTGGACTCTAAATCTGAAAGCCCATCCATGAATCATACAGCATGGATACAGGCCCTTTGACCAACTGAGTTTGTGCAGGCCATCAGGTGCCTATCTATACCAACTGCATTTTCCAGCGCTCAGCGTGTGCCATGGGGTTTCATGTGTTCATCTCAGTAGTACTTAAACGTTGACAGAGTACCTGCCTCACATCAGATATGTGTTCCAGATATCATTCACCCAGGGTTAAAAAAATGTCTTCCTCAAATTTCATCTAAATCTTCCTATCAGTGGCTTCAACTCATACCCTCTAGTTATCAACACCTCTGCTGAGGAGAAAAGTTTCTCACTGTCTGCCCCATCTATGCCGCTCATAATTTCATATACTTCTATTAAGAAACCCCTCATCCTCCTCCACTCCAAAGAAAACAAAACCGGCCTATCCAGTCTCTCAAGTATAAGGTGGTATGTTTTTGAGCATACTGCACACACCTCAATGCTGACACTGTTAATGCCTAAATGCCTGTAGGACTGGTAACTTGTTTTTGTTTGTTTCTGACAGGGGGAGTTTGTGGCTTGTCTGCTTGCTCTGCTCAGGCAAATGACAGATAAACATTATCAACAACTTCTGGAGCACTTCACCAGCAAAGATGATCTCAGGGTGAGTCAGCTGCATTTTTGTGAACAAATGCATTGATCTGCCAATTAGCAGAGCAGTGAATAAATGTTTGAGTGACACTGTTTTTGCCTTACTGGTCTATAATAATTGCATTCAGAAGCTACTTAGAATCTGAACTATATTCCTTTTCAATGTACCTAATTTTGACTCAATTTGAGATATTCTTCAAATAAAGATAACTAAATCAACAATCAAATATTAAAGAACAATACAAATGAGGCGCAATGAACAAAGAAATATTCCATTGTATAGGAGGGAAAGTGACATTGGGGAGAGGAGAGACTGGAAATGCACAAAGGATACCAAGGGAGTGAAGAGGACAATGAATACAGTTATTTAAATAAAAGGCACAATAAAATCCCACTGAGCCCTGTCACTTCCTGCAAAATGCTCCTTACTGACATCTGAGGATATGCACTATTATGCAAATATGTGAAACAATCTGACATAGTTTAGGCACACAGAGCTTTCAGCCTATGGCCTAGTTAATTCCATGGCCTTCACTGGATATGTCCAGACTCATTGGCATAATAGACCCACCAAACATGTCAGGCCTGTGACATTCAGTTAGGAGGGAATGCCCAAAGTGTCCTCATGAAAACATGAGGTATCAGGTTAAACTTGAGGAAAGAAATACCGTGCTAATTATCATCTATTGTTTTCCTTCAGTTGATGAATTAATATTCCTCTGAGTTGCACAGAGCACTAAGTGCAGCACTATTATGAGCTGGAGATACCAACATCCATCATGAGTAACTCAGCAATGCTAATGATTGAAGACACAAGACACTACAGATGCTGGAATCTAGAGCAACACATAAAACACTGGAGGAACTCAGCAGGACAGGCAACATCCATGGAGGGAGATCGACAGTCAACATTTCAGGTGGAGCTCCTTCATCTGGACTGATGCTGCCTGTCCTGCTGAGTTCCTCCAGCATTTTGTGTGTTGCTTTTGCAGATGGAGCTGGTTAAATTCCTGAATGACAGCTGCCAGTCTGGTCCCTCAGCAGGTGGTGAGACAATTCCAAAGAGAAAAACTTTTCCTCATCCACTTTGGTGTCATTGTGACATTTGGCCATGATGGTGCTGGTGAGTGATTAGTCCTTGTGGCAACAAAGTCTTATCTTCACATTGGACATCCTCAGTTGTGTTGTGTGGCGCTACCAGTGACTGAATCGACTATTTCCAAGAATGGATCTAGCAGCTGTGTGACATTGTGGGCAGCAGCAGAATTGTGTTCCATCATAATCAGCAACCACAAGTTCTAGTATTTCTCACTCCCCAGCAGTAATGTAAAGCTGGGGTTCAATGAGCAGTACACAAACTCTCTCCAAATGGGACCAGCATCAGGTGTACCAAAAAAAAATGAGGTCACCCATTGGTGAAGCTGCAATAGAAGACAACACACATTCAATACAATGGAAACTGTGTGCTGTAGGCAGAGCGAAGTGATCCCACAAATAATGTCATAAACTCTGCATTTCTGCCACATCAAGTCCTGAACAGAGCTGGGTAATTAAATAAATTTAAACAAACTAATGGGATGAAGAAGGATCATGATCACTTCCCCCTCCCCCTTCAAAAGATATCTCTGTGGCATTTGCAATCATCTTCAGCCAAAAGCGCCACGTATATATAGGTATAGATATAGATAGATATAGATATACATAAAATTTATTTCAGCTTCGCCCTGAGATTTCCCCAATAGCACAGAAGACTTACTCAGCCAATTCTGTTCACTCCATGTAACAACAAAAGTTGAGAGCAATGTGTCCAACATTTGCCTTCAGCAGTGGTGCCATAAACAGTGCTATCACGCAGCTTTTACTAATAATCTGCTCACTTCGCTCGTACTCAGTTAAGGTTTTGCCCGGGCTGCTCTACTCTAGTCCTCATCACAGCCTTAGTCCAACAGGGAAAAAATATTGAATTCCATTAGTTCCTTGACATCATGCAACATTTGATGAGTATGTCACCAAGGATCCCTGATAAAACAAGAGGTCATTTTGGGGTTAGTAGGATATAATACTTTGAAATTAATATGCTTGCTTTTTTTTTAGGATTTTCTGCTGCAGATTTTTACAGTGTTTAAAATTCTAATAAGGCCAGAGATGTTTCCTAAAGATTGGACGATAATGCGCTTGGTTACAAACAAGTAAGATCTATACTTTAAGGTGCATCATGTATTGTGGCAGTGTTTGTATGACTGAAGGATCTAAACTCTTGAGCACTGATGCTACATTAAACATTTTGCTCATTACAGTTAAATGATTGAGAGCAACTTTGATCCATCCAGAATAGTTATTACCTTCTGGATTTTAGAGGTTGAATTTCAGATATGAGTTTCCTATTAGCACAATAGAGTTTCATATTCCTGGAGTTCTCTGGGGAAAATGGACAGGAGATGTTAGAATTAAGGAGAAAGGTAGGTGACGTTTCTAAATTAGAGCTACTTTATAATCTCATCCCTGATAAATATACAGTATTTGATTTACTCTCCTTAATATATCCTGGAACAAGCTTCACAAACCAGAATGAAGTGAAAGTTCCCACTAATGAAAACTATTTGTAATAATACATTGTAAATTCATTATGTGAAGTATTTCAGAGGAAGCTCGCTATTATATACCCCAGTATCTTTTGCTCCTGTGAATAGTGTTAAAGGGCTTTACAGTCATGAAGGCATCACATTTTGGCTCATTTTCATCTTGTCCATCTGGCCAGTTAACTGAAAAATTAAGCAGATTCCAGAATGGGTGGATAATTTGCTCTGCCTGTTTACTGCACAGGCAGTAAGTAAAAGCAGAATTCACTCCCAATAATAAAATGGCTCTTTTCAAAGTCACTGGCTGTATCTCAAGTTTTTTTTTGAAAATTTTAAACCATCTACCTTGTCCTATCTATCTGCCTGCAACCTTTGTCACAGATGACCACACATTCCTCTTCCGGAGGCTCTCCATGGTGGACCTTCTGCTTGGCACTATGGTCATCCAATTCCATTGTTATTAATCCACTGAGTGGCTCTTTCTTCTGCTCCTGCACTGTTATCTATGGTGCCCCTCAGGCATCGATTTCTGATGATTTAAAAACATGTGTCCAGTTCAAAGTAGTGCTGGTGCCATGCAACTTTACATCATTATGAACTCTCCCAACCCCTGCACTATATGGAAGCATCAGACAGCTTGGCTGATGTTTACAACTGGAAAAGCAGAAATTTCCTCCAAGTATGCATTGGGAAAAATAGAACCATTTCTACTTATGGGAGACTAAGTTAGTCACCACAAGTCTATGATAGTTGCTCATAAATCAAATAGGAAATTCAGGGACTGCTTTTTTACCTAGAGAAAAATAAGAGTTTGGAACCCTACTATAAGGAGTAGTTGAAGTGACGAATGTGCAAGCATTAAAGGGAAGCTGGTTAATCACACAAGGTGAAAGTAATTGAAGCATTTGCAGATGGGGTGCAACTGGGCTGAACAACTAGTCTGTTGTACACCGTATGTAATTTTGTGTCCTACTCGACCTCTGTAGTCTTGGACTGTAGCATCAAATTCCTTTTAATCCAACGGACCCTAAAAGCATTGAGTTATGAGTGATATCTCTCGTAGCTGCCTTGGAAGGAGTCTGAATGGTAATTTCTTCCTTACCCACCAGTGAAGCATATCCATCAGCATGGAATCATGCATGCATGTGCTGCCCCTTTGGACTTTTTCAATTCTTCCTGTTCTTTCATTGTGACTGTTAAGCTTTTCTCTTTTTTTTATCCAATTTCCTTGCTGTTGAATCTGATTCCAATACCCTTTTAAATCTGCTTTTAGCATCCAAGGAGAACAACCACAGGCTCTCCAGATTCTTTGCAAAACTGAAGTACTTCATAGAGGATACTATTCAAGTAAATCTCTTCTAGTAAACCACCTTCAAGATCCTAAGTTCTTCCTAAAGACCGCTATCCAGAAATAACTCAAACCTCCAGCCAAGACCTAAAAAGCTATGACATTTATTAAAATTAATACCTAGTCTTAAGAGGCCACTTTGATTGAGGTGGTGATAGAATTTGAAATTCGGTTATTTGGAATTATAACTTCAGGATAAGTTTTGACATTTTTCATAAATGGAAAAGAAAACTCTTGTTTATCTCAGCTCTTAAAGCCTATATTTCCATTACTTACACTAACATAGCAACTTGACAAAAAGTTCCTTTGCCTGAACTCGGCTCAACAAAGAAGCTGCATAATCTTTAAGCAAAACATTGCAGATCCTGGTACCTGAAATAAAAATATAGAGTGCTAGAAATATTGCGCAGGTCCAACAGCGTCCTTGCAGAGGAAAAGAGAGTCAACCTTTCAGGTCAATAATCTTTCATTAGAGTATATCTCTCCACAGAAGTTTCCTGACCGACCTGTCGAGTATTTCCAGCATTCTCTGTGTTTATTTCTGCTTAATCTTTCCTTGGTAAATATTGGAGCAGAAAAACAGGCAATGCAATTGGAGATTCATTTAAAAGACAGGTGAAGCAGTAGAGTTGGAGCTGGAGGGATTGTGCAGAACTGTTGCTTGGGGGGTTGCCAAATGGCGGCCCAACAAATCTGAGAAATCAAGAGCTTTTCCTGCCGACTGACCTATTCATTAGCGATGTTTTGCGTGGATCATTTTTTTTAAAGAATGAACATTCTGCTCAAAACTGCAAGTGAAAGATGTATAATACAAATTTCACTAGTTGTTAGTAAACAAGGGATATACCTACCTATTTCAACAAATATAAGCACAGATTACAATGCGAAAGATGACACGGCTGCAGGTTAATGCAATATTTTTCTTTAAAATTCAATGTTGCAAATTGAGTATGCAAATTCAGGAGCTGACTCCTGCTTTTCTCCTCTTTCAGTGTGATCATCACTACGATTCTGTATCTCTCAGATGCACTTAGAAAGAACTTTCTAAATGAAAGCTTTGACTTCAAGGTATGGTGATTTTAATTGGATGACACTCTGTGGCTTGCTGCTTTTTGGCTAATGTGCGTTTTGACATTGTTGACCTAATTTTGGCTTCTGCTCTTCTCGATCTGGCTCATTTAGCTGCTGAGCAGATATCGTAATAAATAACTATGTTCTTGTTGTTTAGGGATGATTCTTTCATTGATATTGCTCCAGTGATGAGACGCTTCAAGGGGATGACTTAAATTCCATTGGAAGTAATATTGCTGGGACAGCTAACAATTTATAAGAGCAATTTTAGCTTGTTCAGGATGGGTGAAGGGCTGATGGAGAAGGACTGTTGTTCCAGTGGTTAATAAAGGAATCCATTCCAAACTCGCCTACTTAAATTTACTTGGGGAAAGTTTGGAATTGTACAAGTAATCTGCCCCTGAGAGGCAGGTAATTAATTATCAGTAAATGATTAAAGAGACTTGATCATTTACACAGGACTTGATGGGGTAGATGGAGGGATGATGTTTACCTTGTTTCTGGAATGACTGAAAGCAGGGGGAAGGCCTCAAGATAAGTGGATGGCCATTCAGGACAGAACACAAGGCAATAAAAGTAGGAGTGGGCCACTTGGCCCCTCAAGATTGCCGCCGCATTCAATATGAACGTGGTTTATCTGCCCTAGGCCTCAAGTCCTCTTCTGTGCTGATATCACATTGCCCTCAATTCGCTGATCTTTCAAAAATGTACCTACTTCCTCTTTAAATACCTTCAATGAACAGGCCATCACAATCTTCCAGGAGCAGCGAATTCCAGGGATCCTCATGCAATAAGAAGAACATTGCACACCCAGAGGATAGTGAATCTTTGGAATTCCCTGCCCACAAGGACTGTGGAGGCTCAGTTGCAGAGTATGTTCAATGCAGAAATAAATAGATTTTTAGATAATAAGGGGATTGTGAGATATGAGATTAGTGCAGGAAAGTCTCAATCTCAGTGAGGTAAGAGATTACCTGTCATCATTAAATGGCAGGGCAGACCTGAGGGGCCTATTGGCCAATTTTTAATCCTCCATGCCTTGGACTCTATTAGTGATTTGAGCTTGACAACTGCAGACTGGTTTTTCCTGGACTCTGGGAAACCTGGGAGCTGAAAGGAGGAGAAAATGGCTAAATCCAGCAGGTAAGTATTATTCCAGGACTGTTCACCAAGCTCGAAACAGGGATGTTTAACCTCCAGCCCCTCAAACAAAACTGCCTTCTCCTGCCCCACTCCCGTTCAACTCCCTCAGCAACCCTCAGGACACACCACTCTGGCAATTCCTTGGTCTCACCTCCCCACTCATGAAGCATCCTCCAGCTCTGATGCTTCAAATCATTGATAGCATCTGAGGCATCAGATCATAGAAATAGAAATAGACCAATTGGCCCCTCATGCTTGGTCTGCCCTTCTGTGACCATGGCAGATTGTTTACCTCACTGAGTTCCTCCTGTGACCACCCAATCTTGATAATGATCAGGGCTGTCCCCTTTGTTCCCCAGCTGCTGCCTTGCTGGATCTCTGCTTGACAGTAAATAGTTTACGATTATTAATTCATCATTTCCAGTTTTAGGTGATTATTTGGAGATAAGGAACAAACTACAAGCATTAAATTGCCACTGAATTTTTGAAATATGCAAACCCCAAGTGTTGGTGCTTCCTGAACTGACAATGTGGCAGTTGCAAGCTGGCTGTTGGCAGGTTTAATTATAAATAAAAAAAACTGCAGGAAATCTGAAGTGAAAACAGAAAATACTGGAAATAATCAGCAGGTCAGGCTGCTTCAGTGGGGAGATAAACAGAATTAACATTTCAGGTTGAAGACCTTTCGTTAGAACATTGATTAATTACCAAATATGCTGTGGATCTGTGTTGTAGCAGGCATGCAAAATTCCATAAAACAGTTATGTTTTAGGTAGTTAGCTTGGAGTGTTAAAAGTTTAGCATGGAAAAAAAAATTGAGCCAATAAGTTGGGTCTCCCATTTACCTGGTACACACTGCTGTGTAAGAAGATCTGGTGCAGGAAAGTCAAGGGGGGAAAAAAAGGTTCTTGCAGGCTATATCTTGTGCACCAGTGTCTTGGTTGTATGTGGAGATGAGTACAAGTGGGGTAAATTAAAAATTTGCTGACGTGTTCCCATGGTTATTGAACTAGTTCACTGAGCACTTCTCAGAGCACTGCTTTGCATGTGAAGATTGGAAATGGAATTGGTTTATTATTGTCACGTGTACTGAGGTACAGTGAAAAGCTTGTCTTGCATACTACTCATAAAGATCAATTCATTACACAGTGCATTGAGGTTGTACAAGGTAAAACAATAACAGAATGCAGAATAAAGTGTAACAGCTATAGAGAGTGTAGTGCAGGTAGACAATAAGGTGCAAGGTCATAACGAGGTCGATTGTGAGGTCAAGACTCCATCTTATCATGCTAGGGAACTGTCAATAGTCATATAACATTGTGATAGAAGTTGTCCTTGAGCCTGGTGGTACGTGCTTTCAGGCTTTTGTATCTTCTGCCTGATGGGAAAGGGGAGAAGAGAGAATGTCCAGGGTGGGTGGGATCTTCGATAATGCTGGTTGCTTTACTGAGGAAGTGAGAAGTATAGACAGAGTCCATAGACAGTTTCTGTGATGTGCTGATCTGTGTCTACAACTCTCTGCAGTTTCTTGCGGTCACGGGCAGAGCGGTTTCCATACCAACTCATGATGTATCTGGATAGGATGCTTTATATGGTGCATCAATAAAAATTGGTGAGGGTTGATGGGGACATGCCAAATTTCTTTAGCCTTCTGAGGAAGTAGAGGTGCTGGTGAGCTTTCGGCTGTGGCATCTACGTGGTTTGACCAGGACAGGCTGTTGGTGATGTTCACTCCCAGGAACTTGAAGCTCTCAACCCTCTCGACCTCAGCACCGTTGATGTTTATAAGAGCATGTGTACTGCACCCCCACCCCCCGAAGTCAATGACCAGTTCTTTTGTTTTGCTGACATTGAGGGAAAGGTTGTTGTCATGGCATGATGTCACTAAGTTCTCTATCTCTTTCCTATACTCCGACATTGTTATTTGAGATACGGCCCACTACGGTGGTATAATCTACGAACTTGGAGACGGAGTTAGAGCAGAATCTGGTCAACTCAGTCTTGAGTGTACAGGGAGTAGAGTAGAGGGCTGAGGATGCAGCATCGTGGGGCACCAGCATCGAGAATAATTGTGCTGGAGGTGTTGCTGCCTATCCTTACTGATTGCGGTCTGTTGGTCAGGAAGTCAAGGATCCAGTTGCAAAGGGAGGTGTTGACTCCAGGTATCGGAGTTTGGTGATGAGTTTGCTTGGAATTATAGTATTGAAGGTAGAGCTGTAGTCAATAAACAATAGTCTAATGTAGGTGTCTTTACTGTCTGGATATTCCAGAGATGAGTATAGGGCCAGGGAGATGGCATCCGCCGTAGACCTGTTTTGGTGTAAGGCAAATTGCAGTAGGTCGAGGTTGTCTGGGAGGCTGGAGTTAATGCGTGCCATGACCAGGCTCTTGATGCATTTCATGATGGAGGATGTCAGAGCCACCAGGTGGTAGTCATTAAGGCATGTTACCTTGTTTTTCCTAGGTACTGGGATGATGGTGGTCTTAAAGCAGGTGGGAACCTCAGATTGTAGAGGGTAAAAATGTCTGCAAATACCCCCAGCAGCTGATCTATGCAGGATCTAAGGACACGGCCAGGGATACCATCCAGGCCAGATGTTCTTTGCGGGTTCACTCTCCGGAAGACTGACCTTGCGTCCGCAACGTTGACTGTGGGTTCAGGTGCATTGGAGGCTGTCGGGGTAGGTGGTGACATTCCAATCCCCTTCTGTTCAAAACGTGCATAGAATGTGTTAAATTCATGGGGAAAGGATGCACTGTTGTTGGCGAAGCTGCCCGACTTTGTTTTGTAGCCCGCTATACCACGTAAGCCCTGTCACACTGACGGCTAGTCTGGGACTCGATTTTGGACCAGTATTATCTCTTGGCATCTCTGATAGCTTTATGGAGGTCATGTCTCGATTTCTTCCATAGGTCAAGATCACCTGATTTGAATACTGCAGTCCTAGACTTCAGTAAGGAGTGGATCTCCCGGTTCATCCATGGTTTCCGGTTTGGGAATACCCGGATTGTCCTCTTTGGTACCTAGTCCTCAACGCAGTTGCTGATAAAGTCCATGATGGTGGACATCTAGGCTGACAGCTGAGTCTTTGAACAGGGACTAGTCCACTGACTCAAAGCAGTCATGTAGAAGCTCATTTGTTTCCTCAGACCAGCACTCTATGACTTTCTGCACTCGATCCTCCCATTTCAGCTTTTGTTTGTATGCAGGGAGGAGGAGCACAGCCTGGTGGTCTGATTTACCAAAGTGTGGGTGGGGGGTGGCTCAGTAGGCATCTTTGATGGTTGTATAGCAATGGTCAAGGGCGTTTGGGCCCCTGGTGGGACAGGAGACGTGCTGGTAGTATTTTGCCAGCACACTCTTGAAGTTGGCCTGGTTGAAGTCACCAGCAATGACGAAGAGGGCCTCTGTATCCTGTTTCAAGGCTGTTGACTACAGAGCATAGGCCATTGAGTGCAGTCTTCACATCCGACTGGGGTGGGATGTAGACTGCGATCAGGATATTAACAATCCATGCAAATCTGGTTGTAAGCAATTCGTCCAGGCAGATGGAGGAGTATGTAAACTCAGACATTGGCTGTGGGTTGAGTTTATGTAAGCTGGTTTCACTGTGCTTTGTGATGCATACTCTTCCCTAGAATTAATACAGCGCTACTCCTGCATTGAATCACCCACTCACCTGAAGTGGAAGCTACTGAACTGCAGTATAATTCAAGTGCTGTCTCCAGTTTCTGAATTTGCACAGATACAACCATCAAAGTAGAATTTGAGCCTTTGCATGGGATATGAATTTAAATTCTTTGATTCTCAAAAGGAGTCACTGTCACCATTACAGGTTTGTCTTTACTATTTTTAAGCACGGTGGTGCCCAAATATCGTGCTGAACACATAGGATCACTGGTCACTGAATGTAGCATGCATCTCATTTATATTTCTGTGCTGAAATGAGTGTGCATAAATTTTAATGTAAGGATATATCAGTAATCTCTTCATTATATACTTAATGATATGTGAAAATTTGAAAATAAATTGGGCATGGCATGGTGACGTAAACATTGCTGCTTCAGTGGATGGGAAGACATGGATAGAAATCCAAAATATGCTACTGATCCCAACTGTGTCATTAAATGAGTCATTTCCCCACAGGTAGTGATTGGAGATGATTCATTCCAGCCTGCTCTCACATTCCTAGCAGTGAAGTGGCAGAGACCTGTAAACATGCCTCACAACTCTTTTACAAGCCAAAAGTGATGCAAGCTGCAGGGGGTCCATAGAGAGGGGCAGCACAAAACATATTTGATCTTCTCAACAGCAGCTCCCCCTTCTTTCATACTACCTCCACCACCCCCCCCCCCCCGCCCCCCCCCCCCCCCCCCCCCCCCCCCAGTCTCCCTGATTGAAGCCATACACTTTTTTTTCCTTTCAAACTTGGGTTCAGTTGACTCATTAGTGTATTTGAAAAATCTTCAATGTGCAGCACACCACAAATTACTCTGCAAGTATTTATGTTCAGATGAAATTTTGTTGGCAGAGGCTAATGGGTCTTTGGGCAGTACAGCAGCAATCATGTTGTTCGTTGGACAAAATGCAGTGGTGCTCAAGGCATCAAGGTTACTGAATAGGCCGTGTACACTGTGTGCATTGCATCATTGAGGGATAGACTAAGGTGATGACCATGTCAGGTGATAAGATATCTTTATTAGTCACATGTACATCAAAACACACAGTGAAATGCATCTTTTGCTTAATGTTCTGGGGGCAGCCCACAAATGTCGCCATGCTTCTGGTGCCAACATAGAATGCCCACAACTTCCTAACCTGTATGCCTTTGGAATGTGGGAGGAAACCGGAGCACCTGGAGGAAACCCGTGCAGACACATGAGAATGCACAAACTCCTTACAGACAGCAGCCGGAATTGAACCCGGGTTGCTGGCGCTGTAATAGCGTTACGCTAACCACTACACTACCATGCTTGCTAACCGCTACACTACCACTACCATGCTGTGGATCATGGGTGAGATGGGATTGGAGGTTAGATTTTGGACAAAAATGGGTCCTTAGTCAGGCAGGGGCATAATTGAGGGCAGTTGATGTTCATATCAGAAGCCTTGATGTGGGAGTGATTGTGGAGACAGGATGAAACTGGTGGAATGAACAGAGTCAAAGTCATAATATCTGAAGGAAAGGAGATGGGTGACAAAACCTGCATGAAAATCAAAACAGCTGTAGTTGATGGAACTCTGAAATAGAAACAGAAGATGCTGGAAGCACTCAGCAAGTCGGGCAGCATCTGGAGAAAAAGAACATTACAGATCAAAGACTCTTCATCAGAACTGGGAGAGAGAAGAAATTAGTTTCTTTTAAATTGCACTGAAGATGGGGGAAAGAATGGATAAGAGAAAGGAAATATCTCTGATAGCACGAGACTTGCAACAGAAATGGCTATTTTGGATATAAATAGAAAAAATTAGTTACCTCAAGTTCCAGAATTCAATAGAGTCTGAAAGGATCCAACTTGCCCAAATGGAAGATGAAGTATTATTCAATCTTATTTTGGGCCTCATTGTAACAGTGCTGGAGGCTACAGACAGACAGGTCAGAGTGGGAGTGGAATGGAAAATTAAAGTGGCAGGCAAACGAAAGCTTGGGGTTGTCCATACGGACTGATCACAAGTGCTCCATAAAGCAGTCATTAATCTGTGTTTAGTTCCTCCAGCATAGAGGAGAGCAAAATGTATGCATTACACTGGATTGGATGAAGTGCAAGTGCAAAAGTCATA